>NC_081519.1:30836703-31436703 GCF_030273125.1 Centropristis striata
GACAAAAGTTTTCTAGCATTCCAAATGAATGTAAGCATTCCAGAGATCTCAGAGCTGCTACAGTATGTCACCCTATGGCCAGTAGCGATGTGTGTGCCATTCTTTTACAAGACAGGCTGAGCCTCAATCACACACTCAGAGAAGAAACACACTCATACAGAAGCATGGAAACACTTTCACTGTGGGTTCCCTATGTTCACATTTTTAACCCTTTGATGCACAACATGGGTCTAAAGTGACCCAACATATTTTTATATTATATATCTTTGCAATAAATTATTTTCATCATTCAGTATTCCAGGTTTTCCTCAATTAGTTTGTTTTTGATCATCATACATCCTAATTTTATGTTTTCCTTTATTCATTTTTTAATAAAATCTCTTTTTGTGTCACTATGTTTCTAATGCACAACATGGGTGAAAAATGTATCCATTTTTTAACTAAGTAGCTTGCTAAGCTAACTACTTAGCTAACTTCTTGGCTAAGTAGCTTGCTAAGCTAACTACTTAGCTAACTTCTTGGCTAAGTAGCTTGCTAAGCTAACTACTTAGCTAACTTCTTCGCTAAGTAGCTTGCTAAGCTAACTGCTTAGCCAAGAAGTGGGGTGTCAATATGTTGTGCATCAAAGGACTAATGATATTGAATTCTATTGCACAAATATCACAAACATACAAGTAGTATGTGTGTGTGTGTATGTGTGTGTGTGTGTGTGTGTTATATATTATATACACTGATATATATATATATGGAGGGATTTTTTAGGTTAATAAACTAACAGCAAAACAGGCTTGAAAAGTGTTGGGGTTTTTTTTATTTTAGGTCGGTTTACTTGGCTAGTCTTTTATAACTGTTGTATAATGTCTTCTGTCAAGTCAAGTCAAATCATCTGGGTGTGTAAAGTTAATGAAAGGACAGAGAAATAATGAACATGCAATGAAAAGTAAAATATTTTAGTGGAAATATAAAGTAGCAGAAAATAGAAATAGTCAAGTAAAGTGTAAGGACGTCAGTTTCTACTTGAGTAAACCCTACTTAGTTACTTTCCATTGATGGTATTGTTGAGACAGGCCGTGAAGTTCATCATGTTCTCACGTGTCTCAGCGGTGTGTTGTTCTGTCAGGCAATGCTTCATGTGCCTTTACAGACACTAATTAAACTGGACTCACGACCAACTCTCACATAATTCACTTCAGTCTGAGCGAACACAGTGCTGCACTGTAGCCTCCAAACCAAAAAACTCTATATAAAGATGGATGACATGACAGCTCGCCAGAAGGGAAGCCAAAACCTGTGGATCGCCCACTGGTGGCAGGCTGCAGTAAAGGTCATAAACCCCGCCCCCTCCATGTTCACCGAAAGGACCCGGGCCAAACTAAAAACTCAAAGTAAACTTTAACTAAATTTTTACCCAACATGGTTTCTGTGATCACTTGTAATAGAATAATAAACAAGAGCCTTTAATACTGTGCATGTGTGCAAACACGTGAGGGATTCATCATGTTTTGTCCCGTGCTTCTACAGAACTGTCTGGGTTTACTACACAGATCAACAGTATCTTGATGGACTGTTGACAGCAGCAATGGAATACACTGCAAAAAAGGTGTGTCTAAAAACAAGAAAAAAACTCTAAATCTGAAATGATCTTGCTGCATGGACAGATAATTTAATTTGACAAGATTTCTTAAATTAAGATTGTTAAATCTAGAAATAAGCATGTTGAACGCTTAAAACAAGAAATTAAGTCTTAAAACAAGATAAATTATCCAACACTTCTAAATCTAAAGTTTTTTTTTTATTTTGGTAAGAAACAAATCAATTGCAGTGCACTCTGCTCGGGCCAGTTCATCGCTGCTTGCAGCTTTAATTTATCTTGTTTTAAGAGTTAATTTCTTATTTTAAGCGTTCAACATGCTGATTTCTAGATTTAATCATCTTAATTTAAGAAATCTTGTCATGTGAAATAATCTGTCCATGCAGCAAGATCATTTCCCTCAGATTTAGTGTTTTTATCTTGTTTTAAGACACATCTTTTTTGCAGTGTGTCAGGCAGTTTGTGTGGCGACTGAAGACAAGGAGCACACCAAAAGGCCTGTTCAGGGTTGGCATGGACCCGTTCGGTGTGTTTGGCAGAGTATCCGGGGTATTCTCTGTGTGCCTCTTCCTCCTCACTGAGTGGGAACCCTTGCTGGCATTGGAGAAGCCTCACCCTGCTTTTTAATTATTCCAGTCTGATGTGGCCTCAGACTTTGTGGAGTCTCGTGGGGTAATTGTCAAAAGCCTTGGATGCATCCAGCTTAGTGTGGTCATGCCCCCAAGATCTGACAGGCATTTAATTCACGGAGTTCAGTGAAGTGAAATGCTCACCAAGCTGCCATTGTTTGTCTAACAGAACCCCTGTAAGCCTCCTGTGGCACCTGTAACACTAATGTTTATTCTTCTCAAGAAATTTCAAGGTTGGCACCCAAAACACATGGTGACACACACACTCATTCCAATGAAACATGAAAGCCTTACTACAATAATGACAGAGGTATCAGTTTAGAAGTGTATATTAAGAGATTCACACACTGAATCACATTCTGATGCAACACCTCAAATATGAAGCCTCCTCCCCAAAGTCTCGTCCAGAGACATCAAAGTTCTCCTCTTCCCTCCTGAATGGGACCACAGGCTGTCACTGTGGCGCTGACACACATCTCTCTAAGCTTATTTACTTCGGTTTCTGCATTCATTGTTGTCACATTTCCATGTGTATTCCTCTCATAAAAAGCACTGCATGTTGAGGAATTTCCAAAAATAGAATCAACACGATCTTTTTTGGCACTCTCAAATAGAAAACTCTGAAACATCTCGCATAGCAATGGGCATTCGACATTTTACAGTGAGAAAATGAACGGCTTCAGTATCAACATTAAGATTAAGATTCTCTTATTAGTCCCACAATGAAGAAATTCAACCCTCTGGTTTCAAGTCAGATTCCTAACCTCTAGGCCAAGGGCTGTCCAACATGTACAGAATATTATAAAATCATGAGTGGGGTCAACTCATATGCTCTCATTTTTATGCAAAAAACAGATAAGAGAAGATGTAGAGCATTGGGATTTGACTGTTATATAGATTTGAGTGCATACAGCTGCCACCACTTGTCCTACAGAGCATTGTTTCCATAAAATGGTAAAATGTTAACAAGCAAAGGGTTAAGACTGGTCATCACAATTTTTTCCAGAGCCTAACCTATCATCTTCAAATTGCTTGTTTTATCCAACCAGATCCAGACCATCCTGTTTCACAAGTGAAGCTAGCACACTGCAAAAAAAGGTGTGTAAAAAACAAGTCTGAGGGAAATGATCTTGCTGCATGGACAGATAATTTCACTAGACAAGAGTTCTTGAATTAAGATAGTTAAATCTAGAAATAAGCATGTTAAATGCTTTAAATAACAAATTAACTCTTTAAACAAGATAAACTATCTAACACTTCTAAATCTAAAGTTTTTTAAATCTTGGTAAGAAACAAATCATTTGCAGTGCACTCTGCTCTGACCAGTTCATCGCTGCTTGCAGCTTTAATTTATCTTGTTTTAAGAGTTAATTTCTTATTTTAAGTGTTCAACAAGCTTATTTCTAGATTTAATAATCTTAATTTAAGAAATCTTGTCAAGTGAAATTATCTGTCCATGCAGCAAGATCATTTCCCTCAGATTTAGTGTTTTTATCTGGTTTTTAGACACACCTTTTTTGCAGTGCAGACTGCTGGCTGTAGCTTCATATTTTCTGTACATACACTCACCAGCCACTTTATACACCATGTACACCTGTTCAACTGCTCGTTAACGCAAATATCTAATCAGCTAATCACATTAGACGACCTGCTGAAGTTCAAACTGAGCATCAGAATGGGGAAGAAAGGTGATTTAAGTGACTTTGAACATGGCATGGTTGTTGGTGCAATACAGGCTGGTCCGAGTATTTCACCAACTGCTGATCTAACAACGATCTCTAGGGCTTACAGAGAATAGTCTGATGCAGAGAAAATATCCAGAGAGCCTTGGTGGCGTGTTGATGCCGGAGGTCAGAGGAGAATGACCAGACTGGGTCAACAGTAATTCAGATAACCACTCGAAGCAGATGGGCTACAGCAGCAGAAGACCACACAGCAATTTTATTGGGTACACCTTGCTAGCTAATAAAGCTTCAGTGTGGCTAATGCACTCTCATAATATTTGGTCCCGGGTTCACCTCACTGCACATCTCGTCAGACATTGTAACCTCTTGACTCTACTTTATTTGTCTTTCCTACATGAGAGCAGGGTCTGAGCACACTTTGACTTTATTTCCAACAATGCAACTCTCACTTGACCTGGCGATGTACTCTCACAGTACAGCTCACAGTGAACAGCTAGGCTTATCAGCTAATCAACAAAACATGTAAAGCAAATGTCTAATAAGCAAGTTTTAAATGCTCCAGAGTGAGAAAAACTGAGCCTGACTTGCATAGACTAAAGCAGGGCTGAATGCTATTAGATCACTATACCGCCCTACAAAGTCTAACTGCAGTAACTACGCAAAAGGTAAAACTGAGAAAAACTGCCTTAAACATTTTTTTAAACGTTTTTTAACTGGCCAGCCAAATAGGTAATAGGTAGGTAAGTGATATGACACTTATTTCTACATGTATTGATGATGTCATTTTTATGCTCAATGATGATTTATTTGACCCCAAAAATGTAGTTACTGCATAACTGTAAAAGGTTCTAATAGAAATGATAAACAGAGTGCAGTAACGAGAATGTTGTTGTCTTCTTTCAGCTTTTATATTTTGTTTTCAGTCAAGAAACATTTTCAAATTGATTATTTTTATCAGTGTATCAAGTGTATTAAAATATTTGTGTATTTTAGACTTAATATTGTCAAGAAATGTTATATTTTTGTCTTAATATAATTTATATCTCACGTTTTTTACTTAATCAATATGTAGATTATAATTTCCCTTTCAAATAAACTTATCATTTCTAATATTTTTATATTTAAATTAGTATATATATCCAACGCAGATGGTGGTAAGTGCAATTACTGCTTGGTTTTGAGTTGGATTTTGTGGTTTTTATATCATTATTTCTTTGAAATAAAGCAAAATTTAAATCTAAAACTTTGTCACAAGATAAAACAAACATCAAGGAGTTCATTTTTAGTTATAACTCAATTTTGACCAAAAATGTAGTTACTGCAGTTAGGCTTTGTAGGGCAGTACAAATGACCAGATTTGCTGTAATTACGATAATTATTTTCTATATATCTGTTTACACTATGAACAGTTTAAGATCCTGGGCTGTTGACCTGTGGTCACATGGCACTTTTTGTTGTTGCACTTCTTAGTTTAAAGAAATTCATTGAAAATTGGTCAACAAGACATTCATAACGTATTTGAACAGATTAAACTGTACGCTTGGATCATATTTCAACATTATTTCCTGTTTCAGCTACCAGTAACCTGCTTTAACACTGTCCTGTTGTTGATTGCGACACATTCCTTACAACTGTTTATTTTTCAGTGACAATGTAAAAGGCCAGAACAGAGTATCACAAACCCCTCTGAGGCTTTAGATCAACTCTGGAGCTGAAGAGAGCGTGAGGTTCAGTGACTCAGCTGGAAGTGTGAATGTGTTTGTCTGACTTCATAGATCAGTGAAGGGTGCATTGATCTGATATGCTGCTTCTGCTATCAGCTGTGAACTGTTTCTTTGCCAGTGCCATTTGAAAAAAGCAGTTACATTCATTCAGTCATGCTCTGGCCCTGACCTCATGTTACCTTTCATCAAACTGATCCCATGAAGTCTGTGTAGATTTTAAACTTTGGATATCTGATCTGAACTCTGAAGCAGCGCAGAGGAAAAAGAACATGTTGGATCTGGTGTCAACCCTGTGACACGCTGCTGCCATGTCCAGTAGCCGTGTTTCCTTTAGGGGGAAGAGTGGCCACCGGGAAAGTCTCAGGCCACGCCCTCTCAAAAGTCTGCTCACTCTGCATGTTTCCTCTACAAAAAGGCCTCCAGAGGGATTTATGAGATTCCGGAGGTGACGTATGGTTTTTGATCATTGCGATGGATTAAACACAGGAGACGCAACTGTGGCCGCCGTCGCTAACTGTGCACAACATCAGCAGCTGATCATAAACAAAGCAGCATGGCTAATTATGCACAGAGTCTCCGCTGATCATAAACATCGCAATCGTGAATTAACCGGCATCACTAACTGTGCACAGAGTGTCCGGTGCTTGTTGTAAACAAACAGAGATCGCTAAGTGAACACCTCCTGCAGCAGCAGCACATACACCCTGTACTGCTACAGAGCTAACTGTTAGCCTGTTAGCAATTTGCAGACTCTGGCTCTGCAGCTAAGAGAGACTGCTGCTGAAGGAGGACTGTGCCGCTTCAATTTGTTCTTAGAGAAGAAATATTATCAAGTTTAATCTTGCGAGATCTTGTGGCACGAGATCTCGTCACACCCCTACTGATAGGCCAATATCGGCCGAAAATATCTGTCAACCAATATATCTGTCGGACTCTACTTCGTTTGTGCATCTTGCTTTTTTAAGTGAACACTGCTTAGAGGCATGCAAGGGGAAAAAAAGGAGGCAGTGCCTCAGCAGGCAGCACAGTATCATGGAAGTCAAACATGTGGGTCTATTATAGAGGCTGAATCATTCACCCAGTGCTTATGTTTGATAGTATCTACTGTGAAGGACTTATTGTCTGATCATTATGATAAAAAAGCATACCTTTCGTCCCACTTCATTGTTATGTAAATTCATAAGAGTCCTGGCATTCTGCTTGATCTCCCGCGCGTCCACAAACTCCTTGGAGAAACCCAGGCCGTAGAGGATGTCTGCAGAGCAGCCGCCCCACTTCCAGCCCTCCTCCTGGTTGTAGAAACCCTGTTTCTCCTTGTCGCAGCTGCAGCCGCTCAGGGTCCCCTGGGTGCAGGCCGCAGTCACTGAATGGGCGACCCCGGCAGCAATGATAGCGTAGGTGAACGCGGCCTCCTTACTGCCTGCGAGAAAGAGAAGATACACTTTTAATCACAATTACACCAGGATTCACTATTTCAGGTACTGTCAAGACTCCTTACATACCTGGCATAGCTGCCTCAAACCAAATCATAAAATACACAAGCCAAGCCAAGTCAAATCGCTAATCAAGCTCTCCTAAAACAGACACACTTCAGAGAGTTTAGGGTTCAAATATAATGGAGCAGTTTGGAACGGAACAGGAGAAAGTCTTGACCTGCTGAGGGAGGACGGACAGTTTCACCGTCGTCATGATGAGTTATGATCAAAGAAGTCTGTAAATCCAAGAGCATCATTTAAGAGTTCACCAAGCAACAGTCAGCCTGCAGAGCCTGGTTGGTAAAGCTGATTTTTTTAGACCATTTAGTGGAGAATAAAATATTAAATGTTTAGGCATCATTTTTGGCCCTTTTCCGAGCTGCCGTCACACTGGGATCCACCCTGTGAGGTGAATCTGAAAGGCATGCAGCACCTCCCTACATGGATGGATTTCCACTCCATAAATCTGAGTGCTTCAGGTCAACTGCGTTTTTAATTAAAATGGAGATAATTCCTGTTGAAGCAAATGTGAAAAGCATCCAAAAATGACCACAAGTTGTAAATTACTCCCATAAAGCCATCATCTTTAACAACTCAACTGCCTTACAAACTTTTTAAACATTCGTGTATGACATGTGCAATAGGCCTGTTTTCCCCTGTATAACATGTGCAAAAAGCTTTTTTTCCTGTGTGACATTTGCAATAGGCTTTTCCTTTTCTCTTATTTCCTGAACAGAAGTGCAATGTTTTGTGCGCAATGTATTTGTGCAGTGTTTTGCAGTTTTGCCATGTGTCTCTGTTTGCAGTCCTGGTTACTGTGATTTGTGTGTGGTTTCCTTTTTTGTTTGTTTGTTTGATGGGAGCATGCCTTGTTTGGTTATTTATTTAATATTTATTTTTTTTGCACTGACGGGAGAGCTGTGACCCAATTTCATTGCGCTAACATATTTTTTTATACTACTGTGCAATGACAATAAAGACTCTAAATAAGGTCATAGTTCTTCAAACACTGAATAAAGTGCAACTGTTGAGCTTTGCTGGAACAAATAGAGAGCTGTCCTGCTCAAACACAAACTCACAAACTCAAAAATGCAAAGTAGACAGAACAACAAACACAGAAGTATCCCATGTTAGCATAAACATGACATATAAAACTGTGTGATCGGCCTATATAGCCAGGAGAGAAGCAGCCAGGAGAGAAGCAGCCAGGGCTCACGGTGAGTTACTTTAAGCAGCCAACGTGGTGAGTGGGGACATTACAAAATACTGTACATTGCTGCATCAGTTATCAGTGTTCCAGTCTACTGAAATAAAACAATGGATTCAGACAGGCTGTGTGCAGGGCAGCTGGACCGAGCAGCACTTGAGCTGACCTGCTGTCTAAAAATTTACCTGATTCTCATCCAAACTTGGGTAAAATTTGGATTCAGAGTTTTGTTTAAATCAGAGGATATGGATTTAAGTGTTGTTGTCTTCTGAAGCAGTGGTCTAAAATCATTCGACATAAAGCGTCCGCTGCCAAAGCTGCAGGACCTGGAGCTACATTTGTAAACCTAGAACTGAGTACTTGTCTGAACTTGAAGCTTTTGGGGGAAAAGTATTTTATGAACATACATGACGGTGGTTTAGCTTAGAGTAGATAACAAGCATGGAGGTCTAAAGTAACAGAAGGTGGATGAAATGCATACAGTTACAGTATGAAGACATGACAATGTATCATCTTCACCACTCCAACCACAGGTCACACTGACACTGGTGAACTGTGTGCACCACAGTGAATCAGACATCCACTCTGTTTCAGCTAGTAATAGGCTACAACCATTTCAGAAGAATCATATCATGTACACTGCAGCAATGAGCAGAAATGAAAGGCCCCTTTAATCCTTAATGACACTCAAGCGGTGCATGTATTTCTCTGTGATGACAGGGTGAACTCAAAGGACAAGACAGAGGAATACCAATGTGTTAAACATGATTCTCCACTTATTTCCGCAGTCCTGTCTGTGGAGCAACCATCGCCTCCAGCCTTGTTCCACACACGAGAAAATCTGTGGCTTATTTTCCCACCAAGAGCAGATGCGCTGAGTTTGAGCCTCAGACTTAAACACATTTGTCAAGTGTCAGAGGTCGAACAGCCTTTCTACAAATCATAGCAATTTTCTAAACTTTAAAACTTCCGAAACACTTGTGAAGACAGTGCATACTCTAGAGATAACATGCAACACACATGCTGTTTATGATCTGTGTGCAAGCAACATGGAGCTGCTGGTGTCAAACCACAACTCAGCAGCTTATTTCTCATTTTCTCTCAACTATCAAGATCAAGCATGCTGACATGTTTCAACAATGTCTTTTATGGTACTGAATGATGAAGTGGAGCTCTCAGTGTAATACATTAAGATTACTTCCCTTCAAATACAACAATAATAATAATTCTGTATTTAACTGCCCTGTAAATGTACAGAGTCCTGTAGGAAGATCAGTATGTACAGTGGCTGTCATATGAGCACAAAGCAAACACAGAACCCTACAAAAATATCTGGCAATTTAATTTTATACAAAACATAAATTAGTTGTAAATAGTTTTTAACCCTTTGATGCACAACATGGGTAAGTTTTTATATTCTATAGCTTTGCAATACATTCATTTCATCATTCAGTATTGCAGGTTTTACTCAATTAACTTGTTTTTGATCACCATGCATCCAAATTTTTTGTTTTCATTTCTTACTTTTTTAATAAAAACCCTTTTTGTATCACTATGCCTCTAATGCAAAAGGTAATTTTTGACCCATGTGTGTAAACTTGATGTAATAATACAAAAACTATTTTTCTTCATAAAGTATGAAAGGAAAAATGGATATACTGATCTGTTGTAATAAAAAAAGATATTCAAACACACAGCCAGCATGAAATAACATGGGAAATGAATGCAGGTCATTTTTGACCCATGTTGTGCATTAGAAGGTGTTTATATGTTGTGCATCAAAGGGTTAAGGTGCATGTATTATGCTGATTGCCTTTTGTTAAACTTCCTCTTACTGACACATTCATTGGAGTGATTAGCTCTTCAGCTGTAATTAATTTACCAAAAAGTCTGAAGGGAAGCTAATTTGAATGCTAGTCACAATAAGACAAAACTACATGGTTCAAGATAAAAAAATAAAATATTTATATTACTTCATTATGAAATTGTTTTAACTCCATCGCATTAGTTCATGTAAAGTTTGTCCCCCTTTGTGCACAGCTTATTGAAATGAAATCAAATGCAACATACCCACTTTGAGCTCTTTCCCGAACACGGTCCTCTCTGCCAGGGCCGAGCAGTTCCAGCGTCCGTGTCTGAACTGAAACTGACACTCATTGATCCCCATCTGAACTCCCTCTCCGATCACTATGATCGCGTCGGGTCGGCTCTGACAGATAGTCCTCTGACGGGGGGCTAAGCCGGGGATTTTATTACAGATGATGCTCGCTCCCAGGGCAACCACCGATGACAGACCCCTGCGGTGGAGGGGAAACGTTAAAATGTGGCCTTTTTCCTATGGAACGTCTGCACGTGTTTTAATACAGACCTTACATTAATCTGAGGGAAAAGACAATGTCCCGACTCATCACACGTTTATAACTACACCTTCACCAAATGTTCATGAGTTAAACTATAAAAGACCCAACATAAAGCTCTGAAGAGTCTGTCACAAGTGCAAAGCATCATTACAATCATTATTATATTAATATCAACAACATTTTCCTACATTCGTTTCAGATCTTAATAGTGTGAAGATGCAATCCCAGCAACTCACCCGATTTTCAGATACAGTACTCCAAGACACAGGAAAAAATGTAAAATCCAGCGCCGTGTCTTCCTGCTCATGGTGCTCAGCCCAGCCGGTGGATTTATGATAATGCTCTGCTAATCAACCAGCAGCCTTATGTGCAGGTCCGCGGGCTGTCCAGCTGCTCCGAACTGCAGGCGTCAGGAAAGCTCCTCGGAACAAACCAAAGTTTGTGGAAATAAACTCGTCCTGGTTTCATTTGGTAGCTGCCCGGTGGTGAGAGCCTGCGGTGGAGCATTGGGGCTGTTGTTTTCAGGTAAGCAGTGATCAGGCTCACTGAGTGGGAGTGTGTGTGAGTGTGTGTGTACCTTTTGTATCAGGGCGTGTTCTGCAGAGGATCTGCCTGCAGGTACACGCTGTCAGTGTGAGGCGCTCACAGCTGCAGACCTGGGTACAGCTATAGACCTGGGTAAAGCTGCAGACCTGGGTACAAGCTGCAGACCTGGGTACAGCTGCAGACCTGGGTACAGCTATAGACTTGGGTACAGCTAATAGACCTGGGTACAGCTATAGACCTGGGTACAGCTGCAGACCTGGGTACAGCTGCAGACCTGGGTACAGCTGCAGACCTGGGTACAGCTATAGACCTGGGTACAACTGCAGACCTGGGTACAGCTATAGACCTGTGTACAAGCTGCAGACCTGGGTACAGCTGCAGACCTGGGTACAAGCTGCAGATCTGGGTACAGCTGCAGACCTGGGTACAAGCTGCAGACCTGGGTACAGCTATAGACCTGGGTACAGCTATAGACCTGGGTACAGCTGCAGACCTGGGTACAAGCTGCAGATCTGGGTACAGCTGCAGACCTGGGTACAGCTGCAGACCTGGGTACAGCTATAGACCTGGGTACAGCTATAGACCTGGGTACACCTGCAGACCTGGGTACAGCTGCAGACCTGGGTACAGCTGCAGACCTGGGTACAAGCTGCAGACCTGGGTACAGCTGCAGACCTGGGTACAGCTATAGACTTGGGTACAGCTAATAGACCTGGGTACAGCTATAGACCTGGGTACAGCTATAGACCTGGGTACAGCTGCAGACCTGGGTACAGCTGCAGACCTGGGTACAGCTGCAGACCTGGGCACAGCTATAGACGTGGGTACAGCTAATAGACCTGGGTACAGCTATAGACTTGGGTACAGCTGCAGACCTGGGTACAGCTGCAGACCTGGGTACAGCTATAGACCTGGGTACAGCTGCAGACCTGGGTACAGCTGCAGACCTGGGTACAGCTATAGACTTGGGTACAGCTAATAGACCTGGGTACAGCTATAGACCTGGGTACAGCTGCAGACCTGGGTACAGCTATAGACCTGGGTACAAGCTGCAGACCTGGGTACAGCTGCAGACCTGGGTACAAGCTGCAGATCTGGGTACAGCTGCAGACCTGGGTACAAGCTGCAGACCTGGGTACAGCTATAGACCTGGGTACAGCTATAGACCTGGGTACAGCTGCAGACCTGGGTACAAGCTGCAGATCTGGGTACAGCTGCAGACCTGGGTACAGCTGCAGACCTGGGTACAGCTATAGACCTGGGTACAGCTATAGACCTGGGTACAGCTGCAGACCTGGGTACAAGCTGCAGACCTGGGTACAGCTGCAGACCTGGGTACAGCTATAGACCTGGGTACAGCTCTAGACCTGGGTACAGCTGCAGACCTGGGTACAAGCTGAAGACCTGGGTACAGCTATAGACCTGGGTACAGCTGCAGACCTGGGTACAGCTTCAGACCTGGGTACAAGCTGCAGACCTGGGTACAGCTGCAGACCTGGGTACAGCTGCAGACCTAGGTACAGCTATAGACCTGGGTACAGCTGCAGACCTGGGTACAGCTGCAGACCTGGGTACAGCTGCAGACCTGGGTACAGCTATAGACCTGGGTACAAGCTGCAGACCTGGCAGACCTGGGTACAAGCTGCAGACCTGGGTACAGCTGCAGACCTGGGTACAGCTGCAGACCTGGGTACAGCTATAGACCTGGGTACAAGCTGCAGACCTGGCAGACCTGGGTACAAGCTGCAGACCTGGGTACAGCTGCAGACTTGGTACAAGCTGCAGACCTGGGTACAGCTGCAGACCTGGGTACAGCTGCAGACCTGGGTACAGCTATAGACCTGGGTACAAGCTGCAGACCTGGCAGACCTGGGTACAGCTGAGACACGGCTCATCACACTTCCATGTCATGTGCGCTCCCGGACAGGGGACCATGTCTGCGGCACTTTTTATATATTTCCAACCATGAAGGCCCCTCCCACCGACCCCCGTCCTGGTTTGAAGCCTCATCATCTCCATCAGATCACATCATCTGCGCTTCAGTCTAACAGTGAGGTGTCAGGCAGCGTACTTGAGTAATCCTACTTTAAGTCTACTAGAGATTCTGTTGACGATAAAATAAAATAAAAATCTGTCACACCAATCACCTTATAAAATATGATAACCTGTATGCATGACAACAGCTGCACTTTTGTGATGGTCCTTACATGGAAATGCATCAGTATGAAAATTATAGGAGCCATTCATAGTAAATACTTTCAGTAAATTTTGTTGGTAACTTCGAATGCAGTCGTTGTATTATGATATAGTAGTAATTGTTTTTCAAAAATTGTAAATAAATGATCTGAGTACTTATCCAACCATAAAAGATCCACATTGTGATTGTGTTCCATCCATGCTTTCAATATATTGTAACATGTCAAAAAAACACTTAGACACAATGACAGGAATCATAGTATTACATGTAATAACAACTATGAGTCAGGATCATCTGATGTTCTCACTGTTCATAGCATTATTTCTTCAATGAGCAGACATAAACAACTATAACTCCATCTACTGACACAACTGTGTAACTACAGTCAGAATGCCCAAAGGTGTTTGGGGGCTGTTCTTTGATTGTGAATCCCCTCAGCAGTGATGTCTATTATGTTAGCACCGTACTGCTACTAAACAGCTCCTGTTAGCTGAACACTTGGCCTGACCTGCTGGTTTTGTTCCAGCTAGCTTTGTAGTGGGCCACAATACACAACTCCTATACTGCCCTACAGAGTCTAACTGCAGTAATAGACAGCACCGAATTTGGGAAAAACCCTTCAGAAAATGAGGTGGGAGGCATTTTGGTGTAAAAGTGTTTTCTTGGTTGTTCCTATAGTATTTTTTTGTGCTGAATCTATTTCTGCCGGATGTCAAGCTGTAAAAGTCACGGTATAGTCATAATTATTGATTAATTAGCATAATGATTGATTAATCACCCAATATTACAAATGGCTATAATTTTCCAATTTGTGAAGGGGGCACCCATGGCTTTCATTTAAGCCCAAAGTTGTATCTTTCTGACAAACACAGAGGTCACATGACCTCTTTAAATAATAAATTACACACATTTTCCCACACACTATATAGTTTATGTGATCCCTGTAGGATCAAGGGACATCAGGGACCCAAAAACCAACAACTGAAATACTTAATAGACTGTCAATTCAGTAAAAGTATAATATTCCCATACTTTTTCTTTGTGAGAAAATTAGAAGTCAGCGGCTCAGGCCAGTTCACCTCCACTCATTCTTTGGACCATAGATCCTCTCTTTACAATGATACTGTAACTTTTACAGCTTGACATCTGGCAGAAATGGATTCAGCACAAACAACATCAACAAAATACTGTAGGAACAACCAAGAAAACAATCTCACCCCAAAATGCCTACAGGGTTCCAGAATTCTGAAGTTACAGCCCTGTCTATAACTACACAAAAGGTAAAACTGAGAAAAAACTGCTTTAAAGTTTTTAACGTGTTTCAACTAGGCAGCCAAATTAGTTATATGTAGGTCAGTGATATGACACTTATTTCTACATGTATTGATGTAATTTTTTTTTGCTAAAAAAATCATGACGATTTATTTGACCTTTGACCCCAAACATGTAGTTACTGCACTCTGGTTTTGCTGTAAAAGGTTCTAATAGTAATGATAAACAGAGTGCAGTAACAACAATGTTGTTGTCCTCTTTCAGCTTTTATATTATGTTTTCAGTCAATAAACATTTTCAAATTGATTTCGTTATCAGCGTATTGAAAAGTGTTTAACAACTCTTCATAGATTTGTGTATTTTAGACTTATTATAAAGTGATGTTATATTTTATTCTCAATATAATTTTATCTCACTTTTTTACTGACTATCTAGATAATAATTTCCCTTTCAAAGAAACATATAATTTCTATTATTTTTATGTTAAAATTAGTATATATATCCAAAGCAGACCATGTTAAGTGCAATTACTTCTTGGTTTTGAGTTGGATTTTGTGGTTTTGATATCATTATTTCTTTGAAATAAAGCAAAATTGAAATCAAAAACTTTGTCAGAAAGATAAAACAGACAGGGCAGTATAGACAAACCAGCTTTTAAGTAGAGTTGAATATTACTGTATATTTTATGTATTGTTTTGTATGTGAATCATTTATATAATTTGCTGTGAAGGTTTGCTGAAAGAAAAGTCTTTAATTTGACCTCTTTCTAATGAGATCAGGAAAACTTGTCCAACTCAAATGAATTAAGTTATTGACTTTTGTATAGGAGATTTGCAATGACTTTCCGCTGTAACATACTGTACATCCACAGCACTGGTGACCTTTACAACTGCTTTTGGTCATGAATAGAAAATAACATGGATATGTAAACTGCAAGTGTTGGAAAGTGACTATACATTTACCCAAGCCCTGTACTTAACTCCCCTACAGTACATATAGTGGAACAGTTTCCTTGTTAGACCTTCACTCAGGTCGTACACACCGAGCTTGATTGACATCTTTCATTTGTTACAGCCTTTACAGTCACTGATAAACACTTGTGGAACATTTTGAACCATGTATTAACATAAATGGTAGAATATAAAGGTTAATCTTCTAATCTAGTAAGTGATGTCTGTGCCTATTTGACATTATACTGCATGTCCTCGTGATATGTGTTGTGTTCTCTTAACACAGCTTGATAATTACTGTACCATCCTTTGGAATACTTCAACATGTCCATCTACACTGTAAAAAAAAATGTCTGTAGATTTTACAGTGAAAAACTCCTAAACTATGACAGTAAAAGACCGTAAAATGATAAATGGGTTAATTCAGTTTCAGTAACAATGAAACAACGTAAATGTATATATCAGCCAAAACAGTATTGTTTTTATTTTTTAAAATACATTACTCCACTGTAAAATACACTGGCACTGTGTGTAAAATATATATATATATTTTTTTTTGTAAAAATACTTTTTCTCACTGTTAAATGTACTAAACACCATATCTCTAACAAAAACATACTGTAATATTTAATGGTAAAATCTTTAATTTATGCAGCATTTATAAAGTATTTCATTGTCAATTATATGGCAGAACAGCGTTTCTTTTGATGGAAACTTTTATGTTAAAATATGGAATAAAATGACAATCTTAAACAGGAAGTTAACAGTGCTAATATAATTTTACCCTAATATTACAAAAAGTTGCACCGTATTTATTACGGTAAAGTTCTGGCAACCACAACTGCCAGTTTTTTTACCGTAAAAACAACATTTTCTTTTTTACAGTGTATGGACATCTGTGTTTAGTTGCATGCGGATCAATTATTAGCCCAGACATTGCAATATTATTTCAGATTTTTATTAAAGTTGTTTGTTCCGGCAAAAAACAATATTACCAATTATTTTAAATGATAGCAGATTTCATTTGTCAACCAAAAATAGATCACAATGTATTGAAAACTAAAAAGCAGCTTAACAAAATTCACTTCTGCTCAGAACCAACAAAGCTCACCACAACTTAAAGATAACGTAAATAAAAAAAATATTTAAAAAAAATGGATAAAGGACAGTTTACAGAGAAGCTGTGTAGCGTCAGTCTTTCGGGACCTCTTAAGAACCCTGAAGCACTCTGAGGATGAATGTATGAATACCATTTAACATGAATCAAATAGAAGAAAAGCCACTCCTCAGGGAAGGCAATAGATTGTATAGTTATCTCCCAAACAGGGCAAAATCACTACCCTACAACTATACAATCTACTACCTCACACTGTGTGAGCAACATCTCCATCCATGGGCACAATGACTGAAAGAAGACACAGAGGCTCCTCAGAGACGTGTGTTTGGCACTTTGAGAAAGACAGTAGGTTGAATAGTTATCTCCCAGTGCGGGTGTGACCCTAAAACTATACAACCTACTACCTCATCCCACGGTGCACACAGAGCTGCTTTCTGCTGTCCCAGTAAAGACCAGGGCAGATTTCATGATGAATAGACTCGTCAGACAAGCAGATCTTGGGCTCCGGACAGACAGCTGGGCCCTCAGACTGTGGAGAAAAAGTCACATGGCTGGTGAGAAGTTGCACTTGAGGCAGGTTCTCACCACGTAAGAACAAAGCAAGCAGTTTCAACTCTAGAGCATTTACAAACTTACTTTTAGTCCAGTTAATAAAGTGGAAGCACCATGCCGTTTCTTAGGGGTAATAAACTACTTAGGGCCAACACAACACTTTTTTAGAGGATATGAATGTGGCAGATATTCATGCTTAAGCTGACTAGAACTAGGACTGGGCGATATATCAATATAAAACATATCGATATACATTTTTAAATGTGATATAGAATTAGACCATATCGCATATATCGATATAGCTCCATTTTTTTTCTATATATATATATATATATATATATATATATATATATATATATATAAATGCTGCCCTTAAAGATTGGCCTATTTTATTTCATAGGCTATTTTTATTTAAGATGTTTTTTTTTTATTTAAATGCGCACTTAATGAAGCTTTGGTTTAAAAAAAAAAAAAAGGTACTCCTGTTATACAATATTTATGTTCACTTAATTACAAAGTTTCAATAAAACTACTTTGACATGTCATATTTGACTTTGTCTGAACATTTGCGCTCATTTTGTGATAAAAATATCAGGATATATATCGTATATCGATATTCAGCCTAAATATATCGGGATATGACTTTTGGTCCATATCGCCCAGCCCTAACTAGAACAGAACAGAAGTAAATGCGTTGCTCCCAACAATCAATGCACTCACTCTTTGGGCAACTCAGTATGACTTTAACACTGAATCCTCAGGATAAGTTGCTCCATGTCAGTGTGAGTACATTCACTTGATAAAAGCCGATCTCAATATTCATTTAAAGTTCAGGACCATGGACAGCAGCCGCCGCTGTTTGACATTTACGTCTGCTGTCCATGTTGACTCTGATAACAATTATCAAACATACATTTTAATGTGCACCCAGAGTCACCGGTGTATGATTGGAGGTGACTGGTACAAATATGTAATGATTTCAATTGTTCACTCTGACATTTAATGTAATGCTTTTTAGCTGGCAAAAAAATCCTATGCATGAACAACATCCCCTTAACTAGTTTGAATGTTGAAGTTTTAGCTGTAAACCTTATTTGGACCAAAGCAGGCCGAAGTTTCCTGAAACTGTTACCCTATGTTTTGTTAAATAATGAGGGCTAACACCAAAAGATAATGCTACATTTTTATGAAACATAATATTAGGCTTATTACGCTTCAGGGAGCAAGGGCGTCCCCTTAAAACCATCGTATGAGATGATCTGAGATGTCAGGATCAATTTTGCTTCACAACTTAAATTCTGGAAATGGACAGAATTTTTTAAGGTTATAAAGCAACTCTGTTCATTGTTTAGGTGAGTTTATGTCAAATTTCCAGAGCCCAATAAGCCTTATTCAAATAGTCATTTTAAAGCCTAAAGACGCAATCTCCATTCACCTCTGAGCAGACAAGGAGGTTACTCACTGTCTACATAAAAGGGAGTAATCATTCATTCATCAAACGAACGTTACGGTCTACCTAGTGATACCATGAATCAGGAGGAAAGCCCATTTCACGGCGGGCTTCTTGGGTATTTTTACATGCTTTGATTTTAGGAGGTTTGACAGGATCTTGTCAGACACAAGTTCAACTTTTCTGCTCGTTAGTTAGGAGTTGAATGGTTGTTTCCTTCCATGTGCACACATAATCGTTATGGCCAATATTTAAATCTGCTCAAAATGCCCTGTGTCACCGTGTTCATAGTTCATCTTATTTGGAATGGGAGACTGGGCACCATTAGGGCTGGGCGATATGGACCAAAAGTCATATCCCGATATATTCAGGCTGAATATCGATATATATCCCGATATTTTCATCCCAAAGTGAGAGAAAATGTTCAGTCAAAGTCAAAGCCAAATATGACATGTCACAAGTAGTTTTATTGAAACCGTTTATTTAAGTGAACATAAATATTGTATAACAGGAGTACCTTTTTTTCAAATCAAAGCTCCGTAAAGTGCACATTTAAATAAACAATATCTTATCAAATAATAATAGCCTATGAAATTAAAATAGGCCAATCTTTTTCTGAAATATTCATATTTATATGAGAAAAGAATAACAAACATTACAAAATAACTCAATATGACAAACCCTAGTAAGAGCAGCATTTATATATAAAGAAAGAAAGGAAATTTGAACTAAATTGATATATGCAATATGGTCTAATTCCATATCACATTTAAAAATATATCGATATATTTTTTATATTGATATATCGCCCAGCCATAGGAACCATTCATCTGTCTGTGTGTCACCCAAGTTTCCCTTTACCTCTCCCTTATCCTTTTACAGATTTTTAAAGGGAGTATGTGTGGAGCCATAACAGTCTTCTGAAGCACAGTAATGTACTAAAATCTTTGCCCGCCCACTTTTTAGTGAGGATATTCTCTAAACGTTGATATAAAAGATATATAGATATATTTTTAAATGCGATATGGAATTAGACCAAATCGCTTATGTCGATATTATTTTTAAAAAAAAAGTATTTCTTTATATATAAATGCTGTCCTTACTAGGGTTTGTCATATTTAGTTATTTTGTAATGTTCGTTAGTCTTTTCTCATATAAATATATTTATTTCAGAAAAAGACTGGCCTATTTCATTTCATAGGCTATTATTATTTAAGATATTTTTTATTTAAATGTGCACTTTATGGAGCTTTGATTTTTTTTTTTTTTTTTTAAAAAGGTACTCCTGTTCTTATACAATATTTATGTTGACTTAAACAGATTCAATAAAACTACTTGTGACATGTCATATTTGGCTTTGACTGAACATTTGCTCTCACTTTGCAATAAAAATATCCGGATACATATCGTATATCGATATTCAGCCTAAATATATCGGGATATGACTTTTGGTCCATATCGCCCAGCCCTAGTTCTCATAAACTATTTGTATGCATTTGGTTTGCTCCTTCTAAATGCAATGAATTGTGCTTGCATTGTTTTATAACGAAACATGCATGCCATACATTTATCAAAATGTATTAATTTATCATTGACATGAATAGGTTCCACATGCAAACTTAAAGAGGTTATTTCCCCAAGCAAAATACACTTAAATTATATTAAATCATGTCTACAGGTGTGTTAACATTACATGGGAATAGTGGATCTACAGGAGAATAAATATCTGAATCCTGAGAACCACTGAATCAGATTACATTACATTTTCATATTGTGAACAGTCACCTGCAGCCTGGATTCTGTGTTTTCCTCCACATAAATAAAGATATTATCACCATAAATTGTTGCATAATAATTATCTGAAAATAAATGTATTCAAATGTATTCATTCAGCGTTGACATGAATAGGTGGCACATACAAACTTGTAGAGGTTATTTCCCCAAGCAAAAGACACTTAAATCCTATTAAATCATGTCTACAGGTAGGGCTGGGCGATATATCGATACAAAAAAATATATCGATATATTTTAAATGCGATATGGAATTAAACCATATCGCATATATCGATATATATTTCAATTTTTTTAAATTTCTTTACATATAAATGCTGCCCTAATGACGGTTTGTTATATTTAGTTATTTGGTAATGTTCGTTATTCATTTCTCATAAATATATTAATTTCAGAAAAAGATCATTATCAGATCATAAAAAGATTTTATTTCAAAGGGTATTTTTTATTTAAGATATTTTTTTTATTTACATGTGCACTTTATGTTGCTTTGATTTTAAAATAAGGTACACCTGTTATACAGGATTTATGTTCACTTAAATAAACGGTTTCAATAAAACTACTTTTGACATGTCATATTTGGCTTTGAAAAATATTGTGATATATATTGTAAATCGAGATTTTTCCTAAAAATATCCGGATAGGACTTTTGCCCAGCCCTATTCAAATGTATTAATTTAGCGTTGACATGAATAGGTGCACCATGCAAACTTATAGCAAAAGACACTTAAATCCTATTAAATCATGTCTACAGGTGTGTTAACATTACATGGGAATAGTTGATCTACAGGAGAGTAACTATCTGAAACATTACAGATTACCTGAGAACCACTGAATCAGATTACACTACATTTTCATATTGTTAACAGTCATCTGCAGCCTACATTCTGTGTTTTCCTCCACACAAATAAAGACATTATCACCATAAATTGGTGCCTAATAATTCCCTGAATGCAGGAAATTAAGTGAGGCTCAAAATGTCCTGGGGGACGGACCCCCAGACTCCCCGCTTAAAATGTGGCCCCCAATGTTCAAAGGCAGATTAGGGCCAAGGTTAGTTAGTTAGACCAGGACACCAGACACTCCCTCAATGGAAGCTAGCAAACTAGCTAAGGATACTACAAGAAACAGCCAACGTGACTGAGCATTTAAAAAGTCACGTTATAACAGCTTAGTAAGACATTTTCATTCTACTTGTCGTGGCAGTTCAAAGCCTATGTAAAGTCTATGTATGATGGCTGCACCGTCAGTGAACCACTCCTCACTACTAGCTAGCCTTAATGTTAACCTACCGAGCTAACGGCTAACGGTGGCTAGCAGCACGTTCCAGCATGGTTGAACAGAAGAGCCGTAGTCAGCCACCAGAGCAGCAGCTGGTTCTCCCTCTGCTCAATAATAACCACTGGCACTATGAGTTATTATAAAGAACACATGAGCAGGCACTGAGGTGTGTTTTTGAGTTAATGTAGGATTAAAACAGTGTACCCACCTGTCTGCCATGTCGAAACACTCCTCCACCCTCTCACTGCTTCTTCTTCGTGGTTATTCGGCGTTACTATGATGACAATGATCTTGGAGCGGATTACTGCCCCCCTTTATTTCTTCTTCTTCTGCTTTCACAACATGTTGGTGCTTTTCCGCCGCCAATTGGTGTGGAGTGTAAACCAAAGACACTGGTATACTGCCCTACAAACGAGACTTAATATCATAAAGTAATGTTATATTTTAGTCTTTATATCATTTTATCTCAGTTCTTTTTACTTAATAACTATCTAGATTATAATTTCCCTTTCAAATAAACTTAAAAAATATATTATTCTTGTCTTCACTATTGAACACAATGAATGATTGTATCACAGTCGAAGAGTTAAGTTACTGCAGTAAAATAAAACTGTAAAACTGAAAAACCAAGTAACTGTTAAATAAATAAAAATCAGTCAGAAAATCTAAAACCTTATAAGATAGTTTGTGTTTAGAGCAGAGACACTGATTGTTTAAAGTGCAGTATGCATGTGAGGGAATTGTCCTATTTTATTGCACAAACAAGATTGGAAGCTTTTGGACCTGATTTTTTACAACATTCAGATCAATTCAATCAATATTTTATTTTATCTATTTTAAACCCAAAGCATGATCTTATCCAACACTTAACCAAGTAGTTTTGTTGCCTAAACCTAAAACAAGATCTATAGAAACTATATATATATATATATATATATATATATATATATATATATATATATATATATATATATATATATATATATATATATATAAAATACAAATGCCATATATCAAGAGCTTGTGATAGACTTGAATATGCCCACAAATAAGAAACTTGTTTGGTAAAATCACCAAAGCATCATATGATGATTTTGAGGAATAATGTAATTTGTCTATCAACTGTGCTGAGATGTTATAACAATGAAACAAAGCGTGATGAAATCAACAAACTGCAGCAATAATAATCAGCTAATTTTACATTAGAGATTACATTATAAAGACCGACTTACACACATTTTCACATATATTTTTATACATTTCCAAATATTTTTGAATTCGCATATACAACTGAGTTTTTCATCTCAAGCGGCGTCTCCTTTACAATAGTGACTGTATGTATTGCAGGGCTGCAACTAACAATTATTTTTATTATCGATTAATCTGTCGATTATTTAAACGATTAATCGATTAGTGGTTTGGTCAATAAAATGTTGAAAAATATCAATCAGTGTTTCCCAAACCACAAGTTGACATCCTCAAATCTCTTGTTTTGTCCACAAACCAAAGAGATATTCAGTTTATTGTCATAAAGGAACAAAGAAACCAGAAATATTCACATTGAAGAAGCTGAAATCAGAGAATTTGGACTTACTGTCCTCAAACCAATTATTCGATTATCAAAATAGTTGACGATTAATTTAACAATCGATTATTGTTCGATTAATCAAATAATTGTTGCAGCTCTAATTCTCATGAGTCATAATGTGTGAGTACAGGTCTGCAAGTACATTCCTATGATCCCAAAAGACGCACATATGAGATGGAATGGCAGAAAAACCTCTTTTTGGATGTCAGACTGCGGTGAAAACAGCAGGAGGCACACTTTCCTTTTGCTTCACAGTTACACAATAAAGATTTACACACACTACAAACTGTTTGCAGTACGTTGTGTTTAATTCTGTAAGAAGCCTGTTGTAACAATGAAAAAATAGTGCTTGTTGAAAATTCCCCACAGTACAATGTCTCATATTATTATTATTATTATTATCATCAGAGTTCCACATTCAGCATGTGTCAGCAGATCTACATTACATTGTATCTATCTTTGAGACATCTGAGGTGAGAGGTGGCCACTGACTTGTCTCAACAGAAACACATACATACACACACACACACACACACACACACACACATACATACACAGGCAAGGCAACATAACACACAGCAGCATGACAGAGTACAGGCAGAGGCTGTTTGAGCTGAGGCAGACTCATGTTTGACAGATGCATGTAAGACAGAGGTTTTTGGTGCACGCAGGTTTAAGGTCATAAAATTGATTGGAAAAACAAATGCACTGTGGCCTGTCAAATTTGCATTGCCATAACATTAGCCACAGTTTGCATTTGACTCTAAAAACACATTACACCCTACACAAACAAAGCAAATTTACAACTTGCCATCAGGTTATGATTAATAAACCAACTGGTGCATTTTAAATAAGAAGATCTGAATAAATAAGACACATTGTAGCATCTGCACAGTGTAAAACATATTTTGGTTTAAATAAGAAATAAGAGCAACAGCTTTTACAGCTGGGTTACACATTTAAATAACATTACATTAACATCATGAGAACACTTCTCAGTCATTTTCCTACCAACTAACAGTTTGATAATAAAAGTAACAACTAGTCCCTCATAAATATCACAGTAGAACAGATGACAACAAACTGAGCACAGTGGCACATTCACCAAAACAATGGCAGTGCTTAGAGTTTATTAGAGCTTCCAAGAAAAAATGCTAAACCTTCAAATATCTCTAAAAACTAAAGATTGGCAGATCTCAGCAGTATCTGACACAAGGAACTGACTTCAAATGCAGTAATGCCCAAAGATACGAGATAAACCCCGTTTGTGAGTGATCCTCTAGTCAGGGCGCTCCTGTGGAGGCTGGATCACGAGTCTCCATTCTCCTCCAACGCTTTGTCACACAGCTCATGAAGAATGGGAGCCAGGATTGCTTTAAGTGTCATGTATAAAGATTTGTTCTTCTCTGCGGCAGGGTCAAACTGGAGAAAATGTTTTTTTTTTAAATTACTCATGTATGCTAAACACATCAGTGTATATACACACACACACACACACACACACACACACACACACACACACACACACACACACACACACACACACACATATACATACATACATACACTACAGGGCAAAAGTTTGGTAGCAAATTCAAATTTGAACAAAAAAAGATCAGTTTCATTGGTATACTTTGCAACAAAATAAATGTGATTATTATATAAAGAGTCACTTCATTAGAACACATTTTGACTATAATTATCAGGTCTTTGGGTTTTTATTGCTTAGACTTTATGTTTCCTTTTTTCCTTAATGTATAAATCTGAACTCTTCTTTACTCAGCTGCTTCAATTTGAGCCATTTCTGTGGTAGTTTGTCAGAGATATGAACACAGTTGAGATTTATTGGGATTTTTGTATCCAAACCCTCAAAAACCAAAGAGCTAAAGTAAACTGTGATTTGTTTTTTACTTGAACTAAAGTTGTGACTCTTCCAAATTTTTTCAACCCTAAAACTGAGCCCTTCTTTTCTTTTGTTAACATTTATTCAGCAATGCTCTGCTAACATCAATGTAATACCTAAAGGTCAATTGAGGAAAACGATTCAATTCAATTAAGTAAAGTCTGATCATGCAGTAAACACATCCAAAAATCCAAAGAATCCATACTGGTTTTTAAGAAAGACATTGTGAACAGAAAATTTAACTTGCTTCATGCAATACTCACCTTAGTAAACACTTTTATAGTTTGGTTGAGAAAACTAGTCTCCACTTGTTCAGGCATTGGCAGGAGACGAGCAGCACAGTCGAGGATACAGAGCAGAGTGAGTCTGTGGCCCTGACAGGATGGATGATACTATTAGATCACATTCTTTAAAAGCAACAGTAAGTCAGACATTCACAACAAGAAAAGACAAACTGATGGCCTTGGCTTCAAACCCCTTCAGATATGACAGTTGAGCAGTGACCAGCAGCACATATTAAACCTCTGAAGTCCACGAGATTTTGGTTCAAATTTGTCAACTTCCTATGCATTAATTTCTGTCCTTACATCACATGCATGGCTCCTTTCTCTCATTATACACTTAGCTACCAGTCTGATTTTTCATTTTTTTCAAATTAACAAATTATAAAGCTGCCAGGAACCCAAAATACAAACAAAAGACACAGGTTTCTATATATATATATACATTTGACTATTTATACACACAAAAACAGCAGAAAAAATAATAGATAAATAAAACTATAAAACAGTCTTTTTGCATGTTAATTAAAAAAAAAAATGTTTTTATGGTAGAAAGAAAATTCACATTTAAAAAATGGTCTAGAAACATAAATGGTACTTTCAATTGGCTTTATTCAGCTCGTCTGTTCTATAAATAAAGTTGTTACTGTAAAAAAAAAAAATGCTCAGTATATTTTTAATGAATAGATGGACTCCAGAGGGTTAAAGTCTCGAGACGAGTAGCATTTGGTAGCATTTTCAGTAGCGATGGCGTGTCATGTCTGTTAGCTGCTGTATCTCTCAACTCACATGAAATAACTTTCAACATTCAAACAGTTGTTGTTGAACTTGCAGTCTCAGTTATTGGGATAGGCTTTGTATCGTTTTTGTTACTACAAAATATTAGAAATCTGCAGACATGGAAGTGCATTTCTCCAGAAAAAGCGGTAGGTTGGACTTGGTCGCCTTTAAGACGGTAACAATGAAGAGACAAGAGGGAGGATTAGGTTTAGTACTACTGAGATAAACAGCTGTCTGGTAGCTTGAGACACTCATGCTGTAGCCCAGGGATTCGTGGGGGTGCGTGGACCCCAGGGGTGCACAGGCTGCCGCTAGGGGGTGCGCGAGATGAAAAATGTAATGGCGGTCTGATAATTACACAATTACATTTTTTCCCCACACACAATAAAGACGTGTAAATAAACATTTCCTTTGTAAAATGTAAAATCAAAAACTGTAATATTAATTTATAAATGCAGGCTATTGAAAATGCACTTCATCTTAAAATGAAGTGTAGAAGTTTTCTTCTTCCATTTTTCCAGCCTGTGTTATGATGATGGGGTTGTATAGCTCCACGCTCATTTAAACTTGCTGCAATTTTTGCTGCGGCTCAAAATATTATAACATTTTCCCCAACTTATGTGCCAGGATCATCTGCCTCTGATCCTGAGCCTGTCATCATCCTCTTTGCTCTTAAAAGTGGAAGCTTGCGCATAACTTTGTTGCATTATATTGAAACTGTGTTCAGATTAATTCAAATGCGAGACCGCATTGTTGTGATGGTGATTATTTTATTATATGTGTGTTCTGGTCATTTGAGCATGATTAAACATGCCACCTTTAATATGGCTATAAAAAAGCTTATTGCTTTTTTTTTTTTTTTTAAGGTGTGGGGGATTGGGGGTGCGTCAACCCGGTTGGGACATAGAAGGGGGTGCGCGTCTAAAAAAGTTTGGGAACCGCTGGTGTAGAAGATACCTTTTCCAGGGAGTCGAGGGCGTTCTGTGGGTTCACATTCCTCTCACTGAGGGATTTTACTTCCTCAGCACTGATCACTGGGTCCTTGAGCTGCTCCAGCCACGACCACATCAGACTGGACAGGACCCGAGGATCTCTCTCCATACACAGCCTCTCCCATGCCCCCTCTCTGGAGTTCAGCTCTGTCTGCACAGAACAATAAAGAGCAGGATTCAAATGAAGTGTTTCAAGGCAAAACATGCTTTAAATCAGGGAGACAAGATTACAGTTCATTGAGGAAAAATTAGCCGATCTATTAGAAACAACAGATCACTAATACATAGAATGTGAATAATGTTTTTTTATTCAGAGCTTTTGCTGAGGAGCTAATCCAGTGGTCCATGGCTCATAGTTAAAAGAGTGAGCTTTAGAGGAGGCGACATCCTGACAGTCACACTGGGGATCTCTGAGCCTCCTGTGATCAAACCAGGTGGCAACCTCCGGGTCTGAGCATGGAGGAAAACCAGGAAGTGCTTTAAGCTGCATTCTACGCAAAATTCCAGTAGGGGGTGCTACGTTTGGCTGCAAAAAAAATCTGCCCATTCATTTCAATGCAAAATGAGAAAACTTCTCACTTGATTTATTACTTCAGAATGGTCTCAATCGCTAGTAAAAAATCATCTTCAAGACAATTTGATGTCAATAGTTCTAATAATGGCCCCATTTAGAAGAAAATAGAAGACAAAGAATCGTATGATTTGGGACGTGGCTACCTTTGATTGACAGGCCACTAACAAGGCGAGCCGTCATCAGGAGAGAAGCAGAGCAATGCGTATCCACGGCAACGTGTCCATAAAGTTATATATAACATTATATAGATATAAAAAAGGACATTTAGCGGTTTGGTCTCATGACTGACTCTTTCACCAAGGAGTCACTGTTCAGTTTTTTGTGCATTTTTATGACTTGACACCAGGTATATGGCCATATTACAGTAGTCATCTCTTAAGACTGCAGATAGGCATTATAAGGTTATTATAGTTAACGAAATAACGAAAACCAGAATTGAAAAAACATTTTCGTTAACTGAAATAAAAATAAAAACGAGAGTTTAAAAAAAAAACCATAACTTTAAAAATAAAAGCTCCATAAGGTGCATATTTAAATAAAAAAGTATCCTAAATATAAATAGCCTATGAAATAAAATAGGCCAATCTTTCTCCTTATTTATATGAAAAAAGAATAACGAACATTACAAAAGAACTAAATATGACAAATCCTAGTAAGGGCAGCATTATAAAGAAAAGAAATTAAGCTATATCAATATATGCGATATGGTCTAATTCCATTTCACATCTAAAAATGTACCGATATATCTTTTATATCGATTTATCGCCCAGCCCTAATTGCTACACAGTATATCTGAGAGCATATTATGGGATACACTACCTGCCACATTGAGACTTTGGAGGTGAAATCCTCGTCTGTCAGGTCCATGGCCAGAGCTTTGGCCACAAGCAAACATCTGCTCTCCACAGACAGCTCAGTGTGGAGGTTGATGAAGGGAACGTCTCCTGTGTCTGCTCCGTCTGCTGACACATCCACATCTGGCTGCTCCCCACTGCTCACCACTTTGCTCTTGTATGAGAAGGCTGGCAGCGTGGCGTTACAGTGACATTTTGTCATCTGCTCAGACAAATCTAGAGACAAGCTCTGATGGCCCTTATGTAGATGCTTTCTTAATAAGGGGGACCCTGTGTCTCGCTCTGCTTCTATGTTGAGGCCCTGAATGCTGCTGATAATGTCCTGAGGAGAGAGGATACAGGATGTAAGGCTGCTGTGAGACAACGAGTGCTTCATCAGGCAGCTGATTGGTCTGTTGCTCTTCAGTTTTGTTAAATGGTGCTGCCGTGGTCCAAGCTTGTCGAGGACAGAATCGCTGTAACTGAGGCTCCTGTTGCTACACAGAGAGGACTTCAGAGGGCTTTCTACATTCTGCTGCCTCCACAATGGGTCCAGCTCATTATCGCTGATGAGAGGTTGGTCATGAGGAGGCGTGGAGTGCAGAGCAGGTGGGCTGAGAGGATGAGATGAACAAGGCGGAACAGGAATCCCCTTCCCTCTCATCTCCTTCCCGAGCTGCTGAAGGGCCTGCTGGGACACGGTCTTCTCCACCTCTGCTGTGAGGTCGGGGATCTCCAGCCACTCGTCCTCCACCACCACCTGTCTGTTGGCTGCGATGTCCACCAGCAGCCTGCACACTAGCTGGACGATCTTTGGCACGTTCTTCATCTGTCGAGCCTCGTAGCCGTGCAGCAGGTGGTGCTGCCGGGTAAGGTACTGGGACAAGGTGACGGCGCTGGCTTTAGGTTCTGCACAGGAAAAGACACTTCGGAGTGGAACCAGGAACTGGGCGAACTCCCTGACACACAGCAGCTGGCCTCTGGTTTGGATGGAGTTGGGTCTCTTGGCTCGGACAAACAAGATGGCTTGGTCAGCGCTCATCCGGGACGTGAAGACTAAGTAACATGCCAACAACACACCTACATGATGAAAAACAAAAACAGACAAGACTGATTTGTTACAAAAATAAAAGATTGATTGATTGATTGTCTTTATTTCGAACATGCAAGCAATAAAAAAACAAGTTTAAATATTAATAGATGAATAAATAAAAAACAAAACAAAAAAGCAAAAAAATTAAAAAAACAGACACTTTCTACATGCTCGAAAGGGGGTAGGAGGAAGTAAAAAAATGTATCTAGTCCTACCCCTTAACAGATCAATTTGACCTGGACAGTTAGTATTATGTTATTAACATGTCAGTATGGTAAAAAGCTATATTAATGCATATATATATGAAATAATGAACAATTGTGTATACATATATATATGAACAATCAATATAGTCCCATACAAATATTATAAACAATTATATATATATATTTATATATACTATAAACAATGTATATTACATTATAAATACCTATACATGTATATTGTAAATTACTATATATATATAAATATTATAAACATAAATACAATTACCATGTATATTACAAAACTACAGTCTACATTATGTCCATGTTACAGAGGCTTTTCTAAATGTCTGTACTTTGTGAAGATGATGTCTTTATATTTGTTTTTAAACTGTCTCATGTTTTGGCTTTTCTGTACTTCCACACTTTAACTCCGTAGATGCTGATACATAAGCTCTTTTTGGTTGTGCGTGTGTGGTGGACCTTGAAGTTTAGCTGTCCCCTTAGCTTATACCAGTATGCCCAATTGCCACTGTTACACACCTGTTCTTCCAAGACCAGCATGGCAGTGGACAGCCATTTTCCCCTCTTGAACAGCAAATGACATAACTTTCACCATGTCAAGGATTGTAGTCAGAGATGCCACACCATAATCCTTCCACCCAAAGTTGTAGTAATAAACTGAAACACACAAAGCCAGAAGAATTCAGAGCTGATCCATATCTACCTAATCCCCTTTCATACCGGATATACAAAGCCATCCAGCTATCTGTTAAAGCATTGGAATTTCTCACTCAGACATATGTGTCTATCATATTCAAAGAGAACTCCTCTGATGTAGCAGTACATTCCTTTAACATGGCCAGACTCCGGATGATACATTTAAACAAAAGACGATCAAAATTGAAGCTTTAATGATTGATATAATGAAACATTTACAGTTAGAAAAAATAAAAATCATCCTGAGAGGTAAGATAAATACCTTTTACACAATATGACAGCCATTTATGGACTATTATACTAAATAAAAATCCATTAAAAATTGACAACTGTAAATTTTAGAACACTTGACACCCTCCAAGTTGTGTTATTACTATTTAAGTCTTCTTTTATTTGTAAACCTTATTATTATTGTTTTGATATTTGATTTGACTCCACCTAGGTTTTCGTTTGTTTGCTTTTTATTTCTTTTATTTTTCGACAATCATTCTGTTCTTTCGTGTTGATTTCAAGCATAAATTAACATGTATCTTCTTTCTTGTATCTTCTTTTTGTATGTGAACGAAAGAAAAAAAAAACAATAAAGAGAAGTTAAAAAAAAAAGATTAAAATTGATGCAACAGAACAAGAGATATCCTCTTTTACATCCTAACTCCTTTTGTGTAGTGTAGTCTTTTATCAGACTTTACACAGCTCCCTCGGGAGACTCTTAAGGCTTTAGTTGGAGTTCCCCTTTAAATGCTACTAAACATCAGAGAGAGATACAGCGTTGGCAGGATTACTTTAAAAACATATTTCTCTACAAATTAATGAAATGTAATTTGTAACAAAGTCCATTACATTACTGACATTGTTATGTAGCATATTCTAAATCCTTCATATTTCTTAAAGAATAGTTCCAAATCTACACCTACACACATCTTATCAGGAGTATAATGTGCAATCTTAAACTACAAAAAAATCAGCTTTACTGTTAACGGTGCTCTACAGAACTTTCACAAGACATGACTTTATTGGATTTGTAAAGCAACTTGATGGGCTTCATTTAGAGTGAAGAACCTCCGGCTGATCCACTATTACTTCAGGTGCTCTGGTTGAGGAAGACTGACTCTATGTGCAACTGGTTAAAAAAATGTCACACAAAAAAATGAAAACAATTCCTGACTTGCCCTCCTCAGCTTTGAAATACTGCATTAAGACATACAGTAGAGCAAGATAGTGGAAGGCAGCAATATTCAACATGCAGTTGATGCTTTGATGAGTTGGCCTGGGTAAAGATCTCAGGAGAGCTTGTTAAGAAGAGGAAGATTGCCAACCTCCAGAGACAAATTATATGTGCAGTCCCTTGTTAATTACTTGGTTTGTTGGGATCACATCATGTTTTGGGTGTAGGCAAAACACAAAACATTGATGGTCTGATGAAATGTTAAATGTTCCTCACTACTACTGCTACTCATTCTCATGTAGAATGCTAAAATACACTGCAAAAAAGGTGTGTCTAAAAACAAGATAAAAACACTAAATCTGAGGGAAATGATCTTGCTGCATGGACAGATAATTTCACTTGACAAGATTTCTTAAATTAAGATTATTAAATCTTGAAATATGCATGTTGAACGCTTAAAATAAGAAATTAACTTTTAAAACAAGATGAATTATGTAACCCTTTTAAATCTAAAGTTTTTTAAAATCTTTTTTTTAATCTGGGTAAGAAACAAATAATTGTCAGGTCACTCTGCTCAGGCCAGTTCATCGCTGCTTCCAGCTTTAATTTATCTTTTCTAAGGAGTTAATTTCTTATTTAAGCGTACAACATGCTTATTTCTACATTTAATAATCTTAATTTAAGAAATCTTGTCAAGTGAAATCTGTCCATGCAGCAAGATCATTTCCCTCAGATTTAATGTGTTTAACTTTTAAAGTTTATATGCTAAGTAAACTAAACGAATGATTCTTAATCTTACTAGCTACTACCACTAAAGTAGTCTCACTTAGTAAAGCCCTCACTAATATGGAAATCAGTTACTAGGAAACGTCTTCAGTCAATCAGATAGCAATAAGCAGTGTAAACTCACATGTCAATCACAAGAACAGCCCACAACAGACTGCTTTTTACAAGTTACAAGAAGACTGTCAAAATAAGATGCCTGAAATAAAACATACAAGAACCTTTATTCTCCTTTACAAAATGTCATTAAAATATGCCCCCGGAACCCCTAAATGGTTATTTTTTATTATTTGCTCATACTCGAGGGTCAAGAGTAATTTTTTTTGTATTTGGCAACTGTTGAGATTTGGACTTTAGATTTTTATTAATTTATACAGACTAATATCTTTTTAAGTATTTCGTAATTTCGTCAAGAATATCGTTATCGCAAATAGCCTGAAATATCATGATATTCTTTTAGGGCCATATCACCCACCCCTAGTGCAAATATAAAGAAATCTCCTACATTTTTAAATAGAAGGTAATGGGAGCAAGTAATTGAACCTTTATGATCATATCAAATAATTCACTTAAGGTTCATATTCAGGACATATTTCTTCATTAGTTGATGTTTTTTGCGTCCAAGATTTTTTTTTTTGTCTTCCCATAACAAACCTGTTTAAGTGTAAGCGGAACTACAACTTCCTATGTGTTTAAAGAGTGTCCAGTAAGTAATGGTCAGGGTGGGTCTAGTAACTCACTGCCTGCCTCCATGAAGATCTCGGGTCGATAAGTGAAACCGCTCTCCTGCTCCAGTGGGTTGCCACAGCTGGCGTGTTCTCCAGGCCGCTGCAGGTTAATGACCGTCTTTAAACCGCACCTGAGCACAGCAACAGGTCAGTGTACAGAGCAATCCACACAGCCAACAACCAGCCTACAGTTAAATATGCATAAAGAATGCAAAAATATCTATTAAAAAACTTAGATTCAAATGAGATATCAAAGAAGGAGACTACTGTACCTTTGAAACTGTTCAATTATATTATATTTCTCTATGATTTCAGTGGAAGGCCTTGCCATAGCTAGCAAGTTGTCAGTAATCCTGTAGGGCAGAACATGAAAAGATAGAGGAATTGGAATTATATATACAGCAAAATCATAGATACGATGATTTAAGACGTTATTAACATCTTTTAAAGAGCTCAAGACTCGAAAGACCATTAAAAAGAAAGGTATCCAAACATACTGATGCACTGAAACTAAAGCTCTCACTTGCACTGTAAAAAAAAAGGTGTGTCTAAAAACAAGATAAAAACACTAAATCTGAGGGAAATGATCTTGCTGCATGGACAGATAATTTCACTTGACAAGGTTTTCTTAAAAAAAAGATTATTAAATCTAGAAATAAGCATGTTGAACACTTAAAATAAGAAATTTACTTTTAAAACAAGATGAATTATGTAACCCTTTTAAATCTAAAGTTTTTTTAAATCTTTTTTTTAATCTGGGTAAGAAACAAATAATTGTCAGGTCACTCTGCTCAGGCCAGTTCATCGCTGCTTCCAGCTTTAATTTATCTTTTCTAAGGAGTTAATTTCTTATTTTAAGCATACAACATGCTTATTTCTACATTTAATAATCTTAATTGGGGAAATCTTGTCAAGTGAAATCTGTCCATGCAGCAAGATCATTTCCCTCAGATTTAATGTTTTTATCTTGTTTTTAGACACACCTTTTTTGCAGTGTGTTCAATGATTCCATTTAAAAAACAGACGGTCAATGCAAAACCAAACCAGAACAATGTTTTGACTTATCATGTAACTAGCAATGTGGACTTTCGTAACTTGCCAACGTACCAGGATGAGTAGAGCCCTTTGACGGCTTGCTCCTCATCACTCCAGCGAGAGGGGTTTTCATATTTACAGGCTTTCCCTCCACAGGCCATGGAGCACTGCATGTGACCAGGGATGACATGTCTCAGGGTCTCCCCCATCTTGGTGTACTTTGCTGTAGGGACCCTAGCATTGGCTGGTGAAAAACAAAATAAAAAAAGAAATATAAGAGCATCATCATCAGTGCTTGGTGCATGTTTTTCTTGCAGCTGCAGTCATCAACAAGGTTATTATAGTTAACGAAAACTAACGAAATAATGAAAACTAGAATTGAAAAAACATTCTCGTTAACTGAAATAAAAATATAAACAAGAGTTCTTTTTAAGGCCGATACTGATTATTTTGACATCAGTCTTAACTGATCCCCAATATGTAATAATTGTAATAATTATTTTTTTGGGCCGATTCTTGAAGCCGATATTGCCTTTTCTCCCTCCATTTACATGATAAAAATGACACAATGATAACAAATGTTACACAAGTCTCAATTTAAACAAAAAAGAAACATTTATTAACAAACAAACAAAACATATTAACAGTTGGATATCAAACAATGTGTATGTTGTTCTAGGCCTGGAGGTGGTGGCGCCTCAGATGATCCACATATTTGATGTGTTTTTCTTTTTTCCGGTATCAGCAGCAGCTCACCAGAGAATGGCAGATGTTGCACCGAGCCTTGCCTGCTGTTGGCTCAGTGAAATGGGCAGATTGATCGGCGAACGCACGCACGCATCGGCCGATGCAGATAGTAAAAAACGCAAATATCGGCCCGATATATCGGCCGACCGATATATCGGTCTATCTCTAGTTACAAAACTAACATAAACTAACTAAAATTATAGTGAAAATTTCCTTCATTTTCATCTTTGTCAACTTTTTTCATACATAAACCTTTTTGGTTGATATGAAATCTATTTAATCTATCTGGTTTTATGACTTAATAAACTTATTGGGGCTGAGATGGATCAGACAAATGAATAAAGGAAACATTTATTGTGACCTTTTTTTTTTTAATCTGGCACCCAACAAATACCCCATTACAAAAAAACTAAAACTAACACTAAAACTAATAAAAACTAAACTAAAACTAAGCATTTTCCAAAAAATAAAAACTAAACTAAAACTAGCAAACTCACTCTAGAAACGAATTAAAACTAACTGAATTTGAAAATAAAAAATAACAACGAAATTAAAACTAAAACTAATGAAAAATCCAAAACTATTATAACCTTGGTCATCACCAGAGCCATAAATACAAAAAAATTCTAGCTGTGGTTACATCTCCTGATCTTGTGTTCAGTGGCTCTGTGGAAGGAGCATGAGGATCTCCAGAGCAGAGCTAGGTCTGCACTGCAGGACCCTCAGCAGGATGTCCGAGGCAGAGTGGCCATCATGCCCCCGGCTAAGGAGGGTCGCCTCGGTGCAGCTGCATCTCACAGGGTGGCCTACACAGCATCACTACACAGCTCAACAGCTCTGTGCCCACGGTGAATCATCATACAACAATCAACCATTGGCAAAGAGAGGCAACCTATCAGTTCATCAGCAGCATTTGAAGTGTCACCATGACAACCTTTCCAAAGCCGTCAGTGGGAGGTAGATGGGGGTGAGCGTTGCGCGCACACACACACGCACAGATCTGAGGCAGGCAGCTTGTAAATGAAAGAGTAAAATGCCGTCCCTGTGCTGGTGTACAGCCCTGAACACACAGCATGGATAAGTGCTACCACCCAAACACATTTTCTGCTTTAGACTGAATCAACAAAAGCACAGTGGTTTATAAAACACATCATGCACCGGGATATGGCATTTGACTGAACAACACTCTGAATTGTGTTATTATGAAACATCTTTTTTGACAGTGCTGTTTTTTTTCTTTCTAGAGCCACATTGGTTGATTATTTTCAGACTAGGTTCATGTTTTCTTTTTTCTTTTTATAAATCAATATTTTAGTCTAGATAATGACAACAGTCAATGTTAAAAAAAAAATGCTCATTGAGAGTTTACCAAAATGAAATGGATTATGTTTTGTGATGACATTCAGTTCAAAATGAAATGAAACTAAAAATAGAGCTGGAAGCAGTTGGAACTACTAGAACTGTTTCATGGAGCATATCACACATATTGCCTGCTGCCATTAATTAAATATGGTTATGTGAAAAAATCCATACAGCTCTGCATACTTGAATATCAATAACAGACCTGTACCAATGGGATAACTTCTGTGTAGTCTGTGTAACTGTAACAGTGACATTGTGCTTGAAGCCTGCTCGACTATTCAGCAGCCAGTCCAGCATCAAACTGAAGCCAAAAGGTGAAATGATACTGCTGCTGGCTCTCAGTGTGTGGGAGCAAACAGCAAAGATGAGAGAGGGCTGCAGCAACACAAGGCATTTGATGACTGAAATAACTGCAGCCATAATCACCAGCTCTCTTTTTCTCTACCTATTGCTACATCTCTTCTTAAACTTTCCCCTTTATCATGGAACAATCTGCAAAAAGATCTGAAATTGTCTGAGTTGATCACAATTGGTGAGTTTAAATCGATTAAAAGGATAAAAGGATTAAGGATAAAGAAATAATTTCCCTTAGTCAGTGTGACTGCTCCTTATAAGTCTCTACTTGAGGCTCTTTCATTGATGTTGTGATGGCTGTATTTGTATTTAATTGTTTATGTTAATTGTGTTTTAAATGTTGTAACTTGTCACTTTTTATGCTGCCTTCTTGGCCAGGTCTCTCTTGAACAAGACTTTTTTACCTGGTTAAATAAAGGATATATATATATATATATATATATATATATATATATATATATATATATATATATATAACTGGCTTATTGTCTAGTCTTACAATCAGGACTGGAGGAACACTATTTCCTGCTCAAAGTAACATTGGAACATTGGAACGTTTCAGGAAGCAAACAGGTGGATAATTCAGAACAAATTATTTCTGAATGGAAAATATTAGTTGGTAATATCACATAGGTGTGCTAAAGAAAAAAAAAAAACTGCAAAATCTTAATTTTGTACCAAAGTCCCCAACAAATGGCTAACACCACGTAGCGCACAGTAAGTAAATAAAAAAGTCAAGTTAATGCCACACATTTTCCTCAAGAGGCTTTACAGCATCCGACACCTTCTATCTTTTTTGACTCTTGCCACGGAGGAAAAAGCTTTAGAATCTTACGGGTCTGGAGCACATGTTTAATTATTTCAGGTTATTATTATCACTTACGTTACTCACTGTTACATAATTTCTGTTACTGTAATTCACTTTTGTCTGTTTCACCAGGACGATTTGTCCAGATGGTGACTTTTTTTTACTTTCAATTATTTTCTGCTTTCAGATTTCAACATAATATTAAAGAGAAATTATCTTGACTGAATCAAACCTTTTCAAGTCTACAGTTCTGTGTCCCAAGCTTTTTAAAATATGTTTAAAAATGCTGAAAATGTATTGTGTGGTTACAAAACTAACTAAAACTAACTAAAAATATAATGAAAATGTCCTCAGCTTTTTTTCATACATAATCCAGTGTTTCTATTAGAAAGAGGATTCTGTTAGTGAACATGCAGGAACATATGTAACATATATAAATATGTTTACTGAGACTGGGATGTCTACACTCCAACCAACATTCAAAACACCCAGAACAGTAAGAGTCATTGGGGCTGAGATGGATAATAAACGGAAATAAAGGCAGAATTTATTATGACCTCTTTGAATCTCGCACCCAACACATAGCCCATTACATAGCACATAGCCAACTAATAAAAACTAAACTAAAACTAAGCATTTTCAAAAATAAAAACTAAACTAAAACTAGCAAACTCACTCTAAACACTAACTAAAACTAACTGAATTTGAAAACAAATATTCATAACGAAATTAAAACTAAAACTAATAAAAAACCATAAAAGATTGAATATCACATAAAAAAGTGTTGTTTCTGTGTTGCAGAGTTCTCCTACCTGTCTCCATCTCTGTGCTGATCTCTCCACTGCGAGCTCCGCTCATGGAGTAAGGCAGGTCACTCAGTATGCTGACACCAGCTGCCATGGCAGGGGCTGAAATGTGTTAATAAACATTGTGTGTCAAAGGCAGATGAAAAAAAAAACAGGAAAGAAAAACTGCTTACATACGGAAGCTTTGGTTGTGCTGATAACGCAAACAGTAACAAGGTGCACACAACAACAGAGATATGAGGAGCATGAGCGGGTTGCCTGGCAAGATCACCCTGGGGAGAGAGGGAAACGTGCACCACCATGTCAGCAGCTCATGTGTCACAGTCTGACCACTGCACTACTGGGAGCAGTGGGCAGGGCCTGGGGATAACAGGGGAGCTGGGAGCACATCTGAGGTCTCAGGTGCTGAGTTACAAAGTGCACTGACTCTAACAGCGAGGCTTCAGGATGAGCACACAGTGATATGACACCATTACATTAGCTTCAAAGTAACAAGTTACAATCAGGCGGCAACCTCCGTGTCTGAGCATGGAGGCCAACCAGGAAGTGCCTTAAGCTGCATTCTACCGAAAATTCCAGCAGGGGGCGCTAAGTTTGGCTGCAAAAAATATCTGCCCATTCATTTCATTTCATTTGGCCCCATTTAGAAGCAAATAGAAGATAAAGAATCATATGATTTGGGGCGTGGCTACCTTTGATTGACAGGTCACTAACAAGGCGAGCCGTCATCAGGAGAGAAGCAGAGCAATGCGTATCCACGGCAACGTGTCCATAAAGTTATATATATATATATATATATATATATATATAGGAAAGAGGACGTTTGCCAATTTGGTCTCATAACTTTGACCCTTTCACTGTATTTTCTCTTAATGACAGTTTATTTGAACGTTTTGTTCAGTAAAAATGTCTTGTTCAGCGTTTGGTTGGACTAACAGACACTCCAAGGAGTCGCTGCTCAGTTTTCTAAGGTAAGTAACATACATTTTGTTTTTGTTTGTTGCTAGCCAAAACTAACATTCCAGTTAATGCTCCAGTTAATGCTAACATGAATTAGCAGCAGCTTCTCTCAGTCAGGTTGAGGTGTAGAGAGGCTGTAGTCAGTGATCAGATCCCTCTCACTCCTCCACAGTCCAGATATGGTCTGCTCCCCGTATCGGAAACAAGATGGCGACGCAAGATGGCGACGAGTGTAACGCTGACTCGATGCTTCCAACGGGCCACAAACCAATGGGTGACGTCACAGTGACTACGTCCATTATTTATATACTGTCTATTGTTACAATACTTTGAAGTGAATAAGAGTGTTTAAGCTTATTCCTCCTATTTTATTTGGCTGATGCCACATTTGTCAATCATTCAAGTGAACACATTGATCTGCTTTTGTGCAGCTTTAGGGCAATACTTCTTGACCTGCACATCTGATTTAGGTAGCTTGATATCAGAGTTGTGACACAAAGATCTCCCATAGTGTCAATTAATATCCGGGAACCAACCGTCTCTCACATTACACCGAAGCTCTAATGGGCCTCATCACTTGTTCTAACTGGTGTTGCAGGAGTGAAACTCTGCACCTTTACAGCTCCTCACTGTGATCTGTTTACAATGAGCAGGGTCGCTGTACTTCACATGCTAACTTTTTGATGGCCAAATGATTCTTTGACCTTTGCTTTTTCTTCCTTAATTTATAAAGTCAATATGGATTGCTTAATCAAAGAGTATTGAGCATGCAAACAAGGCCAATGAGCTATTTCATACAAATGCCAATTTCACCTTGACTTGAAAGAAGAATTAAGGTGAAAAATGCATACATATATATATATTTTTTTATCAAAACGTACACTGCAAATAAGGTGTGTCTATGAACAAGATAAAACACTAAATCTGAGGGAAATGATCTTGCTGCATGGACAGATAATTTCACTTGACAAGATTTCTTAAATTAGGATTATTAAATCTAGAAATAAGCATGTTGAACGCTTAAAATAAGAAATTAAAACAAGATAAATTAAAGCTGCAAGCAGTGATGAACTGGCACTGAATGATGATGAACTGACACTGCAAATTATTTTTGTTATGTTTCTTACCAAGATAAAAAAAACTTTAGATTTAGAAGTGTTAGATCATTTATCTTGTTTTTCTTATTTTAAGTGTTCATCATGCTTATTTCTAGACAATCTCAATTTTAGCGCTTGATCTGCCAATTGTTATCGCCCTGTAAAAAGGTGACAAATTGTTTTTAACAAAGATAATTTACAGCTTCAGCGACAGGTCACATGTATGTCACTGTGCCACTCCTATTAAGAGTAGGGCTTGGTCTATGAATAAATGATGGTGTAAAGTTAGAGTCTGTCTTTTTCCATTCACAACTGTTTTGCACTTCTTTTACACTGTAATCCACACTACTTGTTACAAACTAATATGGCACCAAAACCTAGTATGACACTGGTTGAAGTGTTTCCAACTTTAGAGCTGGAAAGAAGCCAGTAGAAAGCATCCAGCAGTCTGTCCTGCTGGAGCCTGACACCACTTGGCATTGTTTATAGGAAGCTCATGATAACAAGCTGGTGAATGAGAAGGTGTTCTTCATGACAAATGTGACGTATGTGCATCAAACATTTAAATTATACGAATCTGAGCTCATAGAGTAACTCCAAATAAATCTATTGACTCAACCATTAATCAAGAACAAATGAAGCAACATTTGTGCTTGCTCCATCTGCTCATGTCCACTGGGAAGCCAGTGTGTTGGCGGACTTGAGAGAAATGGTGTGAAGGCTGTGACATATCTTTCAGAGGTGCTGCTTATGAGTGTGTGGGGTGAGAGCCATTTCCACTGAGAGTGTTATTAAAGAAATATGGCTTATGATATGGTGCTCCTCACACCATGTTTGATCTGAATTTGTCTGAACTAAGTATGGGGTCGAACAATTCTGGGAATATTCAAAGTGGCAACTGTCCATGCGACTTTTTAATAATTTATTCAGTGTTAACGGAAATAACATGAATAAAATGGATATATAGGGATTATTTGTCATAATCATGATCATATGTCCTGAAAAAAAAAAAATTGCAATATCTTAGAGATATCTGAGAAATAGTCCTGGATTCCCAATAAATCATTTTTTTCTCAAATGCACAGTGTGAAATGTGTACAGTGTTAAATGTGTTAAATTTATTTTTTGTTGGCAATCAGATTTTTTTTTTTTTAAACACCTCCAAAGTACTACCACAGAAGGGATAGGAAAATAATCAACTATGCATTGTTGATGCATGAAGTTCCCTGACACTTACACCAAACATTGATGCAGAAATCATAAAAATTAGGGCACTGGAATAGGGCTGGGCAATATATCGATATAAAAAACATATCAATATATTTTTTAATTTGATATGGAATTAGATCATATTGCATATATCGATATAGTTCCAAAAAGTTTTTTTCTTTATATATAAATGCTGCCCTTAGGTTTGACATATTTAGTTCTTTTCTAATGTTCATTATTCTTTTCTCATATAAATATATTTATTTCAGAAAAAGATTTTATTTCATAGGCTATTTTTATTTAAGATGTTTTTTTTTTATTTAAATGTGCACTTTACGGAGCTTTGATTTTTTTTTTTTTTTTTTTTTTTTAAAGGTACTCCTGTTGTTATACAGTATTTATGTTCACTTAAATAAACAGTTTCAATAAAACTACTTGTGACATGTCATATTTGACTTTGACTGAACATTTGCTCTCACTTTGCCATAAAAATATCAGGATATATATCGTATATTGATATTCAGCCTAAATATATCAGGAAATTACTTTTTTGTCCATATCGTCTAGCCCTACTTTGGAGTTCAAAAAATGCAGGAAACGGAACCCCAGACTCACACAAAGGTTTTAGGTGTTAAGCCCCGGACCTACTCAGACCCTAAAAACGGCCCTGCATTCCAGAAAGATGATCTTCAAGATCTATTTGTGCGTCCCAACTTACTCAAGGTGTCTCTTAAACAATGGCATTAGTAATGATCTGATATTAGAACCATTTATGCTGTGTCCACGGTGGAGCACAAAGGTTGTTTATGAGCATCCAGCCATGTGCCTGGTGTTTGGTCTCCTCAGTAAACAAGCACCTGTCTGTCTTACTGCTGGAGCGTTTAACGTCAGCTCTCTGATTAACGTCAGGACATATATTAAAGTTAGTTAGCTGAACGTTACAGCTCACTGACATAGCGTCAGTTGTGCTCTCAAGTCCCAATGTCTCAACACAGAAAGACTAAAGATGAAGAGTGGTTAACCCACAGTAACGTTAGTGTTGGTGGTGCTGATGCTGCAAGCTCAACACTTAACGCTAGCGTTAGCTCATTAGCTTATGTACTGTATTAACTAGCATAGCTAGCAATAAACCCAACTTACCGTTTTCCTATCGTCCGTGGCGGGGCTGTCTTTAACGTAACAGTATCTGACACAGTCCATTCATCTCTCTAAACCCTTGCTTGTTTTATCGCTGACACGTAACAAACGGTGTTCTTTCTCTTGCCACATCATTTGGTCCGCTAAGTGCAGCTAGCTTACTAGCTAACTTAGCAACCTGACATGTTGTCATGTAGAACGGTCCGCTGACGTCACGTGACTACAGACATCTCTCAGCTAGCAACTAGTTTAAAAAATAATATTATTCATTCTTTGATGGTAGTTTGTTGGTAGCTTTAACAGTTTTGCTTATCGGAAAAGTATTAATAAAAAAACGTTAATAAAACGGTTATACTACTCTTCCACAAGAAAGTGAAAAGGCCATGGAGGGGGTGAAAAATCTATATTGACTGAGCTAACGTTCATTTATTTTTTTATTATTTTTCATGTTCTCTCTCACAGCACCTCCCTCTTAACTCTATCTGTAGGGGAGACCAGGGACAGTTGTAACGCTTTTTGCAATTTTTAGCAAAACATCAAAAACCATTTACACTGGAATAACCAATTTGTTATATTATAAACTTCAATCTGTCAGCTGCTGAAATAATGTATTTAAGTGGTTTTATGAAACATGTAAAGATTGCAAAATTGCTTTTAATACAGTCTTTCCACTGTTACAACCGTCCCAGTGTACAGGGACGGTTGTAACATGTCTAAAATACACATAATGAATCTACCATATAGTCAAAATAGAAAATATTATTTATCAGTCATGTTATTGTGACTGTTAATTTAATTTTTTAACTAATGATTACCCTTTTTTCATACTACATGACAAAAAAGAGGTGAAGCCATCAAATTATAATGCAAGAAAATTATTTAATGGGTAGGACACCTCATAAAAAGTTTAAACATGAACTCAAGATGATTTTGCCACTCCCCTGACTGACTTTCCCTGTCTTTCAAGCACAGTAAATTGGACTCCCCTGTCTGTCTTCCTCTTTCTGATATTTGGTATGCTGTAAGCAATCACATGTTTCCACACACTGTCATTTTATTTTAAAAAAAAAAGATACCGGTAATTACATTGGAGGAATTCAAGGTGTTACAATCGTCCCGTTACAGCTGTCCCTGGTCTCCCCTATTTATTTATTTAATTTCATTTTTTTGATTATCCTTTTGGTTCCTGTACTTTTGTTATTTGTTACTTAAACGATGAAAAAAAATTATGTAAAAAAAAATCACACACATATAGATTATGTATAAGTAGTATTACTAGTATTAGAATATTGAAGCTAGGATGTGTGAATGCAGGGGACAAACAGTTTGAACATTTGAGGGATTAATATGTTTTTATATGTTCCTATAATCAACAAAGTACATTTTGTGTGCACGGTTTGTTTTTCCATGACTGTATATCTACTTTTACAGGCCCCTTTATATTGTAACTCTTAGGGGTGGGGGGACTGGCACCTCAAATATCCTTCTGAAGTCCTCTGGTGCCGACTGGTGGCTGTTCATTCAAATTATGCCCTTGAGTTGCAAAGGCAAGTTACATTTATCAGTAGAAATACATAATGAGAAACTGTATGGCAATATGTGATCAATGTCTAGAATTGTATAACATCTGTGAGCTGAACTAGATGATGATACATATGCACATCATCCAAAAGTATTTATTTTAGCATACAAAACACTATTTGAAGACTAAGACATTTTGCAATAAGCCTATATCAGTACATATACTGTGCAAATATCAGTATAACTAGACTGAGAAAGAGAGAGCTGTTTGATCTTCCATATTCCGTAAAATCAGTTGTTCAGCCAAAATCAGTGATTGAGTGTTACCACACACCCTCTATTATTGTCATAAGTGTTTTTGACTACTTTTGAACTTGGTGTAGCCTACAAACAATCATATCATAGCATGATAAACTGCAATAATTAAATGCTTTACAAACCGTAGGCAATTCATTCCTTGGGCAGGTGTAGAGATGCTGCTCTCACACAATATGAATATTAGAATAGACAGGCAGACATCAGGCTTAAATAAGTGAATATTGAAGAACACTGCGCTCTTATTATGAAATAAAACCTGCTCAGCCTGCTGCCCTCTGGGAGGAGGTACAGAAGCCTTAAATGCAGAACTAGCAGGCTGAAAAACAGCTTCTTTCCCTGGGCTGTCACAACTCTCAACACTCAGAACTCTCAACACCCACACAGGATAAATTAATTAAATGGTGCAATAAAACTGACATGTGCAATACAATTGATATGTGCAAAACATTCAATCTACCTCATCTATACATTATAGCATTTTCAGTAGCCATTTATTTATTTTTATACTTATTTATTACATCACATGTCCTTGTTCTTGTTTTTGTCCTTGTTTAGCTTGGTATTTTTAAATGTTTTTACTCATGTTGTTTTGTGTTATGATTGTCATAACTATGCACATTATGCAGTGGCACTTTCAATTTTGTTGTATAGTTGATTATATAATGACAATAAAGGCTATTTGATTTGATTTGATTTGAAAAGCAATTGGTGGCGAATTGAAATTTTGAGCAGCACTCACTTGATTGGCTGAGGGCTGACCATGTGTCTCGGACATTTGGGTCGGGACTTTGCACGGGCCTAGATCATGGCTGTGCCTGCTGCTGTGGTCCTGGTTGCTATTCACTATTACTACTATTATCATTTTTAGTCACATTTTTTATTACCTTTACTGCTATTATCCTTTCATTATACTCACTGCTAATATTACTATGATTAAGAGTCATGTTTATATATTATGCTATTACTGACACCTATGCTGTTTGATTAAGTTATATGTGTTATTATCATAAGTCGTATTTCTTTTATAATTACAGATACTACAGCTCTTGTTTTAATTCTTTATTATCACCACACATGAACACCAATGCATGCTCACCAGCTGTTGCACAGTCCTCTGCATCAGCAAATATTTGTTCAAGAACAAGGAAAAATACCAATATGACTCATATTACCAACAAAATGTGCTGATTAAATGAAATTCACCCCATTTTCTGAATCTGTCCAAGCATCTACTGTAATCACAAACACATTATCAACCAAAGAGCATGTGTTAAAGTATTATTTTAATCCTATCCAAGTATTCGCACAGTTGAGTGAGATTTAAGTTGCTTTGTTTGAGAAGAGACAAGGAGACACATGGCAATGATCTGCACTGTAACAATGAGTGCATTTTTCTAGTTGTAAGCCTGTTTTTTGCTAGCCAAAATTAAAATTCACATCAACTGTGTGAATTCCAGATGCAGTTTGCTAACCCTGCTAGCTATCTACCTATGATGTTAGCTGGTAATTTAGTTTACTATGCTACACAATAGCTCCTCCCCAGCACCATCCCAATGCAGGCATGTTCACTTTTGGTACAATTTTTTAACAAGCTGAAATCAAAGATTCAAAGATTTTGCTATTTTCCCCACACGTTTTGTTTCAAATCTGTGTTGGTGAGCATTTTTCCTTTGCTGAGATAATCCATCCACCTGACAGGTGTGGCATATCAAGATGCTAATTTGACAGCATGATAATTGCACAGGTGCTGCACGGGTAACACCTCTCGTGGACATTTCTGCAGTTAGCATGCTCTCTTAATACTACCTATACATCAGAAGACTTTGAAAAGAATTGGAAAAGACTCCTGGAAAACTATCAGCTCACATCTAAAGACAAGTGTTTAAAGTTTTTAGTCCCAGACTGAGATTTTAGTCAGACTGTCAATCTTTCAGGGTCACTGTTTACAAGACTACAACTAGATTCTTTTAGCATTTTTTTCCTACCATGCAGTTTTCCCCCATCAAGCTCTTTGTAAAAACTTTCAAATGGAGGAGAAGCAGCTTTTGGCTCCAGCTGCTCTAGTGTGTGCAGTGGTTTGTGTTGAAAAAAAAAAGAAGAGAAGACGCCACAAAATGCCCCTCACAAAGCTGAAAAAGGGTTTGTTTTTCTGACACAAAAAGTTGACTATTTTACAGTAAAAATAGATATAAGGTAGAATAAAGAAAAGGAACATTTAGAAATGAATTCATGATATACATTTATGTCCTATTTAATTATAATTTATTTAATTGAATAATTATATGTATCAGCTTTATCAACTTTCATTTAGTTAATCATACATTAATCATCCATTATTTATTACTTATTCATGTAGGCTATATAATTATTTATACATTTTAACTGGGTCTCCTTACTGAAACAGCCCCCAAAAATCTAAATATATGACATCACTATATTTTTATTGAGGACTGAGCTTACTAACATTATTGTGATGCTCCTTTTTCCTGGTGAAGTGGTTTTACTGGCCGGTCTGGAACCGGGGACCTTTCCCCCGCTCATCTATTAGTTGGTGATTGTGTTACGTCACTGAGACTTGAGATAATATCAAACACGTTTGATATGATCCAAACCCAAGACTAGGAAAAGACTGATATGAAACAGAGCAGATTACTACCTTAAACTAACCATGGAGATGACGGGAGCGCCGTGACTCCAGTAAAACTCCTAGATTTACTAAAGACTTTCAGTTTGTAGTCTGGGACTTGGAACATCTTTTGGTGTAAGCCCAGCATAAAAGTAGCTACATGGTACATTGTCAATTATAAGGTAGACATAAGCTGGCAGCTTTAAAATACATTAACTTATAGTTTTTACAAGATTTTAGTGGTGTTCTGCAGGTGTGCAATTTCATAGAGTTTTCTAGCAACATGTGTAATATAATTTATGCAGTATGGTGGTTGAGGAAGTACTCAGACACTTTAATTAAGTAAAAAAAGAAACAACACAGAGTAGAAGTGATCCGTTATGCAATAAAAGTCCTGAATTCAAAATATAAATCAAGTAAAAGTATATAGCTATTATAACCAAAATGTGGCACACTTAATGTATCAAAACTAAAAGTACTCATTATGCAGAATGGTTCCGTAACACAGACAAACTTTCTACACAGTGTGTGAGGAACACAGGTTAAAGGGGCCCAGCAGCTTATTTTTAGTCCTGGAGGCCCCTGAAAATGAATCTGGCCTCCATAAACTTCAGGAGTAGAAATTGGTCATTAATGCTTGTGAGGAGAAATGTCAAGTTTTAAGAAAACTTTAAATTTTTTGTTGAAAATAGGGAGATTAAATATTGCCTCGTGTTGCTTACGTATATGGGATTCAAACCCGAGTGTGTATTATTGCAGAGTAATGTTCTGAGCCACATCTCCAGCAAAGTTGGAGGGTTTCTGCACACCAGGCACAGGGTGTCAAGAGACCAGCAGCCTGCAGAGACTGCTCCAGCTGCAGGGACGATCAGGTACAGGGGCTGTGATGGTCCCTATCTAATGTTGATGTGCTGATGTGGTTGACCAGTTATTGTTTTTCCTATGTGTCCTTGAAGGTACATCAGCAGAGTGCGGATTTGGAGCACCTGGTTCAGGCGCTCCTAAAAGGATAAAAACTCTCCCTCTCTCTCTGGGCTGCATCCTGCCAGCAGCACATTCTCTTTGTTTGGTTTCTGCTTTGTTTTCACTTTACAACATTTACACTTCATATTGCTCACAAATCCACATTTACATTACTGATGTTACTGACTTACACACTTCACATTTGTACTTATCGCCTCGGTTGTTTAACTTAATTTAATAAATTCATTAATTTCTAGACATCCTTTGTGTCCTGTTTCGTATTTGTCGTACCTAGGAGCCGGGTTATGACAAATTGGGGGCTCGTCTGGGATTTGAACCCGGGATCATACCCCAAGACTATTGCTGTGTTCCAATACCCATACTTCCATGAGTACACTTAAACTCAGTACACTATCCGCACTTACTAAGTACGGAGATTTCGGCAGGTGAGTGTTGTTCCAAATCTAATACTCCGTGGTGCACTTACCGGAAATTACGCTCGCGACAGCCGCCGCGGCTCGTCACCCGCGAAAAACTTCCCTCTTTGAACGGCGAAAAAAATACCCTTTTTGTTGTTAATCTTTACTTCTACAATCCAGCAATATGGCTCCGTTAACACAGCAAATGTGGAGAATGCGCCGCCGTCGTCAGCAACGTTACCTACTCCTCCTGTTGACAGACAATGCTCCGGTAGGTGTGATTTAAACCTACATAATTACACTTTTACAGTAAATTAAGATGGTTATCTTCATTTTACACACTATATATTGTTCTAGTTGGGTCCAGAAATTGATAGATTGGTTACAGTGGTAGAATAAATGAGTTAAGGTTTCTGGTTCCATATTGCAAAAACTGCATTTGTTTTTAATATTTAGAAATGTCATTTAAGTTATAGTTATCTCTACTTTAAAGTTCTTACCATGTGGAGCCTTCATTCTTGAATTAAAAATGCAAATATTTTACATACCCAGGTCACTTTGTGAAAATACATAACAGATCACTTCAAAGAGGCTTTGATTGTCATTGTATAATGTGCATAATTACCTATCTTTCTTAAAAAACAATGTCAATACTAAAATATGTAATAGGCAACATTAGCAGTATTTACTGTACACAATAGTTCCAATAGTAGCCTAATAGAAGTGCAATGCAAAAGACAACACATCAACTTAGAGAGAACTGATTTTTATTAAATACAAATAATAATTAAATAACAAACTTCAATAATAAACATATAATAATTCATGAATTAATGTCCACTTTCTCTTACAGCCTCCCAACCCCAGGCGGTATGCTCAGCTGAATGCTACAGTGCCGATCCTCAGGCTGTATTTTGATGGCCAGAGTGACCTGCGGGTAGACTTCCGCTTGTCCAGGGGATCCTTCCATGCCCTTATGGAAGCTATGGGGGGCAACGCAGACCACGGCTGGGATCAGGAGATTGCCTGCCTGGTCTTCCTGTTCTGGTTGGCCAGTGGTACATCCTACCGTGTGGTCTCACGGGCCTTTGACATGCCGAGGACATCAGTCCACCGTGCCGTCCACACCACCAGCGCCAAAATTGCCTCGCTGTGTGCGCAAACGGTCCGTCATCCAACAGAGGAGGAGTTGGCGACTGTGGGTGCAGGATTTGCGCGCATGGCAGGGTCGGCGGCCTTCAACCGGGTGGTGGGCAGCATTGACAGCTGCCATGTGAGGGTAAAGCCCCCTTCCCAAGATTCCGACTGCTACCTGAACCGGAAGTCAGGCGGTGGTTGACCACACGGCAAAATTCATTGATGTGTGTGTGGGCTACCCTGGGTCAGTTCATGACTCACGTGTACTTAAAAACAGCCCCCTGTATCTAGAGAAGCAGTACCCTCCACCAGGGTACTGCCTCATTGGTGATGGTGGGTACCCCTGCCTCTGCTACCCCATGACCCTGATGACCCCCTACCGTCAGCCTCTCAGGAGCCCGCTGCAGGCAGCCTTCAACAGCTGGCTGACAAAGGCCCGAGTGGTGGTGGAGCGGGCCTTCGGGATCTTGAAGACAAGATGGAGGGCCATATTTTTTAAGGTGCTGGAGGTGGACGTCCTGTCCGTCCCGGAGGTCATCCTCTGCTGCACCATCCTCCACAACATCTGCCTGAGCCGGGGAGACGTGCTGGACCCTGAGGACGGTGAGGATGGCGAGGCTGGAGCAGCAGAGGAAGAGGATCCAGGACGGGAGGCAGCACCCCCAGGCACCGTCTCTGGAGCTGAGGAGCGAAACAGATTGCCAGCGTTATGTTATGCACCTTACCATGATTACATTTAATTAAATAATTTGGCCAATTTCAACACCTGTGTATGAACATTGATTTATTTATTTAACATAAAACATTCATTATTTAACATATAAAACATTCACAACAAGAACATAACTTAAATTATTTACATTTACATTATTAACACCTGAACAGTAAAAACAACGAAACAGATCAATATTAAAAAAAGTTCATTTTCTTGCCAGCCTCTCCAGGATGGCCAAGAAGCGCTCCTCCCTGGCTGCAGCTTCCTGGTCCCTCCTCTCATCCCTGGCTCTCACCTCCTCTCTCCACCTTTCCTCCCTGGCCATTGCCTCCTGGTGGCACCTTTCCTGCCTCTCAACCATTTCTCTGTACCTCCTCTCTTCAGGTGGTGTCACAGACGGCCTGTCCCCAATTGCCTCGTGCATCAATTCAAACCACTTCCAGGACGCGGCAGTGGTCTCACCCCCCTCTGTGCTCACACCAGTCGGGGGGTTCTTAAGATCTTATGTAGTAAGAACAACAAAACATACAGCCGTAACACCGTTGAAAAGCTCATAGTTCTGAAACCCTATGTTGTAGAAATATCTTAAATATCTTCAATAATATATTACATCAGTGCCCACAGAGCTAAAAAATAGTTTTGGTTATGATCAATTTCCTGAAGAAAAAAAAGGTTATTCATACTTTTGTATTTTTCAGTTCAACTGCTATGTAGAAATGACTGCTCAGAGAATCTTTAAAGCCAACAAGGACGTAAGGCATGATGTGGAAAAAGACAAACCTTGTATTTCTGTTTGAGGTTTTCCCACTTTTTCTTCAAGAATGCGGTGGTGACCCTCCCCATCAGTCCTCTCTCTTCTAGGAACACTCTGGTTAACATGTAATAGAGGCACATAAACACAATAGTATTAGTACAACACATCGGTCTACAGACTGAGCAAATAACAAGCGATTTTCATTTGATAAATATACTGCTAGACTATCAATAGGTATAGATACACTCTGTACGTTTGCATCAAGCATAATCACAATAAAATCGTAACGTGGGGCCTCTGATGATTCACACTGCTAAAAAATAAAATAGATCAATGCTGAAGTGTGTGTGTGTGCATACACTGCAAAAACCAACTGACAAAAAATAAGAAATAAATAAATAACTAGAATTTAGCAAAGAAATGCTTGAAACAAGTCAAATTATCTGCCAGTGCAGTAAGTAAATGTTTCTTTGTAAGAATTCTTTAAATAAGTAAAAATATCTAGAAACTGGAAAAAACAACGATGTCTTGAAATAAATACAAATATACTTATTTTCAGCAATTGTGGCTTGAAAAGCCAGACTGTAGTAACATTAAAATAAGCCGGAAATACTTGGAAAAAAAAAAACTCACCATATTCAACAGATGAAAAGATTGAAAAGCATGAAAAAGCTCACAATGTCAATCCTAAAAAGAACTCTTTCAACAATAAAATAATTAAATAAGCACATAAAGCTATGGTCAGTAGGTAAATTATACTCAAAACAATATAATTAAGATACTATTGCTGGATATAAGAAGAAAATACTTGTTAAGCTTCATGATTTTTGCAGTGTATTGGTAGGTGGAATCGTCACACCAATTTCTCTGTGGAAAATGGATCTCAGTGGATGTTTTCCTGAGCTGTAGCTGTTGAATGAAACAGTTGTTTTGGCGTGATAGCAGACTGAGCTTTTTTTTGCACTTACTTGTATCCAGCAGCGTTGGTGGGTCTCCCACCACTGAATATGCTGCTGTGGGCCACACGCCACCGCACGAATGCTACGGTGTCCTCATCAGTCCCTATATTGAAGTACAAGACCGACACCAATAAGAAAATGGTTTGTCATCTAAGGAACTCCAAACTTAAGTTTCACATTTCCATACTGCAGGGTAGCTAGTGCTAACGTGATCACAAAAACCCAGCTGGCGCAGTGACTTGTCTTCAAGACCACTAATGTTACTACTGTTCAAGTGAAATAACGTATTGACTTTCATTTAAAGTCGCATATGCAATCACTATCAAAACATTTACAAAAACATAACGCATCCACAAGAAAAATACCGAGGCAAATCACAACTTGTTTGCTATATTTCGAGCTAGCTCCTAACGGATTACAAGAAGTAGCATGCTAAACGGGACGATAACAAAAACAAGCGCAGTGTTAATACATGTCAATACATTAGTAAACTATTCAGAGGCGATTGTAAATATGAATATGTACAACAAAACTTACATCTGTAGGGTTCGGGAGCTGCGGGAGCTGTAGGTGCTGATGTCTCGGCCGCCATTACAAAAAAAAATTTCCGGGCTGAGCGGCTCTGCTTGGCTCCGCCTCTTCCGCTATGTAGACAAGATGGCGGCTGTTGAGTGCATATAGTGTACATCGTTCCACACTCAACGTTTTGACCGTTATGAGTGCAACATCCGGGTCCTTTAAGTACACTTCTTTTCGCCGCGATCGGAATCGGAACACCCTGCATACTCAAACTAAGTATAGTGAGTACGGTAAGTATGGGCATTGGAACACAGCATATTTGTCATAGCCTAGGAACCGGGTTATGACAGAGAGGACTGGACATCTGTGTGAACTGGAGAATCAGAGAACGACCGGTACTCCAAGAGCCGGCGGCCTGGCGGCCCACCACCCACCACGCAGTCACCACCTGTTTTCTTCCCCCTGCTAATCTACTGTTTCACACTCCAGTACAGTAGGTGGCAGCAATGCACCTTTAAGTTGGATGCCAGCTGCAAAGACGTAATAGAAACAGTTATGGTTTAGCCTGAGTATACCCAGACTGCCTTGCCTGCTCGATTTCATTTCGAACTGCCAAGGGGTCTGGAAACCAGAGAGGTTTCTTAGCCCTGTTTTAGGGATCCAATCAAGACGGCAAGACGATGACGCGTACTACCCGGCAGACGGAAGCTTGTAGTTTTCTTACGGATCCAACATGGCTGCAGCAGACACAAAACTCTCTTTAGCTGTAGATGGTGTTTTAAATAGTTTAGAGCGAAAGTTGAAAGGCGAAAGGTCTCTCGGCGGCTCCGCTGTCCCCCGGCTCGTAGCGAGATCACCGGCGTTAAGGTAGCGGGGCTAATAGCGGTAGCTATACGCTACCGTTACGGCGTTACTGTAGCGGGGCTATAAGCTATTAGCCGCTAGCTGCTAACGCCAGTGATCTGGCTACGAGCCGGGGGACAGCGGAGCTGCCGAGAGACCCGCAGCAGCTTGTTTATTGCCCATAAAATCAGTGGATGTGTGTGGCTGAATGACATGAGGGGGAATAAAGCGTGAAAATAAAGCGAGAACTGGAGAAGCAAAGCAGAACTCTCACAGACACACACACAACAAACATCAATTTCTGTAGCTCTACTACGTCATCTGGTATAACTGATACGATTGGCTAAGAGCTACCTACAGACGCTTTTGATAGACATTCTAAGCGCCCAATAAACGGCTCCGGAGGATCGTAAACCACACCTCCTCTAAGGAGAAATGAACAGCTGGTTTCCAGACCAAATCTCATTTGAGATTAGTCTGGTGTTAGCCAGGCTAGTTATGGATAGTAATGCCGGTAAAAAAAACGCAAAGGGTGGGGTTGAGAAGGCGATAGGGAAAAATGTGACATTTAGAGAGTGAAGGCACTAAATGTTGAAAATGAACTGAAATGTTCAGCAGCACAGCCAGCAGCAGAACCACTGGAGCACAAGTTATCGGAGTATCGAGCAGTGATGGGAATTTGTGCTCTTTGTAGTGATCCGGATCATAGGCTCAGCTCACTAAGAAGAGCCGCTCTTTCGGCTCCCAAATGGCTCTTCATTTGACCACTTATACCTTTTATAATTCAGCCAAATTTAGCGCTGTTCTGACTTGTGATTTGTATTTGAACACATATATCACTCACATTTCAATAAATTGCTGTAGCCAATTGTATTTACAGTTGTAAAATCTCTTGTAACTCTCTAACTGGCTTGAAGAACCACTCTGCTACACAAAGCAGATAGAAAATGCCTCTAAAAAACTAAGCATAGAAATTAAAAGACAACTTTTACTTTTTTAAAAAAATATTTAAACACACACACCTAACAAAACAAGTAAAGTACTGACAAAATAGAAGTTAAATATAGCAATCGTAAAAGTGAGTAAAAAATAATAATAATAAACAATATAATAAAATATGATAAAAATGTGAAAAAGAGCATCATCCAACAGTTTTAGGTGTCTCAAGCATGATATACACCAGGTGCGGAACGGCTGCGCCGCGATTTCCACCGGGCGCGCCGCGGAACGTCTCAGCAGCATCCCAGCCGCGGCTCTCAACTCTGCTGTGCGAGCATTCCGTAGCATTTCTATTTTCTCTGCGAACCGTTGCTAAACCGCGTCAAGCTCAACAGAGCAGATTGCACCAGACAGGAAATCAGACACAGAATCGACCTAATACACTTCTGCCCCTTTTCAAAATAAAACAGAATACGCAGTTAATGCAGCCTAAAACTACTTCACATAAACATTATGTTATGACCGGGGCACCAGATCAGCAATCAATCAATCAAAGGATCTCAGAGGATCTGAGACATGGACGACAAGAGACTGATCGTTGAAGTGGAACAGCACACAATCATTTATGACATAACACATTCTTTTCATAAGGATAGATGGTCAGATCAACAGATCTTCAATGTCAGAGAAGCAAAGTAAGCTGTTTGTTATTGTTTATACACACAGTTTCTGGCGGGTTCACCGTTCACAAATGTTGAACAAAGTGCGGTCTCCCGTACTGTCAGGATTATCGCATGTTCTCGTTATCTCATGTGTATACGGCTGGCTCGCTACGCTGCCGTTCCGCAGTTGTTCTGCGCCCGGTGAAAATTGACGCTGAGCAGAGGACGGAGCAAAACCGCAGTGGAGCCGTTCCGCGCAAGTGCAATGTCTTGTGAATACAACTCTAATTTCTACGACTACGAAGTCTTCACTGTGAACACGAATTCAAGTTTGTGGGTACGAGTAGAAAATTGTTGAAATGACGTCACGTAGGTCACAGGGGAAAATAATCGAACCACGATTTCTCCAAACCACAAAGATGACAGACAGCAGTGGAGCAGGTGGAGCTGCCAACTCAGGTGGAGCATCACAGGTATAGTCAATGTATATCCAATATTTATTTCATAAAATTGTACTTTTTAAAATAATATACAGTTGATGGACTTACAGACTTACTGCTTTAGCTTGCAAGCTAACAACATGCCGGTGATGCTAAGTTAGTGCTAGTATTACTAGCATTAGAAGTTGGCTTGTGCTAACGTTAATTAGCACTGACCTGCAAAATATGAAATAATAATAGTAATGTTGATCAAGATACGACTTTTATTAATTTATAAATTGTGTCAGTTGGCGAATAAATCTGTCTATCATATAAGTCCGGTTTCTTTTCCTCTTTGCTAACCCTCCTCTCTGTCATGTGCATTTTAACCCAAACAATTTCTCAGACTCACGTATATGAAAGCAGAATTTTGTGTACAACTATTTTATTGACATACAAATGTTTAACATTACGAATACGAATGGTTGGAATCATGCTCACATCTTTGTGACAGCTATCTTAATCTGTAACAGACTGGCTGATGCTGCTTCATCTAATCTGGTCCGGAAGCCTCGTGCTACAATTTCGCCTGCTGACCTACCTTTGGTCTCACCTGGGACCTCCAGCCCCCAGCCCACTGCTCCACCTCACCCAGACCACCCCCTGATGGTATGCGGCCAGCCCGAGGAAGAGTACCGGCAGCTCTACCATGAAGTTGTGGACGATATACTGAGGTATGTTTGTGTCATATTTAGCACCTGAGTCAGTTCTTCTGTTCTGCTCATCAAAGGTTTTAAGAATGGTCAGCTACGTCCATATGCTTTGGCCCTGGGTCGTTGCATTAAGCTGTGGAACAGGGTGGATCGTCCAACCTTCACAGAGACAGTTGACGCAGACGGCCGGCTGCATGTGGACACATCATACAGGGTTGGTGTCTATCCTCCCATGTATGATGTGAACACAACTGAAGAACCACAGCCTGGAAAACCTCCACTCAAAAGAGCTAAGCACTAAAATGATGTATTATCATTCTAATAGCTCTGTACATATGTAACCTGTAGAGTTCAGGTTTAGTTTAGTAGTGTTAAGGTTAAGTTTAGTAGTGTGAAGTTGAAGTTCAGAAGTGCTCAGTTTAGTATTTTTAAGTTGAAGTTTAGTAGTGTTAAGTTGAAGTTTAGTATTCTTAAGTTTAAGTTTAGTAGTGTTAAGTTTAAGTTCAGTAGTGTTAAGTTTAGTATTCTTAAGTTTAAGTTTAGAAGTGTTAAGTTGAAGTTTAGCATTCTTAAGTTTAGTAGTGTTAAGTTTAAGTTCAGTAGTGTTAAGTTTAGTATTCTTAAGTTTAAGTTTAGTAGTGTTAAGTTTAAGTTCAGTAGTGTTAAGTTTAGTATTCTTAAGTTTAAGTTTAGAAGTGTTAAGTTGAAGTTTAGTATTCTTAAGTTTAAGTTTAGTAGTATTAAGTTTAAGTTCAGTAGTGTTAAGTTTAGTATTCTTAAGTTTAAGTTTAGTAGTGTTAAGTTTAGTATTCTTAAGTTTAGTAGTGTTAAGTTGAAGTTTGGTATTCTTACGTTTAAGTTTAGTGTTAAGTTGAAGTTCAGTAGTGTTAAGTGTAGTAGTGTTAAGTTGAAGTTTGGTATTCTTACATTTATGTTTAGTAGTGTTAAGTTTAGTATTCTTAAGTTTAGTAGTGTTAAGTTGAAGTTTGGTATTCTTACTTTTAAGTTTAGTAGTGTTAAGTTGAAGTTCAGTCATGTTAAGTTTAGTAGTGTTAAGTTGAAGTTTAGTAGTCTTAAGCAAGTTTAAGTTTAGATAGTTTATTTTTAAGTTTAAGATTTGAAGTTATAACTTTAGGATTTGTAGTTCTAAGGTTCACACAAAATAGTTCTCCAATTTTTGAGTTTCAGGAAATGCAGCCTCCACCTTCAGTCTGAACAGACACCTGTCAGAACAGCCTTTGTAAACCAGCTCCACCCTCCAACCTCCAATTGCAAACCAAAACTCCACCTAAATCTGCTGGCAGCCAGATGACAGCCCTTCACCACCTACAGCCTCTGAAGTGCTCTGCTCCATCCTCCACCCGAAGCCTCTGCCAGAAACCTGCAGCCTCCACCTGCAGGATCTGGCAGACTGCTACCGGTCCGACCTCCACCCTCAGCCTCAGCTAGATACTTGCAGCCATCTCCACCTGCAGGATCAGGCAGACTAATGCCATTCCAACCTCCACCTGCAGCCTATGCCAGTTACCTGCAGCCGCTGCCTCCACCTGCAGGATCTGGCACATTGCTGCCTTATGACCTCCACCTGCAGGCTCTGCCAGAAAATTGCAGCCCCTGCCTCCACCTGCAGGATCTGGCAGTTTGCTGTCTTATGACCTCCATCCAAAGCCTCTGCCAGATCCTGCAGCCTGCACCTCCACCTGCAGGATCTGGCAGACTGCTGCCTTATGACCTCCACCCACAGCCTCTGCCAGATACCTGCACCTCCACCTGCAGGATCTGGCAGACCGCTGCCTTATGACCTCCACCCACAGCCTCTGCCAGAAACCAGCACCGCTGCCTCCACCTGATGATTCTGCCCTGCCAATGCTGCTCCGCCTCGAGCCTCTTCCAGTAACCTTCACTGCTTTCTCTACCTGAAGATTCTGTAGGACTGCAGCAGCCTGAACTGCAACCTATAGCCTCAACCAGCAACATGCAGCTCTGCCTCCACTTTGATATTTTGCCAGATGACCTGGAACACCAAACCTCCAACTTCAGCCTGAAAGCAACTTGCAGCACCTCCTCCACCTGCAGATTTTGCCAGACAACTGTAGCTACTGCCCCCCCCCCCTCCCCTCAGATTCTCATAAACTGCTGCCCTTCAAATCATCTCCACCTACAACCTTTTCCCGAAACCTGTACCACCTGCAGCCATTTCAACCTCCTCCAAATGGCATTTCACAGAGACTTCCACCGCTACCTCCACCTGCAGCCTCAATGAGCAACTAGCAACATCGCCTCCACTTGAAGATTCAGCAAGACAACTGTAGCTTCACCTGCAGTCTCTTCAAGCAACCTGCACCTCCACCTGGCATCCTATTTCTATGTGAGAACTCAGTGAAACAGCAGGATCCAGAGATACACTCGTAAATAAAACCTTTCAAATAGAAAACGATCAAAAATAGCTGCCTTCCTGTTTATATTGCTTATATCATCTTCTTCTCACGGTGTGTTCAGACCGGACGCGTAGTGAATATTTCGCGCGACAAGATTACATACAAAGTCAATGCAAACACGCGAATTTTTGCCGGCGGCTCGAATCGCGGGTTTCGCGCGACGCGAATGAAACAACGCAAATTCGCGTGAGTTCAATAAATTCAACTTTGGCGAAATATTCGCGTGACGCTGTGTCGGGACAGCCTATCAGCGTTGAGATTCTGGACGACAGTGACGTCATGCATCCCGGGAACCCGCCTATTCCGGGAAAATGGAGGAGAAACTCCATTTTGTTGCGGTCTGTGGGCTTCCCGAGCTTTTTGACACATCATCACCCTCCTACCGCAACCGGAACCATAAAGATCTTGCCTGGAGGAGGGTGAGTGAGGTCACCGGTCTGCCTGGTAAGTTGTGACAATGTGATTTCAGCTATCTGTTGTAGCTACTTCTCTACAAAGCTAGCATTAGCATTAGCAGCCTTCGCCGGCCGGCATATTTATCTGTTTGTTTCTTGTCAGAGGAGGTATGCCGCAGGAAGTGGAAGGGGCTCCGAGATACATACATGACAGAGAGGAGAAAAGAGGCAGGAACGAGGAGTGGGTCGGCAGGAGGGACAGGAAAAAGGTGGAAGTACTCTGCGGTCCTCTCTTTCCTCGAGCCCTTCGTCACCCCAAGGGAGACAAGCGGCAACATGGTGCGGGGGGACGAGGAAGAGAGGACCGCAGATGAGGATGAGGGAGCAGCAGTTGAGGGAGCCGCAGGTGAGGACCAGGCGTCAGGAGCAGCAGCAGCAGCAGGGAGTGACATGAGAGGTTGGTTTTCAGTGAAGACATACACAGCAAGGGAAACATGTGGGAAATATTGTCCTATGGATGAACCCTTGTTTTCTTTTTAAATGTCACTACATTAAGGTTGTGGTAAGGGGAAAATCAAAGTCTAGATACTATAATGGCTAACTTTATGATGTGTTAATATGGATGCATTTCTGAAATGGTTTGTGTGCTGAGATTGAAATCTTCAATTATTGTTATTAACAGACATCCCTGATCAGTCCTCTGACGATGCAGGTGAAGCACAGTCTGCTGCTGCTGCTCCATCGACTGCTGCTCCATCGACTGCTCCTAGAGTGACAGGTAAGCACATGACAAAAGTTAGATTACATTTTTTTTTAATGGTAAGAGTATAAGTTATGCATGTATGTTTTCACTATGACAACTACTTTGTATGTTGCCCTTTCATGTTTGATCTGTAACTTTATGTCTCTTCATTATTTTAAGTGAGAAATAATGTAAAGCCATTTAAAAAAGCAGGGTGATCTAATTGAATCATCCTATATTTCCATTTTCATACAGCAGCAAGGAGGGTCAGGAGGAGAGTCCAACAGGACAGGCAGGGGGAAATTGAGGCCCTTCTGCTGGAGGCCTTGAGGAGGCCAGCAGAGCCGACACCACCTCCCTCAGAGGACGAGTTATTTTTAAAGAGCCTGGTTCCTTCTCTGCAGAGATTGTCGCCCCAGCAGAAAGAATATGTTAAATTTCATATACACAAATTAATTTTTGAATCAAGCTCGGCCTTTTTAAATTTGGAACCCCGTAGAGTAGGCTGCTGGGGTGATAATCTCTGCAGAGAATGAACCAGGCTCTCTCTCTTTTTTTTCTTTCTCTCTCTCATACATGTAGACACACACACACACACACATAATTAACGTAATAAAAAAAAAATATTGAATTTAAAAGGACTGTTGGTCTTTTTTTCATATTTTGTGTGATGAAGTTGGCTTGATAAAGTCAGCATATCACAGTGATGTTTGCTTTTGTTGTAATGTTATTGTGTTGTAATGCAGTGTAGACGTGCCAAATTAAAGCTGTTACAACACAATAATACTGTATCATGGATAAAAATAAAAACAGACAAATGTTCTCTATGGTATGAATATGGATTGATGACACAGACACAGGTATATATTTATTTTGGTGCTAATATTAAAGAATATTTGCTCTACAGTAATGTGTGGGTGGCTCTTAAAAGAGCCGTTTTGGGGGTGCTCGTGCACTAGATGTTTTCTTGCCATGGGACAGCTCCCTCTGCAGAGAAGAAGCATGTGAAGGTCTCCCTCACCCTGATGGCCTCTCTTCCCGAGTTGTTCGCAGCAAGTCTTCCCAGACCTGGCAGTGGCTCCACCTCACCAGCTGGGATGTTCCTCACTGCAGCTGTCGGGGTTGAACTCCTCAGGAAGTTGTGGAGAACGCAGGTCGCCTTCACACACTTCTCCGCAACATCAGGTTGGATCGATGGCACGCCGGTACATCCTCCACTGTGAGGAGAGGATCCCAAAGGCGCACTCCACAACCAGCAGAGCTCGGGACAGACGGTAGTTGAATGTCCGTCGCTCTTTTGGGAGTGAGCGACCAGGGAATGGCCTCATGAGGTTTTTCCTGAGTGGAAAGGCCTCATCGCCGACGAACACATGTGGCTGTGGTCCTCGGTGCTCAGCTCCTGGCAGTGGCAAGTCAGCAGGCAGTTGGAGGGTGCCAGACTGAAGTGCCTGACCAAAAGCTGAGTTAGCCAGAATCCCTCCATCGCTGGTCCTGCCATAACCCCCGACATCAACCACCCGAAAACAATATTGGGCATCTACAACTGCCAAGAGAACCAGAGAGAAGGTTCCCTTGTAGTTATAGAATTGTGAGCCGGTGTTTGCAGGGGCTTTGAGGACCACATGTTTCCCGTCCAGCGCTCCACAGCACAGAGGGAAATTCCACCGCTCTTCAAAACCCCCTGCGATGGCCCTCCACTCCTCCGTGGTGGACACAGCCATGTACTCCTCCACAAGGCAGTCCCAAATGGCAGTGACCACATCACTGACAATAGAGGAGACAGTGGAGACACCGACCCTGAAGCTGTAGGCGATGGTCCGGAAGGAGTCCCCAGTAGCTAGGTATCTGCAGCACAGATAATTAATTTAGCTAAGGTCTTAAAATCTATAGCAGAGGTTTTATTGATATGACTGCCTTAAATGCTAATTGGGTGTGAAATTAACTGTTCAGAATGTGAACCTCAAGTCAAATTCACTAGCTACTCAATGGTAAATTATTTATTTATTTTGTGTAGCCCAGTTAATCAGTAAAATATGATTTAAAAAATAGTAAAAGTAAAAAAGCCATTGCAGTAAACTACGGGCTACATTAATTCAGATTTAGATTTAGATACAGTGATTTTTTAAATAGATTTTCACACTTCAAAACTTCCACTCACCGGAGACAGACGGACAGGCGCTCCGCAGCTGAAATGGAGCGCCTGTAGTTGGTGTCTTGCCGAGAGATCGTGACACCGATCCTACCGAGCAGGTCATCAAATTTGGTCCTGGTCAGCCTGAAATACCGCTGGAAGCGGCCGTCATCCAGGCGCAGCTCCTGGAGAAGCCGGTGAAACTCTCCGTGCTGAGTGCGCCTCCGGATGATGTCACTCACCCAGACACGACGGCGTGTTTTCCGACGTATCTCGGACTTCCAGAGCAGGTACAGGGAAGCTATGCTTGTCATGGTTGATGACAGAATGAAATGGAGGGAATTATTTGGCGCTAAATAGTCTCTTGGGCGAAAATTCGCGAGTTATTTACTCGCGCGAGTGACGCGAGTAATTTCAACTACTCGCGCGAGTAACGCAACGCGGAAATTCGCTAGAGAAGGGTTACTACTACTACTCAAGGTAGTGCTGATGAGTCTGATGTAGAGCAGTATATATATAGATAGATAGATAGATAGATAGATGAGTTCTGAATCTAATCTGAATGTTCTTCAAATAAAGGTCAATGGGATTTTTAAAACAGATTTGGTGATGCATGGATATTTAATATTACACTTTTATTTGTTTCCTTCAGGCCATATTGGACTTCCCAGACTTCCACGCCAGGGGCTGATGGATCGACGTGCACCAGAGATGCTTCTCCTCCTCCACACCCTTTGCATTCAACACCACCTCCTGCTCCTCTCCCGAACACAGAGCTCCCCTCCCTGTTTCAAATATACTCCCTGTCTCAGCTTCAAGTCAGCTTTATATATTAATGTGTGCTTCTAAATGTTGCTCAATAAAGTCCATCAATCTATGGTGTCAACAGATTTGAACAAGAATGATCATAAAACAAATACTTTAATCCTATAGTACAGGTGTATAAATACATTGTGCTGGATTTATTAGCACAATATATGACACACATTCAAACATTATTTCAAGGTGACATGCCTTTTCCTACATAAGCACCAAGCTGGTCCACCAACACAGCTCACAAGGAGAGAGAGGCAGATGTGGTGAGAGGAGAGATATCACCTTGAGGGCTGTTTTCACTACCGGGCAATACCCGGAATGAGGTGGGTCTCACTCGCCGAAATGCCCCTAATTTGAATACGAGCAGTCCCCAGCGGTCTTTGTCAGGACTTTTTTCGACTGTGGAAGAGCAGGGTCTTTTTTCTCCCCTGAAAAAAGCCTTGATGCTGATTGGATAGATTGCTAAGCGGGATGTGACATAGTACTCTACACGTAAACAACACATCCTGTCACTATCCTGTCCTCTTCACACACCTTGCATGAATTGACAGGTAGATAAACTCCATCCCCAATTACTACACGGACAAAGAGGCCTTAACTTGACTTCTTTAATGCAGCAACTGGCAGTAGGGTAAAACTGACAGAAAGAAAAACATACAGTAAAAATTTGTTCAGATTTCCATTGTGTGTGAGATTAAACATATCACATGTTATACAAAATAATACACATATATCCAAATAAGGCCCAAATGTACATATAAATATATAAATGTGATATAACTGTATTCAAAATAACTACAAAACGTATCTAAAACACAAGACAGGCTATTGGTAAGTATATTGCTACATACAATGTGTCTGTATGCACATTATATTAACTTAATGCTAGCTAGCCAGAACATGTGGTTGACATGAATTTACTATCTGTACATTTATCCGTTCAAATGTCTCTGTAAAAATATGCATAAACATCAATAAATGAGAAAATAAAGGGTTGCTTTCACATACCGACAACGCTTTCAAAGACTTGAACGTCTGGATGATGTCCGATGAAAAGGCATGAACTTTCCCTCTGCTCTGACATGTGCTGTGTTCCAATACCCATACTTCCATGAGTACACTTAAATGCAGTACACTATCCGCACTCACAAAGTACACAGATTTCAGCAGGTGAGTGTTGTTCCAAATCTAATACTCCGTGATGCACTTACCGGAAATGACGCTCGCGACGGCCGCCGCGGCTCGTCACCCGCGAAAAACTTCCGGCTTTAAACGGCGAAAAAATTATCCTTTGTGTTGTTTAATCTTTACTTCTACAATCCGGCAATATGGCTCCATTAACGCAGCAAATGTGGAAAATGCGCCGGCGTCGTCGGCCGCCATTACAAACATTTTTTTAGAGCTGAGCGGCTCTGCCTGGCTCCGCCTCTTCTGCTACGTAGACAAGATGGCAGCCGTTGAGTGCGTATAGTGTACATCGTTCCACACTCAGCGTTTTGACCGTTATAAGTACAACATCCGGGTCCTTTAGGTACACTTCTTTTCACCGCGATCGGAATCGGAACACCCTGCGTACTCAAGCTAAGTACAGTGAGTACGGGAAGTATGGGTATTGGAACACAGCAATGGATAACTGCCTAGACACTTACTGATGATGTCATCAACTAGAGACACAGATTACCTGCACTAAATGACTGCTATACAAAACCACCAGCAGGAGGTGCTATTTAACAAAATTAACATAACTGACTGATAAGGCAGCACACACGCCATTTGTAAAAGCCGGCAAAGCAGTGTTTCCAACTTAGCGACTTTGTTGGTAAATTTACCAACAAAGTCTTTTACTTTTCAGACCCCCTTAGCGACTATTTTTCAAGAAAGCGACTGGAAACAAATCCAGTGACTTTTTTTCTAGTGTTATTGGAGACTCTTTCTTACTCTTCTTAATGAGCATTAACAAGCCAGAGGCCGGCTTGTTAAGGAGAGCCACCGTTAGCGGCAGTTAGCTACAGTTAGCTCTGTAGCAGTACAGTGTGTATGTGCTGCTGCTGCAGGAGGTGTTCACTTAGTGATCTCTGTTTGTTTACAACAAGCACCGGACACTCTGTGCACAGTTAGTGATGCTGTTAATTCACAATCACTATGTTTATGATCAGCGGAGACTCTGTGCATAATTATCCATGCTGCTTTCAGCTGCTGACGTTGTGCACAGTTAACGACCATACGTCACCTCCGGAGTCCCTTTGGGGGCTAAAGCCTGATTTCCACCGGGGGCGTTACGGCCGCGGAACGGCTGCACCGCGGAACGGCTGCACCGCGGTCGCCGTTGCTGATTGCTGCCACTCTAATCAGTGAGAGCATTTCCACCAGGCGCGCTGCGGAACGGTTCAGCAGTGTCCCAGCCGCGGTTCTCCGCTCCGCGAGCATTCCGTAGCGTTTCTATTTTCTCCGCAAGCCGTTGCTAAACCTCGTAAATCTCAACAGAGCAGATTGCACATGACAGGAAGTCCAAATCAGAATCAACATAATACACTTCCGCCCCCTTTCAAAATAAAACACAATACGCAGTTCATGCAGCCTAAAATAAACTTCACATCAACATTATGTTATGACTGAGGCACCAGATCAGCAATCAATCAATCAATCAAAGGGTCTCAGAGGATCGGAGACATGGATGACAAGAGACTGATTGTTGAAGTGGAACAGCATACAATCATTTATGACATAACACATTGTTTTTATAAGGACAGATGGTCAGATTAACAGATCTTCCACGATGGAGAAGCAAAGTAAGCTTTTGGTTGTTGTTGTTTACTTTATACACCGTTTATCTCGGGATCTCGCGGTGTCCCGTATGTTCAGGATCATTGCATGTTCTCATTATTTCGCGTGTATATGGCTTTTGCTATGCTGCCATTCCGCGGCCTTAACACGCCCGGTGTGAATTGAGGCCGGGCAGAAGACGGAGCAAAACCGCGGCGGAGCAAAACCGCGCCTGTAGGAAATCCCCAGTAACTTGTAGTGGAGACACGCAGAGTGAGCGGACTTTTGAGAGGGTGTGGCCTGAGACTTTCCCGGTGGCCACTTTCCCCCCTAAAGGAAACATGGCTTTGGTTATCTCCTCCTTTTCCGAAACACACCAGCCCAGTTATCCTGTGTGTGTGTGTGTGTGTGTGTGTGTGTGAGAAATATGTCTCACAATTGCAAAGAAACATAGTCTTTGACACTTCTAACCCCTTGATCTATGTAATATAAACATATGTTGAAATGAAACATTTTCATCTTATATGTTGATTACACTTATTGAGCCGAACAAAATAAGTTTTATCCCAAAAAATACTTTTAACTATTTTCTTTAGATTTTTAAACTTTGAAATGGGTAAATTTGACATAACAGGAGGGTTAAAACTCGCGACATCTGTGGCATTGTGCCGTGTGATAAAACTGCACTTTTTGTGCAAAGCACACCTGTGCAAAGCACACCTGTGCAGTAATCATGCTGTCTAATCAGCATCTTAATATGCCACACCTGTCAGGTGGAGGGATTATCTATGCAGTAGGAGAAGGAGAAGTGTTCACTAACACAGATTTAAACAAATTTGTGAGATTGTGATTTTGAGAGAAATAGATCTTTGATGTACATAGAAAAAGTCTGATAAGTCAGATAATTAAAACCTGAAGCAAAAAAGTGTTTATGTATTTATATTGTTGTTCAGTGTATGTTCCTTCTCATTGTTTTGGTAAGATGAACTCCTGCTTCATCACAAGGAGTAGCTCTGGCATCAATATTAAAGATTCCCTAGAAAAGGGATGAAACACAGTACAGTAAATGACTACTTTGACACACAATGCTATAGTACACAAAGGTAGGTCATCATAAACTAGCCTGTACTACAGCTTAAACTGCTGCAATACATAACTGTACTTTGTTTGAAAAAAAACATTCTTGCACAAAATAAGCGCTGGTCCGGGGTTGATTTAAAAAGTAACAGGATTGACTTGTTTCAGCCTAAACCTGGTGCTTCGAAGAATGTAGTCAATGTTGACTTCATGACTCTGGAATATTCCCTCATCCTTTGTATCTCACACAAGCAATGAGAATATGAAGGACTTCCATCTTCATCTCTTCTGAAATCTGTTGTCGTCTCCCAGTTCTGCAAAAAAAAAAAAAAAGCAATACTGTCTTCTTAAAATGGCATTTATATACAACAAAACTGCATTTTCAATTACATTTCAAGGCAAACTTATTTTCTCCTAGTTTATATTTGCAGTTTTAAACACGCTTAATGTTGTTAATGGAAACAAAACTACTTGTTTAGGTTTTGGAGAAGTTCATGATTTGGGTTAACATAAGTAAGTTTCTCACCAAACTGATAAAAAAAAATGTAGATAGATAGATAGCTATGTGAGCTATCTGAAAAAATATGCATGTTACCCTAGTAAGTCAACACTGATGTTTTGATCATAAAATCAACAGGCTGCTGACATTTGAGAGGTAACATTAAAGAAAAAGACAAGCAAATGACCCCCGAGGTCTTTAAGAAGAGGGAAAAACAAACTATATCTTTGTTTTATTTCATCCACTCCTTCACAAATAAATGACACTCTCAAAGAAATGAATAAAAACCCTTCATCAAATAAATGCCATTCAAATTTTTCTGCCTTTAGTAGTGGTTATCAACGATATTGATAAGTCTTCCCCTGAGTCTTCAGGCTCTGCCTCCTCCACAGAGGGCACATTGGCTGAATCAAGAAGTTCCTGAAAGTGCTTTTCCCACCATCTGACAAGTTCTAATGGGCGGGTCAGTAGGTCTCCTCCACCGCTGAATACAGCCTGAGTCAAGCCCTGCTTTACCATCCTGAGTCGGTTTGCCAGAAATTACTTGAGGCCAACTGAACACTTAGGCTAGCTAAGCCCGAAAAGCCTCCTCCCTCAACTGGACGGTTTTTCAACGACAGGCACCAATGACCTTCTGACCGCGTTTACAATGGAGGCTTTGAACATGGCTCACTAGGACTCCATGTCCCCAACCTCCTCCGGGATGCAGGAAGAATTCTTCCGGAGGTGGGAGTTGATGACCATGCAGAACGAAGTCTCCGCCAGACATTCATTACTGGTCTAAAGAGCTGGTTCTGTGGTTTGAGCCAGGTTGGACACACTGGAGGAGGTGGTGGAGAGATGACCTGTTAACATGTTTGAGTCCATCCTGAAATACCCAGATCATCTGCTACACAAAACCTTTATGGACCAAAAAAACAGCAGTGGACGGCTCCTCTCTCTCTGTTGCAGGATGGAGAGATTCAAAAGATCCTTCTCTCCTACAGCCATCAGGCTGTCTCATTCTAACAGAGATTCTACCAGACTAACTGAATTTACCCTCGGGGATAAATAAAGTAATGTTGATTTGATTTGATTTTGATTTGATTCCCAGTTCACCCTCACTACAAGTTTGGGTTTGCCAGGTCTGTCAGGCAGTCTCCCCTGCCATCTGTGACTGTGGCTCCGTTGGTAGAGCGGGTTGCCCACCGATCGGAGGGTTGGTGGTTGGATCCCTGACCATGGCAGCCTACATGTCCAAGTATCCTTGAGCAAGATACTGAACCCCAAATTGCTCCCGATGCTGCGTTCATCGGTGTGTGAATGAATTCCCAGTGGTGGCAGGTGGCACTGTTTAGGGTAGTTTGTGCCACCAGTATGAATGTGTGTGTGAACAGGTGAATGAGTGCAGTCTGTAGTGTAAAGCGCTTTGAGTGGTCGCAATGCGACTAGAAAAGCGATATATAAGTGCAGGTCCATTTACCATCTGTGTTGACAGCTCTGTTCCACTCTTCACCCAAGTGCCCAGAACATACAGCAGATATGATGATCCGATCATTGACCTTCGCAGCTTGCAGTCAAATACCTTTCCTGGCACAGGTAAACCAGGGCCCTGTCCTGGAGCCACATCCGGGAGGGGAGGGCGTTTGCAAGCTAACCTAACCTATTGTTAACCTAACCTTAAACCAGTGGTTTTGCCTAACCTTAACAAAAAAGTTTTTTTTGTTGTTTATTTTTTTTTAATTTAAGCTCACCCTGCTATTTTAACCAAACCATAAACCAGTGGTTTTGGTGCCGACCGTAAACAAAAGTGTTTTTAGTTTTTAGTGTTTGAAAAAGCAGTCGTCACATGTTTACAACATGTTGCAGTTGTCACATGTTAGTAGCATGGTTTAACCAACAGTCACACATGTCACAATGAGAGCCATTTGTGGCATTCAAATGTTCATAACCAACGTACTTCGGATATATAATATTTCACATGATCTGTGGTTTGTAGAAATGTATAATGCCATTTATTCTGCCGACTGAGTTGCCATCACTTGTTCTAGCTTTAAGGCAGAGGATCCCACTATTTTGACATTAAAGGGCACATGCATTCAAAAACATACACTACTCTTTTGTAACAAATGTAGGTTCATACACTCACCATTACAGTTTATAGAGATATCCATCATGGCCCCTTCTGTACCAGAAGAGAAAATACACTTTCCTGTTTATTGCTATCTATTATTGCTGTATTATATCTCCTTTTATCCTTTCTTAACAGCAACTACAGCACTAGATGTACAGATCAGATTTTTTTTGAAGAGCTTGATGAATCTGATTTATCTTTTTATGCAACCTGGGCATGGAATCAGCTGCAAAATATAATTTAATTCTAAAGACTGGCTTCTTTGAATACCTTTAAAGGCCTTTACAACCTGCCCTGAAGGAAGCCTATAATCCTGACTCAGGTATGATGTGATGTTGATGTCAGTGGTACAGCCCGCATGCCTCTCCTTGTTTACTATACTCGCTATTCTTCAAATATGTATGTTTATTTTCAAGGTGAAACATGAGTGAGACATACCAGAGGGTTTTAAAACCTTTTTTATTTGTAATTCTTAACTGTATTTTCATAAAACAAGACTAATGATTGACCTTTACCTACCAATGTATTATACAACGACAGGATAGTTTTCATTTAAATACAAATCTTAACTCAAAAGTGCTTGGATGTTGATATTTAAGAGTTTTTTTTTGTGGAATAACAGTAATTTTCTACTGATATTTATAGCAAACTAATTCAAAAATATACACTGCAAAAAAGGGGTGTCAAAACAAGATAAAACAGTAAATCTGAGGGAAATGATCTTGCTGCATGGACAGATCATTTTACTTGACAAGATTTCTTAAATTAAGATTGTTACATCTAGAAATAAGCATGTTGAACGCTTAAAATAAGAAATTAACTCTTAAAACAAGATAAATTAAAGCTGCAAGCAGCGATGAACTGGCCCGAGCAGAGTGACCTGACAATTACTTGTTTCTTACCAAGATAAAAAAAAACTTTAGATTTAGAAGTGTTAGATAATTGATCTTGTTTTAAGAGTTAATATCTTATTTTAAGCGTTCAACATGCTTATTTCTAGATGATAAATCTTAATTTAAGAAATCTTGTCAAGTGAAATTATCTGTCCATGCAGGAAGATCATTTCCCTCATATTTATTGTTTTTATCTTGTTTTTAGACACACCTTATTTGCAGTGTGAGAACACGTGATTGATTGTCCATGTGGAATCTAGAAATGTATAATTTGTTTGTTTTTTTATTTCAACATGCAATGTGTACTTTACGATAAGATCACATAAATATTCTTTAAACCTGACATGCTGTTATTATTGTCATATTGTGTCATTTATTCCTTTATTCTACAGACGTGGTGATGAACGTCCCGTGAAACTCTCCCTGCAGTGTTAGAAGTGACCACCAGAGGAAGATATGTTCAAACAAAGCCAGCTGGAGGTAAAAACACTTGTGGCAACATGTAGATCTTCACTGAACAACTTGAGCATGTACATTATTGTTCCTGCTTGTTCCTGCATATGATCTCTTTTTCACACTTTGAGTCACACTATCTGACTTGGCAGAATGTCACAGTGAAAAATAATCTTTTAAGTTGCAATGAAAGAGACGGATTAGTTAGAGAAAGAGCATGACTTTCACATGAACTATGCGCTGATGATTGGAATGAATTTGAACGATAACTCATTTAAATATAATGAGGGCATCGTATTTCTAAGCTTCAGACTTGTTTTTCTGTTGTCTTCGGGAACCTGAACCTGATTGTTTTAGAGGATTAATTCTGTTACACAACATGCAAAACTGCATTTTTTTTAAATGTCATTATATTAAGAACTGAGACAAATATTTGAAACTAGGATCAAATAATTGTGTGATCTTATCTTAAAGTGCACCAACTATATATTTGCTGCTCAGCTAATCCTGGACACTCTTTCAGTTATTTCCACTCACCACACTAAGAGCCACTTCCACAGCTTCTTCTTTATTTTATTTTATTTCATTTTATGTATCCTTTATTTAACAGAAAGATGCCATTGAGATACAAGATCACTTCTCCCAGGAAGTCAATGGGAAGCATTGCACTATGTTGAAATAAAAAAAATCTGAAGATGGATTTCTAGATTGGACACAATCGTGAACAATTAATTATATGTACTCATCATATTCTTAAGTTAGGTTGCTATAAATATCAGCAGAAAATGACAGTTATTCCACACTTTATTCCTCTTATTCTCCTTTTCTGTACAAAAAATAGTATGCTATCATTTCACAATATTCTTTGTTTTATTGAATAATGTACGAGCATAAACCCAGAGACGCTGTACTTTCTGTACAGACTCTCACTCATGTTTCTAAAGAGGTCGCAGTACTTTTATACACACTTAGAACTGCCACCCTTACAACTGCTATCTATGCTGCTTATCAAATCAAAATTACTTTATTTTATTTATCCCAGAGGGGAAATTCATTTAGTCTGGTAGAATCTCTGGAATTTGGCAATATGAGATGTACATATGATTGTGAAGCTATTTGATGACGTGTGTGATGTGTTGGAAGTAGTTTATGGGGAACCTGCTCCTCTACAGTCAGCTGTATACTGTGTCAACATGAGATTTAAGAAGTATGAAATCTAAATAGACCACCAACTTCAAAGCATCCAAAGGTTCTTTAAGGTTTTCAGCTCCGGAGTTGAGTTTAAAACGCCAGAGCTTTTCTCAAAGCAGCCCTGAGACATGCTAAAAATATGCTGTGGGAGATATTTCACAATTTTTGAGCCGAATAACCGCAAAGGAAAAAATCCCAGAGGTGCTCTGGTGTGGGTTTTCTGACCTCTAGAGTGAAATATTTTCCTTTGAGCTGAGCTTCACTGGGAGCAGGGCACTGATAGCATCAGCTGAGCTTTATGACTTTGCATCATTTATACATCAATTTGGTGGAAAACGGCATCATATTACAGCATTACGTGTTGTGTAACCAGACAAGACTGTAGAGGGAGAAAAATGTAATACTGATTCTTTTTCTTTTTTTTTTAAACGTGTTGTGCTACCTGCAAATTTTAGGTAAAACAACAACCCAAAGCATATCTGAAGCATGCAATCAATACCATAATATGATCAAATATTTACATAATAATACTCATAATAATAATAATAATGTATTGATGACTTGACGCAGATCTTTTGTTTTTGTTTTTAAAACTTCTCGTGCTACCTGCAAACTTTAGGTAAAACTACAACCCAAATCATATCTGAAGCATGCAATCAATGCCTTAATACATTAAAATATTCACATAATAACAATAATCATAATCATAATAATGTATTGATGACTTGACGCAGATCTTTTTTTTTGCTTTAAAAACTTCTTGTGCTACCTGCAAACTTTAGGTAAAACTACAACTCAAAGCATATCTGAAGCATTCAACCAACGCCATAATACAATCAAATATTTACATAATAATAATCATAATTATGTATTGATGACTTGACGCAGATCTTTTGTTTTTGTTTTTAAAACTTCTTGTGCTACCTGCAAACTTTAGGTAGAACTACAACCCACAGCATATCATTCAAATATTTGCATAACAATAATAATAATGATAACAATCATCATCATCATCATCATCATAATCATAATAATGTATTGATGACTTGACACAGATCTTTTTTTTTTTAAATTATCCTTTTTTTTAACTTTACCTTCTGACCTGAGCTTCCTGTGTTGCATTAAGTGCTTCACATCGTCCACGTCATCTTCATCTTCATCATCTCATGGTCTATAACTCTCAAAGTCACCGGCGGAGAATTTCAATTATCCGTCCTGATTTTCTTCCCTTTTGCATATTCAACCCATGCAGGACAAGTGCGACTTTGCATGCAGGCCTAACTTTGTCTCAGTGGAAGCAGCAGAGCAGGCAAACCCTGAGAAGAGGTGGAGCTATGACGAGACTCATAAAACCCAAAGCTTATTCCTCCACTCACTGCCAAGGTGACGCGCCGAGCGGCTCACACACACTCAGTGGGCATGAACACGGCCGGGGGACGAGGTTTTGGTCAAAGGTTTGCTGTCGGCTCTACTTTTCTTCTCCACAAAGAACCAAATAAGTGACGCGTAAAAGGCGCAGATATTTCCCCGGTGTGAGGATAATCTGGAGGCTCTGCAGAGGGAATGTGACAGCTGGCCCGGGCCACTGAAGGACTGATCGTCGGTGTCCGCACAGCCACACTATGCAGCATCATTTGGACATGGGAGCGCATTACTATCCGCCGGAAGTCCATCCTGACCACAGAACTCACCGCTACAGGAGTTTCATGATAGAGGAGATCCTGACTGATCCCCCGCAGCACAAAGCGTCGGCTCCGGCCGGGGAGCTCTTGAAATTCGGGGTTCATGCTCTGCTGTCCGCCCGGCCTTTCCATAACCAGCTGGGTAAGAGAGGACGAGGAACTGAACACAATAATATCATGAATTAAAATGAGGATTGTATCATTTGATGGTATTACAGCTCTGCTTGTTTGGCTCCTGATTTTTTTATGCGTGTTTCGAGGGGAGATTATTAATTTTTTTCACGGGCAAGAAAGTTTTTTTTGTTCTTTTTTTTACTACCAGCTAATCATCTGCTGGACTAAAGCAAAACCCCGATAGAACCCAGTTTGGGTCACTGTAAATGCCTCCGTTAATGAAATAACTGGAATTAATTGTTTTGTAAAGTAGAAAAATGTTACTTTTTACCTCAGAAAAATACGTAACAGTTAAAAATAAACTTTAATATTTGAATATGATATTTGTTTGTGGCGAAATGTGTCTTCTCCGTCGGGTTGGTGCTCACCCGCTCCTCGGATGCAATTCAACATGACAGGGCATGATATGGACATGGTGCAATATTTATTCATGTTCCTGTTTTTTTTGTTGGTTTTTTTATGCAATAGGTTCTGTGGGAAAATTGTGTTTTACCATCAAAAAGCAACCCGTTAATAATAGGTCATTGTAATCCATAATAAATAGGTCAGGGATGGGCAACTTAAATGCTGGAGGGGGCCACAATTTTTCATGGACACTACCACAGGGCCACATATAGGACCGTGCACTTAACCAGATAGGATGAAACTGCAATTTTAGATATGTTTACAGTGCAGTAACTTAACATATTTCATGCTCAAATGCATGTTTAACAAGTATAAATAGGAATGCAAAAGGTTTGAAGCATCGAAGCAAATACAAAATAACCACTTACTGTGATTTTTTTTCAGTGCAAGAACAGTAGGCTAGACCAACGATAATTGCAAGAAGTACTTTTGTGCATTTTTACACTGCACTATTAAGATTTCGTGCTCAAATACATGGAGTGGCCACTTCAATTGAGGCTGCGGGCCGTATGCGGAATAGGTATAGCCTTAAGTGAATATGAACTATAACGTATACATTTTGTGTGGAAACTGGGCAAGGCTACATCACAGCCAGACGCAATCATAAATTAATTTTTAAATAGAAGATAGGCCATGTAATAAACAGGCTGTAGTTATTGTAGAGGTCTTATTGGACCGTGTCAGGCCGTTGGTGTAGATAGTGGATATTGTTAGAATTAGAGTTTAACTGAATTTTCATATTTATCATAAATGTCCTTATGTTCTATCAGTTGCAGTTTTGAGATTATGGACTCCATGAACTTTGACCTGTGCTGCCTGATTTGTTAGATATGTATTAAGGTGTGTGTGTGTGTGTGTGTGTGTTTGTTCCAGTGCTTAAAGCCGACCAGACGAGCCTCCTCAAGTTCCCCTTGTCCCCGCTGTCCTGCTCCCTCGGCTCCCCGCTCGGCTCTCCGCTGCTGTCCGCCGCTTCGGGCCTGCAGATCGGCCCGTCGTCTCATCACTTGCCGCTGGACCTACACCTCCGCGGGAAGCTGGAACACGGAGCCGACGGAGGCAGCAAGACCAAGAAGGGCCGCCGGAGCCGCACCGTGTTCACCGAGCTGCAGCTCATGGGTCTGGAGAAACGCTTCGAGAAGCAGAAGTATCTCTCGACGCCTGATAGGTGGGTGTCAACACTTAGACCCGGAAATTGTCCAGTTTATTATGTAGCCTATAACAAAAAAAAAGTATAGATATATACAATATTTTATTATTAGCCTATTATTATTATCATTATTATTATTAGACTATTATTATTATTATTATTATTATTACTTTAACTCAGGGATGGGCAACTGGAGGCCCGGGGACCGCATACTCACTTGAAGTGGCCCTCAGTACAACTACATTTGAGCATGAAATCTTAAAAGTGCAGTGTAAAAATGCACACAATTACTTTACTTAAAATGAATGTTGGTCTGCTGTTCTTGCACTGGAAAAAAAAGAAATCACTGTAAGTGGATATTTTTTATTTGCTTTAAACCTTTTGTATTCCTATTTATACTGTTATACATGAATTTGAGCATGAAATATATTAGTATAATATATATAAGTAAAAGTTACTGCAGTGTAAACATATTTAAAAGCAGCAGTTTCATCATATCTGGTGAAGTGCACGGTCCTATATGTGGCCCTGTAGTAGTGTCCATGAAAAATTGTGGCCCCCTCCAGCATTTAAGTTGCCCATCCCTGCTTTAACTGTTCAGTTGTACTACATGTTGTACTTAGGATTAATACTAAAATACATTTATTTTAAAAATCTAAAAGTAATCAAATATTAGGAGTGTAAAAGTACTGGGAACAACTGATGACACCTCATCTGTAGAGTTTGAACTAACACTCCAGAGAACATGACCTCTGTGTGTCAGTGTGACTGCTCATGTTTTAATCCAGTGGTTTATCATGCAAAGTGAAATTGTTGCAAGTAGCAATGGGTGACCCTGCATCCCTGTGATCTTATAGCTTAATGGCAATTGTTTATGTTGGGTTATTAGAAGCAACTGATTGTATTCCAATACTGATAAATGCCAAAGTGATTGAATGTGATGTGGAATTATTGATTTGATTGATATATTTGTTGTTCACAGAATAGATCTGGCTGAGTCTCTGGGCCTCAGTCAGCTGCAAGTGAAAACGTGGTACCAGAACAGAAGGATGAAATGGAAGAAAATTGTAAGTTATTTTACATTCTGACGATGATGATGACAATTTTTGACAGGGATAACAAGGAACAAAGAAAAGGAAAGCGTTTTGTACATATATATATATATATATATATATATATATGTACAAAACGCTTTCCTTTTCTTTGTATATATATATCTATATCTATATATATATATATATAACATATATATATCATATATATATATATATATATATATTTATATATATGGGTCAATAGTGCGCACTTTTTAACTTTTTTATTTAAAACAACTATAATACAAAACCTGCAATGCTGAATGATGAAATTAATTTATTGCAAAGATATAGAATATAAAAACTTAGTCAGGTCACTTTAGACCCATGTCGTGCATTAAAGGGTTAAAACAACATAACAAACAACTTAATACAACTATTTTATCGTTCAGATAAACATTGACAAACATAAACATTTTTAAAATATTTATGTTAAAAATAATTCTGTGGAAGGCTACTCCGATAACAAGAACAAAGAAAAAACAAAGAAAGCTTTTTGCTTGTAATGTTTTAACACATGTTGATGGGAAATGTAGCTCAACTGACTTTAATGAATACTTGATTTTGTTATAATTATTAGGTTAATTATGGAGGGTTAAAAAAGACAGTATAAGTGAAGTGTCTGAGAGGATATTTGTGGTGTGTAGGTGTGATGATAGAGATCATATGTTGCTGTAGCTGAGGTTTGTGCTGATGTTGAACCTGCAGGTGCTGCAGGGAGGAGGCCTGGAGTCTCCAACTAAACCAAAAGGCCGCCCAAAGAAGAACTCCATCCCCAGCAGTGAGCAGCTCTCTGAACAAGAACGATCTGCCGCGGACACTGACCGCCAGTCTGAAGGCTCCAGCTCCCACTCAGAGAACACTCAGGAGGAATGAGATACTCTATATGCAGAGCCTCCAGGATGCTCACTGGGTATCTATTGGATGGAGCCGCACTCCAAAAACAGCACGGAGAGGATGTGCTGGTGCTCTCGTGCAGGCTCCAGAGACATGCAGGCCCCTGCAGAAGCCTAAAGTCCTCCATGTGTCTGTGTCTTAGCTCTACCATACACTCCCTCATGATGAACTCGCTGCTGCTGAGGAGGGAGCTCAAACCTTTGCAGTAGGTCTAACCTTTATATTCTACGGATCCACTCTCACTCATCTGTTCATGTAACTATGCTATGTTTAATTATTAAATATATTTTCACTAATACTCCTCTCCGTTTTTTTGTAAAGGACACTGGCTCATGATAAGCTTTAATCCAGTGAATATGATGATGATGATGATGATGAGGATGATGATGATGATGTCATGTTGACATGGTTCAGGGCCTAATATGGTCATAAACCTTCATAAGAGCAAAATGTTTGATTGATGGCTGACTACATATGAAGAATAAGAGAGACTAATGCAGCAGACTTATTAAATGTCTTCCAGTCAACTTTTTAATGTCATAGATAGATAGATAGATAGATAGATAGATAGATAGATAGATAGATAGATAGATAGATAGATAGATAGATAGATAGACACATACATTGCTACTAATGCTGATCATGTTTTTTGTAGAAAGAAAGAAGTAATGCGGATTCTTCTCATGAAAAACCTTTAGTCTCTTCCTAAATTGTTATTTAAAAAAAACATTTCATTTTCTGCTTCTGCTGAAGAAACATTTTGACATGAGTTGTGGCTGTAATTGAGAGTTTTATTTGTTTTAAGTGTTGTTATTGCGCATAATAAGCACAAGTTATTAGGCCTATTTAGAGTGCTGCAGTATAATCCTGGTGCTGCGTTTTGGAAACTCCCTCTTTGTTTCATTTTAATATTTTAAATGTGATTCTATTTTTTTTTAAAGCGCCGGGGAAATCTCTGAGCAGCACTGGACAAATATCTGATTTTTATTTGAATCCAGTTATTTTTTAAGGGTTAGGCAACTCACGCGGCTGTGCACGCGGGATGAACATCTCCATTCAACAAATATTATAGCCTTTTATTAAAAAAAAAAGGTGATTCATGTGGCCGAAACAACGAGTGTTGTCAGACTTGACATGTTCAGAGCATGTTGCTCCCGACGCTGCGTCATCGGAGAATAAATGGATGAATGAAGGTGAACGGATGTGTGTGTGAATGGCTGAAGCTCTATACAATGCAGACCATTACTGATTTGATTATGAATGAAGCAGCCTGAGCCTTGTGTGTTTTAGCCCAACAAACATTTAACAGAGAGCTCACGAGCGTTCATCAAAACCTCATTATTGTGTTTAATATCAGTTATGTATCTTCAGCTCTCTGTAGGCCTCATACTTATAAAGAAGTTCGTGTCTCAACACCAATAACAATATTATTTCAATATGTTTCACATTAAACGTAGCCAACAACAACTACCGGCTGTCACGTAAGCCTACTTCTTCTTAAAACAATATAATTTATGTTGTTAATGTCACCTGGAGAAAAATACATTATTGTTGTTATTATTATTATTATTATTATTATTATTATTATTATTATTATTATTATTATAGGAAAGTGATTCATCTCCACATTGTGTAAAATTAAAATTGGAAAACGCACAAGAGGAAGTGTGTGTGTGTGTGTGTGTACCCTGATGGTGTGCCATACACGCATTTAAGTCTCGGGTCTTCAGCACAATTGGTAACATTAAAAAAACATTAATTGAGGCCTCCGGTAGAGCTCATACCATTAAGGCTTAGTCCTTGCCTCACTATATCATTTTTTTTAAATCAATAAAGCCGAAAAATGGCACACACACAAAAAAAGGAAAAAGCCACACATTAGTTAAAAGGGAAAGATCGTAGAGAATCGTAGAGATAGCACCTGTGAAAGCTATATATATATATATATATATATATATATATATACATTCCGTATAGCTATATCCGGGTCAATAGTGCGCGCTCTTTAACTTTTCTTTTAATACAATTATATAATAAATATTATATATTAAGATGCCTATTAATATGTTTGTTGGTGGCTACTCAGCTTTCAAACATCAAACATATTCGTAAAATATTCATGTTCCGCGTGCTCCATAAAAATAATAAGACTATAAAGACTACTCCAAAAAGTTTGGACGTTGTGTGAAACGCAGGTTAAATAAAAACAGAATGCATTGTAGTCATAATTCAGAGTTTATCAGTTTCAATATAAAATTATAAGTCATAAAGTTTTAGCAAATGCGTTTTAGCGTTTTGTTTTAAATACGAGTCAGACAGCGGCCCAACTTTTTTGCTATCGGGGTTTTATCAAACAGGCAATCAGACAATTATATTCTTATTACAAGTATAAAACGGCTGTGGACGACACACACACACACACACACACACACCTGTTTGTTCCTCCGTCAGCAGTTTAATACATCTGTCTAAAATCAAATAAGTGAATGATTGTTTTTTTTCCCATCATGTTGGTTATCTGGTTTATGGAAGTGTAGAAATTAAATACATATTTAAAAACACTCAATAATCTGTAGACACAGATGATGATTAAGAACGTTGTCATTAAAATAATGATATTTATGAAACCAAATCAACAGATACTGATGGCTGGAATGATGTGTTGTTGTGACAGCAGGAAATTAGAAATATCACATATATGGCATTAGTCTGGAAAATGTGTTTCATCGGAAAACAATCTGGTGTTGATTTGTGTGAGTTTGTGTCTGCGGCTGAACAGCAGCTCAGACACTTTGAATATGTCTTTCTGTTTCCCTCAAGCTTTATTATGGGCCTAATGACCCTGAGGGATTAATAAGCAGGTGGGCCATAATGTGGCAAATATCAGCTCATGTCACATGTATAAAACAAGGTGTGAAGAGAGGAACAAAGGCAGGACGCTCGCTTCAAACACATCTTGAAAATAAAGTGTAAATGTCCAGGCCCCAAACACACACACACCTTCACACACATTATACTTAATGGGGTTTTTTCCTTTCATATAAAATGAGCAAAACTTCAGCATTTCATACAGACAAAAACATTGTTTTGTTGGTTATAAAGCATATCAAATATGGACTTAAAAAAAGTGACATATTTTAAATTGCTGCATAGATGAAATAGTGCAAATTAAGAGTTCATAATATTTATATTAGTTTCATCCAGTTGAAGTGCTGATTTTCATGGCTGCTCTTTACACAGTCCTGCTCATCATCTGAAATAGTTCTTTTTTTACACGGTGGTCCATAACAGTTCTCAGTTTCACCTAAAGACTCACATGGACATCTGCAGGTCCACAACACACACACACACACACACACACACACACAATCATCATCATCAGCCGAGCTAATCAGTCTCTGTCCAGAATGCCAGATTTGTGTCCTGGTTTAATCATATGAACATTAATGACAGTTAACCTAAACAACAAAGCTGAGGTCGGCAAAAGAGTCCCAGCCATGAGAAAAACATGAACACATATTAGAAATGCACTTTTTAATCTTGTGAAATAGTAAATGGTACAAAGTGAATGTGTGTGATGGTGCAGATTAAAGCTGCAGCCGGCTGCATCCACGTGCACATCCTCTCCTGGGCTTTGAACGCTCCAGCGTTGGACAGCAATGACTTCCGACATAAATTACAATCAGGAGGAAGAGTCAGCCGCCAGGAATCTGCAGATTCCCAACATCCATACTTGACGCAATTTAATCATTAAGGGGAGCCTTTGTGGTGGCATGATGGCGCTGTGGTGCGAGCAATGAGAGGTTGACCCCAATTTTTGAGAGCGGGTGTTTATGGAGTCAAAAGGTCTGTGCTTAGACAGAGCACAGGCTAGGTGTGTGTGTGTGTGTGTGTGTGTGTGTGTGTGTGTGTGCATTAGGGGGGTCAGCCACACACAGGAGAATTTCTCCACGATTAAAGAGCCCCTGATTAATCTAACATATGTGCCAAAACTGCACATGCAGCGTATGATCCCAATTAGACTGAAACCTAACTCTGTTTGGGCCCAGCTCCACATCACTCTGCCATTCTTCTCTTTGTTTTCACTGAACGTTCCCTGACAACATGCCACTTTTGTCATTCTACCAGAATGATGTTCATATTGTGTGTTATTATTGATGGTAATCAAGTGAGAAGTACTTCTGAAGGACAGCCACCATAACTCAGTCCATTCGAAGAAAAACACTGGCGAGACGTTTGTTCCACTACATACCTGATACTACTGCTAGACATTAGGGCCGATACAGGAACACACCAGGGTCACACCAGGGTAACATCAGGGTAACATCAGGGTAACATCAGAGCCACATCAGCACAGCATCAGAGCCAAATCAGGGCCACATCAGGACCACACCAGAATCACAACAGGGTCACATCAGTGTCACATCAGAGCCAAATCAGGGCCACATCAGGACCACATCAGGGCCATATCAGGACCACACCAGGATCACAACAGGGTCACATCGGGGCCACATCAGGACCATAACAGGGCCTCATCAGATTCACATCAGGGTAACACCAGAGCCTCATCAGGTTCAAGTGGGATTAGCAGGTTGGGAGTATTACTACTCCAACACAGTATCAACTGACACGACCGGCCTTAAAGTTCATCAACATGTTTCTGTTTTTACATGTACTTATCACCCTCCCCCCTACAGAGTGACCACTCATTGTTTTGGTTTAAAGGCCCAATACTTACTGTCCTGGTTCACTCACCACTCCACTAGCAGCAGGCAGCTGTGACAAAGTGACAAAGCTTTTGAAAGCGACTGAGCTCAGCAGCACACAGACACAGTCAGAGAGCAGCTGGTGATGGAAGTGTAGCACTTATGATAAAGAGACAGATGAGAGTGATTACAGTGAAAAACTAGTTTCCCTGTACAATGACATTTTAGTAGAACACTATGTATAATATACAACAATAGACAGAGTAAAGGAGAATTTTGATCGATCTCTGTAGTAGTGGCTTTACCTTATACAGCATAACATGACATGTTGCCACAACAACTTTATGAGGTGATAGTGTGTCTGTGTTGGTTTTTCTGCTGATCTAAGGCGTGTCCCATGTTGTTACTCAAACAGTAGAAAGTGTTGTGTGGCTAAATACCACAAAAGGTAAGTTAGAAGATGTACTCTCTATAAAATGGGAGAATTGAGGTTTAATATCCAAGATCAGACAAACCTGAAAATATCCAGCTGCCAACCAATTAGATTATTATATTAAAATTAAATAAAATGAAAATAATTTGATTGAGCTTTATAAGATTCGTAAATAGCTCAGTGTGACTCACACTTGAAATATATGCTATATACTATGTGTGCTCAGACTTTACACTCACCTTATATACTTCACATTGATCTGAATGAACAAAGCTGCCATATAAATCATAGATGTATCACTTATTTATGTTTATTCTTCCACCAAGAGATACACAGCGCTTATTAAATCTACTCGATCAGTAGTAGTGATGACACAGTATATATTGTCCTTGTTATGATCATAGGGACCTATATGATTGATGAGATGAATGCTTTTGAAATGTTCCTACACTGAAAAAAAGAGATTTTCTGGCCCTGTAATTATTATTTCAATCATCTATATAAATTCTACAAAGAAATACGAATTCAGTGCTTTTACTTTAAAATGGTAGTTTTTCATGTAGTGCATTACTTAGTGATTGTTTGTTATTCTGTGTCCTCAGTTTTGTACTTAAATGTTATCATTTGTTCCAAGTAATATTCACTAAACCAGTTCATTGGCTTAATTAATTGATTTCCAAGTAAAATGTAATTGAGGGACATCAGTGAATCTGCAATTTACTTGTGTATACTATTTTCATAAAAAAATAAGTGGTTCTATTAAATAAATATTACTTAGAAACAGCCTGAGTAAAGATTACAAACACTTCAATTTTTTTCAGTGTATATATTTGGTGTTCAGTCTTGTCAATGTAATACATTTCCTATAGTTCACCTTGTGTTGCACATTGTATCATTATTAAATGGTTCTAGAGGCCGTGCAGACAGTTTTATTTGGCCAGAGGTTTCCACTGCTGCTCAGTTCAATGGATGGAAATACATTCAGCATGTTTATTGGACCTCTAAGATACACACAGTGTGTTGTGGTGAGTAAAACTGAATGTAAACCCAACTATTGTTTGTTTACGACAGAACTCCACTGGGCACCTTAACAGCATTGTTCAATATGCTTCTGATGAAAATGCAGGAATGTGGCTCACGTGGCAAACAAAGCTAAACCCAACAAGGCCGAGCACATTAAACAAACAAGATGAGCGTGTCAGTTACATCATGTTAAGACAGTGAAGTTGTTCTTATTCTGAGATCACTGCAACATTTGGAAAATAAAAGGTCACTTCCTTCATTTTCTCACTTATCCCCAGCAGCCACACAGGGAGCTGAGCGGTGGTACAGTAGTGTGTTGCTGCTTGCAGCTTTAGAAGTGTTAAGTCCCCGCGACGGCTTAGCTCATGCTCAGAAAATATGTTTCTCTGTTATTGTACCAATGAAATGGATCATCCAGGAGAACAGGGACTCTGTCCAACTTTTCAATGACACAGATTTCTCAAAACAGTTAGCATGGGGGGCCAACAGACCCCACAGGTGCTTCTGTGTCAGAAAGTATCTGGATCCAACCAATTTGTTTCATTATTAACCCTAAACTCCCAGTTTTGGGCTATTTTCTCCGTTTTCTAAATACAAATTAAAATAATTTTTCCACTTAAAAACCGTTTACCATGCCGTCTTGGTATCAGTTTTTTCAGCACAACCTCACCTATATGACCTGATCATTTTTTATTCATTCATTCAGACTTACTGGATTAACATTTTAGCCCCAAATTAAACTAAAGTCTGATTTAGAAAATTATGTTTTTTTTTTTACTTTCAAAACTCAACAGGTTGAATACATTACATAAAAGAGGTAAAATGAGGATACCTGCTAGTTCTATATTTTTAGACCAAATATAATTGACCTTATTTCCGGTTGTACTTGCTCTATCATCATGAAACAAAACTAGCACAGAGTTACAAGCCAAAACTTTTGAGGGAAGTTGACGGGTTCAACGTTGCTTCGTTTTTATGTCGTGACATCATGAAGAAGTAATCCGCTGGCGCTTCCATGGACTCCAGAGGATTAATTCTAAAAATATCATCGGAAAGATGAAAAAGATTTAACTTTAGATTTAGATTTCGACACATATAGACCCATGTTATAATCATTCAGGATATTGTGCAGTCCCAAAAGCCTTTTCACTTGTAAGTAGTAAAAATCAACTACCTTTTTTTCAACAATATATTTATTGAGTTTAGTTTTACAAAATTGACACATAAGTCACAAGGAAAATATAAAACAAGCAAACATACAAAAACATGGCGGCCCAAGGTAGCATCATTTAACCCTTTGGAGTTTGGGGCTATTTTGATGGGTTTTTGACTCTTTTTCATTCTGTCTGTATAAACGACATAAAAAAAATGTTTCATTCCATGCTGGTATCACTTTTTTTCATCACAACCTCACCTGATTATTATTTTGTATTTTGTATCAGCATTATGAACGCAAGAACCCCCCACTAAAAACACATCGTGACATCATGAGGTGTCATGCTCCGGCGCTTTCGTGGACTCCAGAGGGTTCAGAACAAGAGTCCTTGAGGATCCATTCAAAAAAGAGTACATGAGTATAGAGCAAATGAGCATAAGTATAAATATGCAGAGGGTAAAATTATTCTGCTCCAGGTTTGTTTATTAAATGAGCCAGATTTTTGTTATATAATGTATAAAACGTCCCCATACTCTTTGAAACACCTCTTGTTTACTCTTAAGTGTGTATGTAATTCTTTCCAGGGGCAAACATAAAGATAATTGCTTAAACCACTGTGATATGGTTGGTTTACCAATGTTTTTCCATATTGAAGCAATCACTCGTTTTGCCTGTAACAAACACAAATTAAGAAAAATTTGTTCATGGTAATTTATGTTATGCCCCTCTGGGTATAGAGCAAGTAAAAAAAGTCTGGGTTCCCGAACTAGTTTACTCGATAGAATCTTCAAAAATCAACTACTTATAGAATTGGAATATTATTTAGAAGTGAAGTTATTTTCCTTAATCACTTTTATTTAACTTTCAACATTTTCAACTTAACTTTTTATGTAACTTTAGTTTTATTTTGAAACTGCTGCCTTTCACAGTCAATTTAAAGAAAATTCAATATGAATAGAAGCAAACTGTTCCATCCTCATCCTCACAGTGCACTCAGAGTCGTTTTCAGACCTAATGGAGTCGTTTTAAAGTTAAGTTTCCTCCTGCAGGTGTCAGGTGATTTCCTGTGGCTCAGATCACAGCTCTGAGTCGTGCAGCTAATGGGAGAAGGCATTAGAGGACATAAACAAGATCACATCAGCCCATCATGACGCTCCTCGCTCAGCCCAGCGGCCTTCCACTCAGCCTGCGAACACAGTTTGCAGGAAACGTCAGGCGGCGTGATTGATTTGAGATGGGCGATTCCCTGACTTCATGCTTGTATAAAGCAAGACAGCTGTTGGGAGAAATCAAATTCCTGCAGGAGCTGCAGAGGAGACATATTTTTTCCATCTGTTTAACAGAGTCGTTGCCTTTTAGTAGACGAGTAAATAAAAAAACATGGCCAAGATGTGGAGGAGGTCAGTGAAACCCTCATTATAAAGCAATTACAGCACAAAACCCCTTCCTTTCAAAATCCAACTTGAAAGTCAATCCCATTTTCTATAGGGCTTTTCAAAAGTACGACTTGACAAGGCAGCTCTCTGGTAACAACTTCAGACTTTAGTTACCCATGATATTTTTGTGAAAGATTCCTTTTTAGTTAACTCTATGGAGTCTTGGACTACTTTGTCCATTTTTGAATCCTTTTCATGTCTTTTTGTGTCTTTTTTGTGTCTTTTGTTGTGTCTTTTTTTGTGTCTTTTTTGGTCATTTTGTGTCTTTTGTTGTGTCTTTTTTTGGTCATTTTGTGTCTGTTGTGTCTTTTTTTAGTTATTGTATGTCTTTTTTGTCACTTTGTGTATTTTTTGTGTCTTTTTTTAGTTATTTTGTGTCTTTTTTTTTTAATTTTGTGTCCTCTGTGTCTTTTATGGTCATTTTGTGTCTATTTTTGACGTCATGAAGAAGTCGTGCTCCGGAGGGTTAACTCTCTAGAATACAATCTTTTACCTCCCATGCTAGCAAACCTTCTTCCAAACACTCTAAACAAAACACAAAGTCAAGACAGTTTGTCATGGCCTCTTCACACTGCTTCCCAAGAGCTGTTTGGACAGATCCTTCACTGCAGACTTGTTATCACAGCCAGGCTGTGTGGAAACAGCTTCATCTCTCATTAAAGCCCTCCATAGCCCATTGTGGAAGTGCTCGATGTTCATATTTAGATGTAGCTGATAGTCCTAAGCATTTGTGTTCCGGCTAAATGGTAGAAAGCAGCAGTCTGTCTTAAGTGATAGAGATTATGAAAACAGATGAAACCCAAGAAGAAGAAAACATCCGAGCCTCTTGAGCTCCTGACTCCTGATTCTTATCATAAAGCAAATCTCTCCATGTTTAGTTATTAGAAGTTATTCTCTGGAGTTCAGTACAAACAGCTGGGTCATGTGCCTCTGATATGATGAGTTTGGGTTTGAGCTGCAACTTATAAGAAGTGATTATTTTTTGATTGGTCAATTAAATTATTAATCTATAAAATTCAAGGTGTCATTTTCAAAATGCTTGTTTTTTGTCCAAAAATGTGTCAGAAGCTGGAGCTGGTTGTTAAATCTATTTAACTACTTAGATTTAAAGGTTGCAAACCCAACATGATGTCCTTCCTTTAAATTATGTTCTCTTCATTCATAATGTGAAGTGCGCCTACTATTTATTATACCTGAGGTTTGACTTTTGTTTTGCTTCTATAATTTTCAAATGTATATTTAGAATACTGAACTCACCACATGACCACGGTGTCATCACTAAAAATACATCTAATGAGTGAGGTTTGAAACAAAGCTCCAGGTTAGTTACACCATTGTGCGTGTGTGTGTGTTTCAGCGTGGGCTTCAAAGCTCTATGGAATCAGCACAATTATGACTAGAAGTGGAAATAACTAAAAAATGTCTTCTGTGCAGAATAACACAGTCATAGTGACATAAATCATTAAAAAAAAGATAAAACGCAAATTGAATTTCTCTGATTAATAAAACAACACTTTTTCAAGTGCCAACAAGTGTCATGAATATTGGTAAAAAGGAACTGGGCCTCCACATGCTATACATATTGAAATATTTGCATTTTTACAACCTCTCCTGTCCTCTCCTCTCTGCTCTGTGTAAACAGATTTTCACATGACCGCTTGTCTCAGCAGAATCAATCATGGCTTCACAGTGTCGCTGAGGTGCAGAATTTAATGTTTTTAACAGGATCTGGTTATTCCAATCGCTTTATTTTTGGGGGACACATTAAATTAGCAGATCAGTAGATCAGTAGCAGATGGCAATAAATAGGTCCTGTATATATTCATGCACTGAGGGATATTCTAACTCATAAGTTGCTGAACATATTCTCAAAAAAAGAAGAAGAAAGTACAGATAACTGAGTAGGAAAAACAAGAAAAGTCCCCCCAAACTGATATCAGTAATCTTTCTGTGTGTGATGCGTGTGTGATGTGTGTGTGTGTAGTGTGTGTGTGTGTGTTTGTGTGTTCATTCACTCATTCATTCTTCCAGCTTTACCAATAATAGACATGAAACAGTTTCCTCTATTAAATGTGGAGTATTTAACTGTATTCCCTTCAGTGGATACATGTTCAATAAATGGCAGACGGTGTACAGTTCACACACTTATGTTCTTATGAGATATTATTGAACATTAGAGCAAAGTGCAGTGAAGATTGTTGATCCTTTCACATTGATTTGTTTTCCTTTCATGTTTTTCCATTTTGACAATGTAAGACAGTTAGTGATACATTGTTATGAATGGACAATTGATTCCCCTGAGGAAGGTTTTCACCATTTATGATATTATGACTGCAGCTGCCTCATATTATTGTAATTATCGGTCTTCTAAATCCATTCAACAAATACCAAAGACAAAACATAAAGAAGAACACTGGTGCAGCTGTTTAACAGTTAGTTTCTGGACATAAGCGGATTGTAAAGTCCTACAATGACAGCTTTAAAAAATGTGCATGGCTGCAGATCCAGGATACAAGTTGTCTGGATATTTATTTAAACAAGACATGCACAACACAATTATACTCCCAAATTTCCGGCAATTGCTTTTCATTTTACAACCTTCTGTTGTATGTCCAATCCTCTCTCATTTGGTCTGATTGCAGGCTGTTGGAATATTCAGAGTGGATTAAAATAGCAGAAAGCCTTCGGTGTTTGTCGACTGGAAGACACGGCGTAGTAATCTCCCAGATGTGCCTCACATGGCTCTGGAACCACTGCAGAAGTTTCCTCACAGGCCTTTTGTGGATTTCAGTGAAAACAATCAGAAACTCCTGGCTCAGGAACTGTAAGTAATTCTATGATGGCCTTGGAGACACTAACAAGAGGTGACAGATATAATCAACGTTGTATAGCCATGACTAGTGGCAAGATATGTGGAAGAGATTCCTTAACATGGATGTAAAAGATGTGCATGGAAAACATGCTGACATGACTTGGACGACCTCCAGTCTGTTCAAGCTTTATGATCTAGTCTTCAGTCCATCCAGTGTAGTGTAGTATAGTGTCCCCCCAATAAGAGCCACAGCACCAACAGCATGTGTTTACAGTCAAATGATGGTGGGCAGAGCTAAGGAGGAAGTCAGGTGATGTTTTCAGAGAAGAAGTCAAGGTGGACGGCTGCGTCTCTTTAATACTCTAGAGTCCATGAAAGCACCAGCACATTACTTCTTCATGACGTCACAATATAAAATCGAAGGAACGTCGAGCTGTCAGCTTCCCTCTAAAGGATTGGCTTAAACAAGATTGTAGTTAAAGCCAATCCTTTAGATTCAAGCCTTTGATTGATGGTGACAGTAAAAAGAAGAGATAGATAGATAGATAGATAGATAGATAGATAGATAGATAGATAGATAGATAGATAGATAGATAGATAGATACAAGTAAATATAATAGTAATAGTAATAAGTATAATAAATAAATTATACTGATGATATGATGGCAACAATGCTATAGTGACTAGACCGTATATAATAATAATAATAATAATAATAATAATAATAATAACAACAACAACAGTACAGTATATAATGTATAATATAATATGTAATAATAAATAGTAACAATATGATAAAATAAAAATAAAAAAAATAAAAAAATAATAAATAAAATAATTATATGATATATAATAATAATAATAATAATAATAATAAGTAGTAGTAGTAATAAGATTTAATATATTTAGTATAAAAAAGTAAAAAACAATACATGTTATCCTCATTTTACCTTTTTATATATTATATTTGCAACCAATTTCAACATTTAGAAACTTTAACTCACATGTGAGCTATGCACTTTATTCCTATGACTGAAACTAATTGGCACATGTATTCCAGGCACTTTGTGTATTTGCACTCAGCAGTTTTTCGTGTGAAGTGATGTTACATAATCGACTTGATTTAAAATTCTTCATTGATCCAGTAAGTCAAAGTGAAAAAATAACACCACAGCATTGTAAACATTTTTTAAGTGGCAGAATGAAAAGTATTCAATAACCGACAAAATATCCCAAGACTCCAAAGGGTTAACACAGGACACCGCTGTGTGTTGCCCATTTCCTACCGAAAGTCACCATCCAGTCTTTTAACCAAGACCACGACTCTTAGCTTAAAGCAACATATTATAACCATGACGATGCAGAATCTATACTTGACAAACTACTTATTCTAAATAATCTTTCTCTAACCAAGGTTCTTATTCATGACTCATGAGTCTGTTTTAATAACTCTTGGGAGGTCCAAGCACGCATTTGTTAACTAGCCAGGGCTGGAAACACGCAAGCTAATCACTAACACACTTGCTTAAAAAACGTAAAAATGCTACGTGCTTCAAGGAAAACATATTTAATTATGGATTTTGTCTTATTTGTGTAATTTTGAACATAATTTGTATTGGTAATAATAATATTATCAACATAGCAATTTACAGATCCACATCCCTGTTCCACTTTGAATTAGCCGGCCACATGCTGCTGTGGTTGTGAGTGCACAAATTATCAGTCATAAATATGGGTCCACTCATTTTTCAGTTTAGCTTCTAAATAAATCAATTAAAAACACTTAACTGTTGGTGGCCTGTGCGATCATGTTGTTACCTGTATTAGTCACCCTGTTGGACTTTGCTTTGTCAACACGTTTCCAGATCTCAGCAATGAATTGGCTCAGGGCAACTTCACTCATCGTAAGTGATAGAAATGATTTGACAAAGTTACTAAAGTATAACCAAGGTTTTAATTATCTGGCATTGTTCTTGAATACATGTGGCTCAAGTATTTCTGCATCTGTTATGAGCAGCTGTGGCTCACATGGAGCGGGATCAGTGGGTCAGGGGTTCGATCCCTGTCCATGGCAAGAAGTTGATCCTTATTGTAAAAATGCCTATAATGGTTGTTATGACTAAAAACGCACTGTGTAAATGCAGTCCATTAAAGGAGCCAGCTTCTTCTCTTGCTTAACATGAGCTTGATTTGAACCATCAATAGCCTTTCATGGCTGAATAGAGACACTCAACGGCACGAATGTCTTCGTTTGAAGACTTGGCTAAGGCTCCGTTTACATGATGACGGTCTGAACCGAAGACGCAAAAGTAGCATTGCGTCTTCACTTTTTATTCCGTGTTTGGACGAGCGTTTTCGGGAGGAAATCTGCGTGCATACGGTGACGCAAAAGCAACCTGGTCTCACAGGAATCTGTGAAATAGCCACGGATTCGCTTAACTAAAAATCCGTGGAATAGCCACGGAATCACTCAAATTTCCGTGAAACTACAATGCAAGTTAATGACAGTCATATCCCGTGGCTATACCATGAATGTTTTTTCCAATTGGTTTGTGTCCAAGGTTTCGGCGGTCAGAACAAAAAACATGGCGGACAGTTCTCTCATTTTTAGTGAAAAAAATCAATATTTTGACTTAGTTTCTGCATAAAAATGGATTTTGATCACATTTCTAGCGAGAAATATATGTTTTATTTTCTAAATATTCACTCAGTGAATGTAGTCCATTATAAACCTTCTGTATGGAGCCCTGCTTCAGAAGACTCCGAATACCATCTTTCTGCTGATCGTTGGAAATTTGAGTGATTCCGTGGCTATGCCACGGATTTTGAGTTAAGCAAATCCGTGGCTATTTCACGTATTCCTGTGAGACCAGGTTGCGCAAAAGTGTGTGAATGTGATTGGGTATGTACAGTTTTCCACTCTGGAGGGTGGTTTCAGATTTTTGCTTTTTTAAGCCCCAAAAACGCCGTCACAGTCTAAACGAAAGGCACTTCCCATAAAATATTTTGTTGTTTTTACCCGCAAGCGTCCTCATGTAAACGGGGCCTAAGTTAGAGACTTTGATGGACTTTATAAATGTTCTACCTTTTCACATTTTTCTTTAAGGCAGTCCGTGGCCTAGAGGTTAGGGGTTACCTAACCCCCCTGCAAAGCTCCCAAAGCACGGTGTATGGTGTGTTCCTTGCATGGTGTGTTCACTTGTGTGTAAAAAAGGATGGGTTAAATGCAGAGGTTGATTTTCCCCATTGTGGGTTTAATAAAGTAATCTTCTTCTTCTTAATAAGGCATGTACAGACTCGCTCCAAATTATATTTCACTGCCCTTATACAGTGACACTTAAAGATACCTTGTAGCTGTTTTGTAATGTGGTACTCCAAGGGTGCTGCTGCCAAAGCACATTTTAAACTTTCCTCATGACTCTTTACATTTTTTGGCCCCAGGTCATAATGACACATTTTATATTATTCTAGTTTTACATTGCCACTGTCAAAGATGGGCATTCAATCAATTATATCCTAACCCCTCCCCTTCTACCCACCTCCACCCACAAGATCGACTAAATAACACTGCAGCCGCCAAGAAAATCTCAACGAGCCATACACGGACTCACGTCTCTATGAAAGAAAAAACCTGTCTAAGAGAGCAGTGCTTAAATTGGCAAAAGATTCATGAGCTGTTAACACACTGGGGGGCAGAGGCAGATATGCCAGTGCGTCCCATTAAAGCCCAGGACAGTGTGCATTAAGGAGGTGGCTCTCTTAAACATACCGATCAAAATATTAATGGTATGTTATAAACACTGTGCCTTTATCTGACAGTGATTTACTTTACAAAGACCTTAATCCAAGAGCCGGAGCAGCTCTGCTCATTAGCAGTGGCCTTTAACTCACACTCTGGGGTGACACACACAGGTGGACGCTGAGCCCGGACTCACTATTGTGTTTATGTTATCTTTTCATAAGCTCTGTTTGAAATTTGTCAAACTGCATCACTGTTTAACTATGTGCCAGTCAAAATGCACACTGCCAGATGGGTGCCTTTCTGCTAACCTTGCCCAAGGCTGCTCAGACTGTCTGTGTGTTGTTACCTCTCCGTCTCTTTCCCTCCTGCCTCTCCAGCACTGCGCGCTCTGTCAAAACCTCACTACCATGACTATAATTTCCATTTAAATGAAAGCGCATGCTGGCTATGAATAAAAGTTCATGTCAGTCATGATAACTGCAGGCAAGCGACAACATGACACTGTAAAAGTTTTGCGGTAATGAGCAGCAGAATTGTGGTGCACAGACGTTCTATTATAAACCGAGTAATGTAGGTGTTAATGTTTATAGAAACAGCCAGGGAAAACCTTGACAGAAAACAAGCCAGTAATTAGCTGCAATTTTGATTTAGCAATGGGACCCACACACACACACACACACACACATCGAGGGAAACAGACTTCCTTACCTCGCCTGCACAGGGAAACTTTTCTCAAAGGCTTCACGGAAAATGAAAGGATTTTATCCATGACCAAAAGTAAAAAGACAAAGTTTATCCCCTGGTTAAAGGAGCATACCAGTGGTTTTCATGTTTCAAGTCATTAACTACATCTATATTACTGCTTAGCATTTTAGCAAACCATGGCATTGTGTTTTAAAAAAGGTTCTATTCATTTATACACAAATCATCACTTGGTGTAGTGTGTTAATTACTACAATGGATATGAAGTTCATTATTTCTTGTTTACGTGACTTCTTTGTTGGAGTAATGCAATTTAAGCACTGATTGATCATTAACATCTGCACTGCTTTACCTTTCAACAATAATCATATTAATGCAGACTTGTTTAGCTCCATAAAAAGTCATCACTGAGGGCCACCGCTGCTCTGGCTGACATGTTTGTCAAAATATAGAATGTAGCCGTATCTCATGCTTTTAGCACATTTCAACAGTCTGATACTTGATTCTTTTACCACACAAAATGAAAGACTCGAGACATTAGAAGAATGTAGCTGGACGGCTTGCATAGTTCTTAAAACATGTACTAGTATACACCATTATGGTCCTTTGGTCCCGAGTTTGATTTTGGGGGTTAGGGGGTGATTTATGTCATATTTTGATAGTACAAACTAAAAAAAGAACATTCTTAGTAAATGTTGGAACCAAAATAGTGGTACACTTTAGACACAAAGCCTCCAAATTCCCTGCTACAAGATTTCTTAATTAACTGAAACATGAATGTAATAGAATATATCATCATCTGGTCATTTGTCACAGTATTTTTGAGCCTAAATAATAAGTCCCAGAAATGAATATATCATCAGGTCAGTGTTTTTGGACAAGAAAGAAGAATGTTCCTGTCACTTTGAAAAATTCCTCTCAGATTTCACGAATAATTATAAAGTTATTATTTTACATTGCAGCGCTGCATTTATGGAACAAGCCTGAGTCAAAACATAGTGTAAGGCTGGAGCCTCTCAGTGAGCTTCATCGTGTCCAAATAGTTAGAGGGATAGCCATAATGTTGATTCTGGGATATTAAATCTTCAAGTGTAGTGGTCCCAGTAATATTTGTTACAAACATGTAAAGTAACATATCACATTACATGGTTCAGTTACGTTTGAGACAAATGATTGAGGACTACCTTAATTTGATGATGGCAACAATCTAATCATGCTGTTTTAAAAAAGCTGTTGTTCTGGATTACACGTCTTAAGTGTTATTTTGTAGCTGTATTAAATTCCTACATATTTCTATTTGTAAGTCATAGAACTGTTTAGATTAAAGCAACATTACGTAGAATTGGTATTTTTTGCGATTTAGCGCATCTACAATTGTACAGATGCACATGGACTAGAATTTTTATGATCACATTACCTATGATCAAAAACTAGTTGAACCAACCCTCTCTGTGTCTGACTGCAGCCTTTTATTTCATTAAGCTCTCTGAAAGTAACTTTATCAGTCACTCAGTGACTCAGTGACAGACTTTAGGGCTGATATATTTATGGGTGATCCAATAACTTCTGCACTGTAAAAAAGGGGCATCTAAAAACAAGATAAAAACACTAAATCTGAGGGAAATGATCTTGCTGCATGGACAGATAATTTCAAGGTTTTTTTTTATCTTGGTAAGAACCAAATAATTTGCTGTGTGTAATTTCACTATGTAGAATATATTAGTTTTTTTTTAAAACAAATTGAGAAAGGAAAAGTTGCACTGTTGTCTTCAGCAGTCCAGGTTTAGGAGACTATGAAGGGAGCTGTTAGAACAGATGTAAGGCGGAATGAGTCAAGAATCTGTTTTGAACAATCATCCAAAGATTAAGGATGTTAAAAGCCATTGCGGGGCTTTGTTTTGACAAGCTTAAAATGTTCCTCAAAGCTAATATTTACAGCAGACAAGCATCTTCGCACTAGACACTAGACCAGTGGATGAGCTCCGTAAGTGCTTTGCATCAATTTAGCCAGCTAATGTCCAAGTTGGACTGTGAGCTGTACTCTTGTCATCAAATGCCATAAATAAGAGCAAATCTAATGTGTTTCTGTGTTGCCTTCTTCTCTGTTATTGTAAGCGTTGGTGGATCTAATGATAGAGAGGCCCAGCTGGCCCTATCAGCCTCAGCTCCCAATCTAAACACAATGACATAGTGCAGGTGTCCACTGCCCCCCCAGCACCTCAGTGGAAAACATTAGATTGGACCAGGGCTTCCTTTATAGCTTTTAAATGGAGGCTCAGGTCAAGGGCTCCCATCCAAGGCCCCGATCAATACCATGACCCCCCCCAGGCAGCCTGCTCCGGCCTGGAACAGAGAGAGAGAGAGGTGTAAACCAGACGCTGACCGCTGACCCTGCTGCCAAACTACCTGTGCCTACAAAGGAAGCCTCTGATTGATGGCGGCCCGACACCGCTCTAGTCACATGTTTGTATATAAGAATTTCCCAGCTGCTTCTCACCTTTTTAGTACACAGCAACTTCCCTCTGGAGGGTTTCTAGTTCCAACAAATTCAAGCCCACACGTGATTTGTTTGAATTAAGTCCATGTAGCCTAATCCAAAAACGATGAACTAACAGAACTGAAAGTGTTTCGTTCATTCAGAGTCTCTGCTGCCTCACTGACAGACAAACTAATGCTAATGCCCCAAAACCTTGTTTTACAATGTCAGCCTTACATTCCTCCATGATTTCTCTCCATGTGTGCTGTTAGAGAGAAATGTTTCCACACATCTGGCATATGAATTAATCAGTTATTAAATTAATTGGGGTGTATAAGGGTTAAGAACTTTATGATATGATATAAATCCATTCCCATGCTCAATTATGTCTCATAAGTTTTTGCAGCAGATTTTGAATTGATACCATTTGTTCAACACATTTAGTGCTAAATTTGGCCTTAATTAAAAATAGATAAAATGGTCACACTGCAAAAAGAAGATAAAAACACTAAATCTGAGGGAAATTATCTTGCGGCATGGACAGATAATTTCACTTGACAAGATTTAAATTAAGATTATTAAAACTAGAAATAAGCATGTTGAACACTTAAACACTTAAAATAAGAAATTAACTCTTAAAACAAGATAAATTAAAGCTGCAAGCAGTGGTGAACTGGCCCGAGCAGAGTGACCTGACAATTATTTGTTTCTTACCAAGATAAAAAAAACACCTTCATGTTTAGAGTTAATTTCTTATTTTAAGCGTTCAACATGTTTTTTTCTAGATTTAATAATCTTAATTTAAGAAATCTTGTCAAGTGAAATTATCTGTCCATGCAGCAAGATCATTTCCCTCAGATTTATCTTGTTTTTAGACACAACTTTTTTACAGTGCATAAATATCTTGAGAATACCTTATTAAGATACTAAGACTAAGAGGACACCCATATAAAAATTCATGCTGTGAGAGTTATCCATCCTCAGAATGCTCTAGGTTTCTAGTTTATGGTTGTAAAGTTTCACAATGCTGTGTTTTTCCTACAGGTCACAGCAGGACATTTAGAGTGAGGTCAAGTTTTAAGAAATGCTCTCACTGCAGTGATACTGTGGGAACTAACATCATCACAAATGAATAAAATTGGGTCTCAGCTTTCCAGTCATATCCCAGTTATGAAATTCACACACTTTTAGGGAGCACAATGTCTAGAAATATCCAAATACTGCATGGCAAACACTAAACTGCATGCTGTGAGCATAAAGTAGGCTTAAAGTTGGCCTTAAAGCCAATTTTCATTCATATGTCTTATGGCCAGAGGTCATAGGGTTGCTTTGAAAATCACCTCCCTTTTTTTCTTTGGAGCGTTATTACATCCTGACAAGATAGCATGACATGGTTGGTACCAGTGGTCCCTTAGATCAGGGGTTGGCAACATTTATGGGTAAAAGAGCTACCTGTTGCCGAAAACAGGGAAAAAATGTCGGAATGGAGCCGAAAACCTTATTTTAAGCCTTATAATGACGATAAAACAGTTAAGTCTATACTAGCCTACCAGCTTTAGTCATAGGTCACAATGAGCATTTATTAATATGATTTAGTCAGAAAGCAGTAAGAACCAAAGTGCACATAAGAGGTTTGGCACTGAAGAAATATCTCCGGAGGAAGCTAGGGAAACTAGAACTAGAAGTTGGCAAAATTTAGAGGTTAAGCTGCCGTGCCGTAGACTTTTGTAAGCTGCGCATTTGAGGTGACCAAATTTTTTATTTTATTATTATTTGTTTTTATAAATCTGTTTATTGAAACACATCACATCGTGTTACATGACCTTTACAAATAGGTGCATTTTTTTTTTTTCCTCAAATAAACAAACATACAAACAAACAAGTAGAAAACATGAACAAAAATGAAAGAGAAAAATATGTTTAAATCCTGTGTATGAGCTGAACATTTTTACAATCGAAGAATTTAGATTGCTTTGGGTCAACACCAATGTTGAATAAAAATGAAAACATAAACAAATTGGTTTCATTTCATATAAATGTTTTGGTCACAGCCACATGGAGCCACTGCAGATGGCCTGAAGAGCCACATGTGGCTCTGGAGCCGCAGGTTGTCTACCCCTGATTTAGATAATCTCCTTTCATATGATCTATCTTCGTAATCGTAGAATTGTGCTACAGCCTCTGAAAAGATTGGCAAGGTCTTGCAACAATTTGCTTTAGCAAAAGCAACATTGTCCTAGTGGGTCATGGCTATGCAATGTGTCAGATAGGCAGTGCATGATATATGTCAAGGTAATGTCCTACTAGAATCCATAAGAGCAGATTTGTATGTAAAGCTCTCCAGTCACACTATGAGTCACAGCCTGCTGATACCGCTGTAAATTAGCATTTTTTGCCAAATGGCACACAGAAGTGTGACAGACTGCATTGTATTAAGGAAAATCACTGAAGGTTGTGGAAAGGAAAATAGGAGACATTATTTTTTTCATTAAAACTTTTCATTAAGCGTCTAATATTTCCACCACAGAGACAAGGCCGTTCTTGCTACAATGCTGAAAGTTGTTAATGTTCATTCAAGATGGCGACGCAGCATTTCCATATAATAAATCCAGTCAGGTTTGGCTCTGTGTCATCAAGTTTCAGTGAATGGATCATGGCATAATTCATCAGAAATTCATACCTTTCAATAAGACATTTGTCACATCTGTCAAAATCATAAACGGAGACATTTTCCACGTCTTCAGCTCAAACACCAGACGGATTAGCATCACAGCTCAAACGAAGGAGGGTATTCATCAACATGTAAAAATAAATCAATTACATTAATGGAATGTAACTAAATACATTTATACATTATAGCATTCTTTGAGTGCATTTTGCCTTAGGTTAAAGATCTAAATACTTCCTCCGCCATTATATAATTATGAATTATAATTGTGACAATACATTTTTCAAACTGAAAGTAATTGCACTGTGAAAGAAAACATATTGCCATGTGTGTTAAGACCCTAGTTGAGTTCAGAGTGATCGCGGCACTGTTCATGCCTCAGTATTTTCTGCAGAATGTCACTTTGTTAATCACACATTTAGGTAATGGAATATATATCAGGCTACAGTTTATCAAACAAAATAACACAAGGCCACACACAGATATAATGCATACTTTGTGTCTGAAACAATATGTTTTGTCTTCCATACTAATCACCACTGTGATCCCTTTGTAATTGTAATTCTGTGCTTTGCAGTCATCAGGAACGAAATGTAATATTTCACAGTAATGTTATGATAGCCTAATTCCTCTGGTCTGTGAAACTCAGCACAAACTAACATACATGTGCAGACAGCAGAGAAAACTGCAGGTGTTAAAACATGGGGTCATTCTGACATGTTTTTCTTTCATTAACACTGTATTAATCCATGAGAGCGTCCAGTACACCTGTGCTGTGAACACGGATACGTTCCTCTGTACTGTAGCATTCCTCAGTGACAGCTCTCCTCTCTTTCTCCATGTCGCCACCTGTGGTAGTCACAACAATTCACCCCTCCACTTCTCCATCCCAACACCCCCTCTGCCTGAGTCAACCATGTTGTTTTGACAGACAGTGTGGAAAAAACAGCTGCTGGAAGTGTACGGCAAAGCTTCAACAGAACCGTAAAAGGTTGTTCAAGTGTTGGCTGACACAATCAAAATGCAATCCATTAAGAGCTCCGGGATGATAGCAGCAGCAGTTTGTAACTCAGCAGCTTTGTTAATGGCCTGTCTTAATGTTCACTGTTAGCTGATGTCATGGCACGCCAGTTGAGCCTGAATACATCAGTAGGAATGTGTTCTGTCGTGACACGCAGTGATTAGAGCAAACACCATCATTTTATTATCACGTCTCAATGACTCACTTGAATGTGCCTCATAAGGCTTGAAGTGAAAAGTGACAACTTGGATGAATAGCTTTAAGTGTTTCTACATCGGTCAGGAGTTGAAGAAGAAGTAAATATTGGCGTGTGGCTGTAAAAGTAAAGAGCTGAAAAAGACAGATCTTACTGGAAAATATCCTGTTTGTTGCCTCGCATAGATAGATAGACAGACAGACAGACAGACAGACAGACAGACAGATAGATAGATAGATAGATAGATAGATAGATAGATAGATAAACTTTATTGATCCCAAACTGGGAAATTACTAAAATTATTACTCAAGTTTCAGTCAGACAGAGGTGAATTACACATAATATAATATAATGGACTATAATATAAAACATTTAATGTCATAAAATATTCTCAAATGCATGTAATTATTGTGACATAATATAACAGAAAATGTCGACGAAGTCATTTATTTTTGCTACACGGCTAGAGCTGTAGTCAAAGTGGATGCTATCTAAGCTAGCTGTTGTACTGATGCTAATTTAATGGAGCTAGCACTTTTATCACTTGAACACATTTAAAAGGTAAAAGTTGGAACTCATACAAAGGTATGATAATAAGCTGAAAAACAAAACGCATTAACAATTCAAAAGTAGTGAACTAACATGATTAAACAGAAAAGTTCATTCAGTTTAGTGTAGAGCTCCGGAAGACTTCGAAAATCTCCTGTAGCTATAGCTTAGCTCTGTTTGATCTAAAGTCTGTTCAGAAAGCAAGCAGACCTGACAAAGCATGAATTCAGACTTTTTACTCCACTTCATGTTGTAGTTATTTCAGTATCCTTTTGGTCCGTTTATTGACATTAAATTACAGCTAAACGAGCTTATTTTGGATTCATAGTGATGTATTAGTGGTGTACCAGCAGTCATCCAGACAGTCATTATAAAATTCACGAGCTGTTTGCACCTACATGACAACGTTTAAGATGTATCTGGGACTTCCACAACCGGATCAAAGCAGCAGTAGTGCTTAGTTATTAAAGCCTTGGTTGATGACAGAAACTAATGGCAGCTTTTGTTCACACTGGCGCTTCCTGCGTGAGTAACATGAATAAACAAACATGTTTCATGCACACTGCATAGGCCAAAACGTGACCTGCGACAAACGAGGTAAAGCTTGTTTTTAGATGACTGCAGGATATGCCTTTGCTCTGTAACTGAAGCGGCTGTTGATGAGTTGCGCCCCCTACAGGCCGGAGGAGTGAGGAGTCAGCAGTGAATGACGATATAAATCAATCAGACATCATATATCACTGCAACCATGGGAGGTCCTTCAGCCATCATAAATGTGCACAAAAAGTATTGGATAGAAAGATACATGCATGCACACATGTGAACAGTGCATAACGAATGTTACCAAGCTATCCAAGTAGCTACGAATTCTTTATTTAATTTAATTTATTTTTTACAGTGTACTTCTGCTCTGTTACAATTCAGAGGAAAATGTTTACTTTTTACACTGTTACATTTATTTGGTTAACTGTATGTTAAACATTTTATGAGTTCCAAAAGTGTGATATCTTGCCATAGAGGACATAACCCAGCAGTATATCAAATAAGCTATAATATTAAAACTTACTCTTGCATCACAAATAGCAATTGATAACATTATAATATTTTGAGTGTATTTTGAATTCAATACTTATATTTTTAACATTACTTTTACATTGTATGATGCGCCGGAGAACGACTTCTTCATGACGTCACAACTTTTCCACAAGTTTACATGTCAAATTTAATGCATCAACCTTTTTCAGCAAAGGTAAAAATCACCACGACCAAGTGTAGTAACATAATTTTACTTTTTTTGGAGAGATTTTTCTATTTTTTGCAGTGTGCATTCAGTATTTCTAATGCAATCTTTTTTGTTTACTGTTTTTTTGTGTGTTTTTGTAATTTCTTTGTGTGTTTTTGTGTGTGTTTTGTAAAAAAAAAAAAAAAATTTGTAATTAAGTGTGGTTTTTGGTGTTTTTTGTGGGGTTTTTTTGTATTTTTGTGTGTTATTATGTGTGTTTTTAGAATTTTTTTATTAGTTTTTTATGTTGATCCAGTACAAAATGAAAAAAATAATAATCAGGTCATATAGGTGAGGTTGTGCTGAAAACAATGATACCAACACGTCATGGTAAAGATTTTTAGTGGTTTATACAGGCAGAATGAAAAGGAGTCCAAAACCGACAAAATAGCCCCAAACTCCAAACGATTAAAGAATCTGACTCATACCATAGTTATACTGAAAAAATAGGTCAACCACATGTCATGTCATGTAACGGCTTATGATGCGTAAATAAATTTTTGGTGTGAATTACCCTGAGACACAGTAATGAAGGTGCTTCACCAGCATAAAGACAAGATGCACCTTTGTAGGAAATAAGCTCTGCTTGTGTCTAGTATCATAGCAATGAGGCCGTATTTGGCTTTGGGAGGTTCAGTGTTGGCGGCTGAGTGACGTGAACCCTTGTTGGCCCCTCTTAGAGAGGACATGCTGATTAGGTAATCACCTGTGTACACAAAGCCTGCGCTCCTCTCCCTCCATATCCTCTTTGACAGACATGAGGGGACGACACAGTTCTGCTTTCACACCCCTTTTCATCACAGTGTGGATAAGAGCTTTGCTGCAGCCTGCGAGATGGTAAAACATATTTACTGTTTCAACAGAGAGTCAGCAGATGAGGTCTGGCCTGCTCTATTGTACAATCGGGGAAAAAAGGAAATGATGAAAAGTTAATCTTTTAATGCAAGCCAGGTAGAGGCTTATTACCGGCTCAGTTCTGGATCCTGAACCTGAAGTAGCTTATGAGCTTTTACTGCCATTATACAACAGGATTATAAGCCAATGTTATTATACTTTATGAAAAGTTACATATAGGTTTATCTTTTCTTTTTCTCATAAATACGATATGAAAAAGGAGACTAAGCATGCACTGTCTGTTTACTGGTTCATTATTATTCATCATTATTACCACATTCAACAGCTTATTTTTCACTGTTGCAACAAACTGCGGTACACAGATGTTATCTCAGGACACACACTGCCACTCATGAAGTTCTGTCCTAATGAACTAAGCACCGCTAACAGATGAGTCGGTCCGGGAAGAAGAGAAGAGCCAGGGTGGAGCGGCTGGCCTCTGGGGCCTGATGCGGCTCAGACCTGTCAGTGCTCAGCAAATTGATTCAGTGGCACGCTCCACACTGAATAAAAGAGCAGTGGGTGGGGGTAGTGAGAGACCAGCAGTCCATTCATTAATCACTGAGGTAAACAGGCCATCCAGTGACACCTGGCCGGGTTAATGCCTGGGACCCCAGAGTAATTACCACTCCCTCCCCAGCCGGCCCCGGCCAGCCACTCACATGAAAGCTTGTGATTATAAAGGAAATGGGAATTAGCAGAAACATTTCAAAAAGGCGCTCTTCACTTCACTGGTAGCTCGAAGAAGAAGAAGGAGGAGGAGGGAGAAAAAGTTGGTGGAGATGTGGGCTGATTGGAGTTTTCCCCACAGGGCATTGGAGGGGGTGGGGGGCAGGGGTCAGGCCCACACCAAATTAGTAGTGTCTGTTATTTGAAACCAAAATAAAGCAGGAGCAGCAGTAAATGATTTCCCCAATGCTGGAGTGCCTTTCTGGGCTCTCTGTTGAAATTACCGAGAGGCCACGTCGCAATTAGTGGTTTGTTTCTTTTAGACTGAAATATGGCCATAATTCATAGCTTTCAACCATTTCCATTGGGAAGATGTATTGGCTGGCCAAACTGAGAAGGTAATTGTAACACATGATATGGCAATTTGTTACCCAAGCAGCAAGTACACAAGGTATTTGCATGAACATGTATAATACTGTGCTGGTCTTCCAAGGAATAAAAGCCATTTGTTTCCAATAGGATGTAATTGAAAACTGCCTGCTGAAGTTATTACACATCTATTCATTTAAGAGGTATGAGGCATAACACTCCAGTGTGTTGCTCAGCTTGTAATGGTTCCAGTTAGTGTCTTTAATGTCTAAATGAGCTAGGACGGAACATAGCTTACATTTCCTCTGCCGAGCTTTGGCACTGTCAAAGAGCAGGCCTTCGCCTCGTCAACGCTTTGTTTTCTATAAAAAACTGGTATCAGTTACCCTGTGTTTACAATAGCATGCTTCAAACATTATTTGATAATTCTGGATGTTTTTCTGTACGCTTGGTGTCCTCCAGGTCCTTTGTTTCCTGGAGATTAGCTTCTTCTTTCAATGACTCATTACACTCTGTATGTAATAATTACTGTGTGAAGTAATGATCTAAATACAAGTGTTTCCACTCATAATGACTCTTTCATTTTCCAGAATGTTGACCTGGCTCAGCAGCGCTCGAGTTTTTTTGCCAAAGTGGATGCAGAACATTAAACCCCTTTTTCCTCCTTTTCCACCCGCCGTCACAACATTTACAGTAAAACTTCATACTTCCCCAGTGATTGTACAGAGTTCAGATTTTCACTCAGTTCTGGGCAAAGAGCACAATGGACGTGAGTGTGTGGCTTTAATACAGCTTCATATAGAGATATGATGTTGTAATAACCTGCAGATTAACAAGTAAAGTACAGTATGGTTATAGCAGCAGGCGCTGAGCTGCATTTCTCTCCTCTCCTCCGCCTGCACCAGAGGGGCTATTACACAAGTCCCTTAATGACACTTAATGATTTAATTGTGTGGAAATCATGGAAACAAAGTGATACATGACTTACTCATGTTGACATTTAGCAGACCCAAATCCATGTGTTCTCTCACTGAAGGCTTCCCTCCCCCCTCTCACCCATCTTCTGCCATTTCCACAGGCATTTTAATCTAACTTGGGTAATGTATGCTATCTAGAATGCAGAATAGGTGTCCTTGGCCTTCACCACACTAAAACCCTTTAGTAATAACCCCTCAAAGTCAAAGCCAAAGCTGTCTAATGAGAGGATTTTTAACTATAATTCGATATTTACAACATTTGTATGCCCATTTATGTTGTCAGTGAGCTTAGCCTCGTCTGCATGCTCCACTTGTTTCTGGTGGTGTACTTAAAACTTTCAAGAACTCCGGATTTGTCAGATGAATCATCCCAAAGCAGAACTGGTAAAATTGGTAAGCAGATTAGCAATTAATCGCATCACTGAAATTGTTAAGGATGAGAGCGCTCTCTCACTGTGGCACGCTAATGTCTTCAGAGAAAGTCTGCTCTGGCAGGGCTCGGTCCTGCGCACATCTGCCTGGCTGCTCCCCAGCCATTGATAAATGGAAAACTACACTTAACATCCTCAATCGACGCACTTTTTTTCTTCTTCTTCTTTTGGAAATGGGAAAGTTTACAAGTGCTCTGCAATAAATGAGGCCTCAAGTGCACTTAAAGTGACAGCAAGTGTGGATTTAAATGTCTGTGCTACTTTGAGGCCGGGTAGCTGCTGAAGAACTACACTTAGCAACTGTAGCTTGTGCTCAGACTGAGCCTTAATGGTGGAGCTAAATCCTCCATCTGGACCAGTATCAACAAATGACTTTTTAATTCAAACCATGCTGAAAAGCTGGTATGGTAAATATGTTGTCAGGGTAAAGCTGAAAAGGACAGGTGACTGAGTAGAACAGGATTGAATGACTGACGTGTTACACCGATGTTACTACTTTTTTTCAGTCGGGGCAGGAAACACTTGCACTCACTGGGTCTCATGCATGAATGTTTCCTTATTTTTCTCTTATTTTGTTTTTGAAAGGCCTTTACACACTGTTTTTTTTCTCATGTCAATATTTTTTTTTTTCGGACAGTTTTTATCTTGAGTATTCCCACACATAACGGATATATTAAGTGGCAAAAAAGAGACGTAATTTATGTAGCAGTAGTCTGGTTGTCCATCATGGTGCATTGCAAGACTGCACAGAACTCTTTTTCAGTTTTGTAAAAAAGTTGGACCCTGCCACCAGCCTTTCAGTATATTGATAGTGCGCTCCACCCATAGACTGTATAAATAAGGCTCCACCACTGAGTGAGTGTGCGTCACTTTCTGGTCGTCAACAAAATTTAAACTTGGATCTATGTCGAAGGGTAATTCTGTCTAAGAAGCTACTCGTTTCCTGCACGAACTGATCCAACCACACGCCAAACTGTTTATCTGTGCATGTGTATTTATGTATTCATGAATGTGTGTGTGTGTGTGTGTGTGTGTGTGTGTGTGTTAGGGAATACTGGTCTTATTTTTGTCGTTATTTAGGCTAGATCTAATCTTCTTTATTAAGTGTAAACTTAGAAAATTATTAAATAAATTAATAATCATAGAACATTTTTATTCTGTTTTTTAAGTAAATAGCTTTTTTCATCATCTATATTTGTGTATATCAGCTTATGTGTGGTCCAGGGCACTAACAGTAAGTACATAAGTGTTGATGAATGCAACAAAAGTTTGTACGCACACTTTAAGTTCAGCTGTGTAGGCCGTATTTATGCATGAGGCCTGTTGTTGGTTCATACAGACAGTACTGTCTGTACTGGGGCAGGAAATGGGCCCTGTTCCAGACCCAGCCACCACAATCAACTGGACTGATAGAAATACCAGTAATGTTTACCATGTCTATCCTAACAGTTACCACTATATATGGCTGAAACATCCCATGTTGTTGGTAATAAAAACTCAACACAAACCAAAAACCAAAAGGGAAGGAGTTCTGTGTGCGTAGGTATTAGATGCAGAGGGCCATGACCAAACGTCTGTATGTGACGAGTTGAGATATGAACATGTTGCTAATTTTTAAACAGTCATACACTTTAGCACAGTAGAGCCAGGTGTTGTATATTCTACAGACTTAGCGTTAGCGTAATCATCTAAATATCACTCAGCAGTGGGCTTAGTACAAAATAACGTTAGCTAATTATCGTTAGAATAGTTAGCCCAAGTTGTGAGTGCAGAGAACGGGAGCGTGTCTATGTTCCCCGGGTCCTTTGTTCCCCTCTTTGTATGAGACTGGGGAACATAGGACCCTTTTTCCCTGCTTTTCCCAAAAAGGGTCCTATGTTTCCTGGTCTGTTTCTTTTTCCACCATTACTGCCAAATTCCATGGCAAGTAGGCCTATGTAGTCCTACGGGCTGTTTGACGCGCATATGCAAAACACCTAACCCTAACCCTAACCCTAAAAGGAAAAAGCTAAGCCTTGATGCAAGACAATATGATTAGGGGTGGGAATATTCAAACATGAGTAATCCTAGATTTAAAAAGCAAAATATGAACTGCAATGTAACCAGAAAGTAGCTGCTGTGCAAATTTAGATTTGGGCTGCTTGAGCTAAGGTGGGCCATGCGACGGTAGGCCTGCTGGCCATGCTGAGAGTCTACCGTAAAGACTGATAGATTGTGGGGAGCATAGGACCTTTTTTTCCCAAAAAACATAGGGATGACCCCATATAAACAGTCATAAACTTTAGCACAGTAGAGCCAGGTGTTGTATATTCTACAGACTTAATCATCTAAATATCACTCACAGCAGTGGGCTTTGTACAAAATAGCGTTAGCTAGTTAGCGTTAGAATAGTTAGCCCAGGTTGTGAATGCAGAGAACTATGCTAGCTACAAAAACAATGTCTAACAGCTAATGCTACGCTATGTGACATTGACTGACTGAGTAAGCACCAGCAGTAGCTGACGGTCTGACTTTATGATAGTGTTACAATTATCTTATCTTATTATCATCGACATTAGTTGAATTAATCATCATCATCATCATCATCATACTCTGTGATAGCCATGAGGGAAAAACTCCAACATTCTTTTTCACCACAGACCTTGCAGCACTTTGGCTCTGTGCGTTCCTGGGGTTTCTTTAGCAGCACAGTTGCTTTTGGCCAACTCAAGCAGCAAAATAAACTTGGAGGAATTCTCTCTGGTAAACTGGGCTGCTGTGAGTTGAGACACAGAGGTAGAAGGGTAAAGGCAGTGATCACAGAGCTCTGTTGTCTTTAGTTCTTTTAAGTATTATTCAGAGAGCTGAAGCCCAATCTGCACTTAACAAAGACTACTTATACTTAAATGAGTTTTGAAGGAGGCACTGTCCATAGTGCCCAGGCTCTTGGGTGTCACGTCTTAGTTGAATTTTGACCACAATCATTCATAGTTGAATTGATGGTGCTTTTATTTTTTATGTGCAATTTCCTGCACAGCATCATAGTTCTCCATTATGCCGAAAACGAGATTTAAAGGCAACACTTTTCACTTTAAAGCTAAGCACAAAAGCACAGTGTCTGTGCAGTTGAAATGTTTTGAAATCATCACACTTGGCTCTTCTAGCTCTATTTGAAGATGGATGAAATGGCTTTTAAAGAGTCGGAGTGAAGAAGTGCAGATACCTTGATGAAATATGTCTTGTATACAAAAGAGATTTTATTACTCCATCGTTCAGACAAAGCCATCAGCACAGTGCACTTTTCCACTGGGTGCCTAATGTAAATTCCTGCTCAGTGTTTATAATTTCCACAGCAGGTGATTCACTCAATCAAAGAGGGAGCTCCAGTTTCCACAGACCCCGGACTAAATCTGGAATCACATGCAGCATCAGAAAGATTCAAGCTCAACACTGGTATTCTGGAGTATAAAAATCTTAGCTCAAAACCATGATCATTATTCATTTTTATCCCAAAATAAACTTGATTTCATCAGAATGAGGTAAAACAGTTATCCAGCTGCACAGAGCGCACAACCTTGTACGCCAAATTAACGAAGGTTTCTGCATCGATAATCGTCAATCCTCCATGTCAGGAGAGGGTCTTCAGTGCAGGTCAGAGGCTGCCACATGTAATCAGGGAAGATCACAAACTCTCCAGGGGAACTGGAGGGACTCTGACCAATCCCAGATGGGATCCTACTCACCGTTAGTGCAGCATTACCTCAGCTGAAAGACAGCAGAGTTAACAAAACTACTGCAACACTTTGCTGTAATGCTCCAGATTACACAGACATCAGGAACAAACACATACATTTATTATGCAATGTTTCAAAATGATTCACTTATTTACAATTTATTCATCATTTACATTTGCATTATAAAGGGCTGGAACTACTTTCCAGGGAAAAAAGATGACCTTATAAAACGGATATTAGTTTTTCATGCTCAATACACATGAGACAATGGATCTGTATTAGTGTCACACTGATACAGTGTTTTACAGCTTTCTGTTGGAAATGTCAGATCAAAGGGAATGCATTTGTTGATTTGGTATCAATGCTGATTTATGTTGCACATGATTCACACTGTAGGAAAATGGGATTTGGCTATACTGCCCTACAAAGCCTAATTGCAGTAACTACCTTTTTGGTCAAAATTGAGTAAAAATGAACTCGTTGATGTCTGTTTTATCTTGTGACTAAGTTTTAGATTTAGATTTTGCTTAATTTCAGAGAAATAATTATACAAAAACCCCAAAATCCAACTCAAAACCTAGCAGTAATTGCACTTACCACCGTCTGCTTTGGATATATATACTAATTTAAATATAAAAATAATATAAATTATACGTTTATTTGATAGGGAAATTATTGTCTAGTAAAAAAGTGAGATAACATGATGTTTAGACTAAAATATAACATTACGTTATAGTATTAAGTCTATAATACACACATCTTTGAACAGAATTGTTAAACACTTTTAAACACACTGATAACAAAATCAATTGGAAAATGTTTATTCACTGAAAACAAAATATAAAAGCTGAAAGAAGACGACAACATTGTGGTTACTGCACTCTGTTTATCATTACTATTAGAACCTTTTACAGCAAAACAAGAGTGCAGTAACTACGTTTTTGGGGTCAAAGGTCAAATAAATCATCATGATTTTTGAGCATAAAAATGACATCATCAATACATGTAGAAATAAGTGTCATATCACTCACCTACATATAACCCATTAGGCTGGCCAGTTAAAAAACACACAAAAAAACTTTAAAGCAGTTTTTCTCGGTTTTACCTTTTGCGTAGTTACTGCAGTTAAACTTTGTAGGGCCGTACAGGTGTGCCTTGAGATTTTGGCTTGCACTTTAGTGTACCTTGAGCACAAAACGTTTGAAAACCACTGCACTAGAGGACAAACTCAAACTCATTTTTTCAATGTTTGTAAAACAGTGTGAGAATATGAGCGAAATAAATAAGCATTGTTCAAGTAGTGAATCCCTTCAACTCAAGTCCATTATTGATTCTTACTTTTTGTGATTTTGATTATGACGTTTTGCAATTATGTCTGCTTCTGTATCAACATCACAGCCTGTGAAAATAAAACTGGCATTTCCATTTTATTCCTGCAAATTCATTAAATGCATTGAAATATTCCCCAACATTTTTAACATATTGCTACATTTAATTATGTAATTACTTTATAATTTATTAATCTCAATAAAATAGGTCTGATTATATTTGCTATATTATATTTAACCAAAACATTTATATATTTCAAATAAATATTTTCTTATAGTATATAATTTTTCAACTCACTCATCATCAGCTGACTTTTTGGTTTGGTTTTCCGCTTATAACCCAAATACTGTTTTATAATATAATAATTCATACACAGTTGCCCATAAAGTTGGAATAAAATATATTTTTTTGTGACAATGTGATTGACAGATAAAGTGTATATCTTTACTGTATTAATCAATCTCTTCCAAATATATCACAATGAAAATGAAACCACAATTAACAGAGGATTGTGTCTGAAAACAGAAATTATTCTAATTTTATGAGCAACCGTGTAAATCGAAGATCAGAATTGAAGACATTTTTGGAAACCTGTGCTAGTTTTTCCAAAGTAAACAACAAAATCTGTTTCATGTCATCACCTCCTAAAATGACACATGGGAGCGTTTTCTAAAGCGACGCCTTCAGGCACCAACGGTTGAGGAGGAGATGGTGAGAGAAACAGTGTATGGACAATGAATCAGCAGAAGAAATATACCACTAATATTCTATTTTACACTTAATCATAAGGTAATCAGTATGAAAGAAGTCCAAAGAGAGTCAGGCTGCAATGAGAGAGCTAAATGCTCATTTATGCTCAAGCTGACCTACTTGAAAGTATCTCGTCAGGTAATAAAGTTCAGCGTCAGTTGGCAAATTTCGCTTGGGTGAATTTTTATCCTGTCATCTCACAACCACAAATTAACACCTTCTTATGATATGAAAGTGTATCTGCCTAACAAGCGTAACAAGTCTAATAATTAGTCAGTCAGGTGGAAGTGACAGACGAGGTCTGACACCACTTTGTTCAAGTCTCAACAGAAGTGTAATAACCCACTTCTGTACGCTGCTGTAGTTTCCAAATCGAATGTGTTTAAACACAAAGATGAATCTTTGAGAGGTGTTTTTTAAAATGCAGATAATTACAGTGCAATAAAAATGGAATTGTAAATTAGTTCTTGTAAGATCAGTAAAGAGTAACTGTATCCAATGAGCCAACACAGATGTTTACAGAAAAATAACACTGATTTGATATGATAATCCACAGTATGCACTACAAATATTCATAGGGACTATTTTATTGATAGAAAGTACCGTTAACAATGAGATAACAATGAGATCTTCATCACAAGCTGAACTGCTGCTGAAATATATAAATGTCACTTTTAATTCTGTCCTATCTACATCCACTATATTGTGTTGCAAAACATAAACACATACAACCCAAACCAGCTGGATAGACAATATGTTTTTGTTAGTTACAGTTTTGTCTTTCATATATGAAGTCTCAAAGTTGTTTTCAGTCAGCTGTTACAATTGTTAAGGATGCTTTTTCAGTCCCTGTGAGACATCTCTCTTCAACTATCTTATTGAAACTCTGATTGTTGTTTATTTAGCTGTAATATTTGTTGTTATAGAAGATCACAAACCAAGTGTTTTACATTTCAGAATTCATTCATCATTACTATTCACTATGCATGTTATTATTATTAATATATTACTCTTTTTTGTTTTTCTATCTATATATATAATATATATATATATATATATATATATATATATATATATATATATATATATATATATATATATATATATATATATATATATAATCAGGCTTATATTATATATATATTATATATATAATATAAGCCTGATTATATATATATATGAACCTGATAATATATATTAAAAGTCTGAGATTATATATCAAAACCTGAGAATATATATTGAAGGTTTTAACTGAAGGTTTTAACATAGGCTATATTCTCAGATTTTAAATATATATTTTTCTATATATAAAAGTTTTTTTTCGATATACTACTTTCTATATATATTTTCAGTTTTTGAATCGATATATACAATATGTATGTATGTAATATGTGTGTGTGTGTGTGTGTGTGTATATATATATATATATATATATATATATATATATATATAGAGAGAGAGAGAGAGAGAGAGAGAGAGATTCTAAGTCTAACTTGTGAGCATGTTGAGTGTGAAGCAGATCTTCTTCTTCCTCACAATGATGATGAGGATGTTCCTCCAGGCTCCAGAATCTCTGGTCAGGTTTAATGAAGTAGCCTGACAATCACACAGCTTCATGTCTGGTTGTGGAGTTGACTCTGGGTCAGAAAGCTGATACTGATGAGCCAGCACATGTCAGATGGGCAGCAGCTTGTCTCTGATTCACTGTATGTGTGTTTGATGAGAGGAGCTGGGTGGAGTTTGAGCTGGAGCATTCCACATCGCCAAGGCCTGATGAGACGTTTGTTAGACTCAACATATTTTCAAAGTGATCTCATTCTTCCACTTTTCTATTGATGCTCGGTTTAAGTCCCAGTTGTGAAAAATGTCCCAGGTTAATGTTGATGTCAGGTTCTGATGGTTCTGGGGATTAAAACATCACAGCCCTGCTGAGCCGCTTTGCAGTTTACAGGGTTTTAGGGTGAATATGTTTCTCTAATGTCACAGCCCTGCACTTGCTTTGTTGTATGGATCATTGTCTGCTTTTATGTACCTTTGTTATATTTTTTATACTTATTATATTATTCATTTGAGCAGCTTTGGTGCTGTGTGCTGTGTTTTGTGCTGCTGGTTACAAGATTTTCCTGCAGGACAAATAAAGTATGTATGTACGTATGTATGTATGTATGTATGTATGTATGTATGTATGTATGTATGTATGTATGTATGTATGTATGTATGTATGTATGTATGTATGTATCTATCTGTCTGTCTGTCTGTCTGTCTGTCTGTCTGTCTGTCTGTCTGTCTGTCTGTCTATCTATCTATCTATCTATCTGTCTATCTGTCTGTCTGTCTGTCTGTCTATCTATCAATCTATCTATCTATCTATCTATCTATCTATCTATCTATCTATCTCTCTAACTTGTCTTCATTTGTCTCATATTCAAACGAATTTCAGACTTTTATATGAATTGCTGTTGCATAGATGTTGTGTTTCTGATGCATAATTGCTTTTTTTTCCCTGCAATGAATAAATAAAAAAATAAATTTATGAAATTATTTACTGCAATAAATAAACAGTTTGTGTTTCATGTTGTTCCTCAGTACTAATGTTAGCTGTTGTCATGCTAAGACAGAACTGTTAATGAACTTTGAGCAGATCTAACAGCACTACACTGCACAAACAATAAACACCTGTTTAGCAAAGGACCTGTCTACTGATGTCCTGAAAGAACTACATGAAGTCTTTAGATGAATCAGCAATAGGCAGCCTTTTGCATAAGCTGGTGCGATGATGCACATCGACATTGGCAGTTGGCACTAACTTTACCAAAGACTTAACTGCTGTTTGCCAATCTAAGCTAATGTGAAATACTGCTGAGTGACATGTGGGCTGGGCATCAATTTGAGAGAGAAGTGACTCAAGCGTTCCAGGATTTGATTGGATATCACAAAAGTGGGTGTGACATAGAAGACAACGGTCCAACTATGCTCTTTTGGCCAACCTATGACCCCCAGATTCAGGATGAGTCATTAAAAAGACCTTCATGTTTTCTGTTGATTTTAATACATGTTTAACTCTATGGAGTCTTGGACTATTTTGTCCATTTTTTAATCCTTTTCATATCTTTTCATGTCATTTTGTGTTGTTTTTTTGGGCATTTTGTGTCTTTTTTTAGTCATTTTGTGTCTTTTTCTGTCTTTCTTTAGTCATTTTGTGTCATTTTGTTTCTTTTTCTGTCTTTCTTTAGTCATTTTGCGTCTTTTTGTAGTCATTTTGTGTCTTTTTTTTAGTCATTTCGTGTTTTTTTTTGTTGGTCATTTTGTGTCTTTTTAAGTTCTTTAGTCCAACATAAAATGTGATTTTGAATCTTTTTTTACTGTCAAAACACTATCATGCTCAATAAAGAATTTTAAATGTTGCAAATGTGAACAAAGGTTGCAAATATAACATATAAGAGGGTTATATCCAGTTCTATCATTTTTTTTTAAAAGATATTTTTTGGGCATTTTGTAGCTTTTTATTGACAGGAGAGATATTGAGAGGGGAAGACATGCGGGAAAGGGCTCCAAGCCGGATTCAAACCCAGGCCGCCCGCTTACGAGGACTGGGCCTCTGTGGTATGCGCTCTACCAGGTGTGCCACTGGGAACGCCTCTAGTTCCATAATTTTTATACTAAATATATTTGAGCTTGTCTCCAGTTTTACTTGGTATATCATCATCAAACTGAAACTGGCCTCAGTTTACAGCCAGAACTTTAGAGGTAAATTTACAGTAGGGCTCCACACTGCTTTGTTTTCTAGTCCGGATGTCATGAAGAAGTCTGGATTTGGTGCTTTTGGAGACTCCAGAGGGTTAAACATACACAGTATTTCAGAAGAGAAAGCAGAAAGTTTAATAGTTTAATACCATCAGCACACACATGACCTGTACATCTGAGGCCTTACTAGTATCATGCAGGCTGTTGTGTAACAGATGTGTGTAACATTAGCTCAACAGCCTCAGTGACAAAACACAACAAGCATTTTGTTGACAGATCTGTGATTGAAATGTGATTATATCTCCATTCATCAATGATGTGAAAGGTTTATCTAAGGGGAGGACACGTCCTGTTCACTGCACATGATTCATAAAGACAGACAATATGCAGTCAGCTCATGAATGATGGTGCTTATGTGAAGTAAATGGCCCGTGGCAAAGTTCAAACACTGACGCTGGAATTAAACTGGTTTGTAGATGTGTCATAAATCTCTGAGACACCATATGTGGTGACACTGTATCCACATTTCACACTTAGGACTCCACCGCCGCCAAATAGCTGGTTATCATTCACCCTGCAAAGCAATTAACTCGTTATTGGCTGTGTTTACAGAGGCTCTGGTGTGAAGGAATTCCCCTGGAAAAGGTGATTACTGTCTGATCTGGAAATCATTTGAAGAGGAACCAACACTTCAGTTAAACCGTCTTACAGTGTGATTTTTCTTGCTCAAGTTGCCTCTTGTGATTTTAGCAGCATTTCAGCCTGCGCGGCATCCCACAGGGACAGCAGTACAAACAGCAATTACAACTGTTGCAGATCGTAGACCACACCATCAGAAGTGCCAGAGGTTATTGTGTTCCCAGGCTTAATGTTACAAACCACTGCTAACTACGCTGAGAAACATTTCGTCACTTTAAAAAGAACCCACAGTGAGATATGCCTTGTCGTGTTCAAATAAGTCCAGTGAAGCTGAGCGGGGTAACAATGTTGCCCCAGCTTTTCCCTGAGGTGCTCCATGCTCACAGACTGCACCCATCATCAACATCAGATCATCAAATCATGTAACTACAGTTTATTAATCTAATCACAAACCACTGTGAATAATGCATAAATGTATATCTGCCATATTTTTGTGTATGAATAGTCTGTGCAGTTCTCCTACAAAGAGGACTAGACCAGGTCACAGTCAAGTTTATGAATCAAGTCTGCCAAACAGAAAGCTGAGAGAAAATGTTATTAGCATGCAGCAAGCATCTTGCTGCATGTCATTTTCCTGGTGGGTGGTCCTCACTCTGCTGGCTGTGGAAACTGAATTAGCACCCGGCCAATTCTGCCTGCGATCTGGAAACATTCTTTACCTTCCAGAAATGAGCCTAATATAGAGCTGTAATAAAACACCTCCAGCCTCTGGCATGTTGTTTTACCAAATAACATCTAACTGGCCATTACTCCCCATTAAGGCTAATGGTCACACTAATTAGGATAATTCCATAAAAGGCTCTGTGTTTAGACCAAACTGTGGACGAGCATTAACGTAATGACAGACTGACCACTCTAAAACGCTGCCAGTGTTTTTCGGGCAGGCTGTTGGATCCTGCAGTGTTGAGAAGTGCTCTCTCAGCACTATCGCCTGCAGTTTAGCTGCTTATCAGCTCATGTTACGCTTCATTTCTATTCATAATGTTACATTCAATTCAATTGGTTTCAAGTGATACTGATATGAGGGTTGTCGTTTCAGGATACTGAAAGTGATAAAAAAAATGACAGCTGTTATTCACACCTCTTTAAAGCTGTTCCAATAAATACTTTTTAATTAATATGTGGTCACATAGTGATGAACCCACACACAGTTCCCCACAGAGGCCTACAGACCTGGAACTTTACTGTTGTGGTTCAGTTCAGTGTTCAGTGAGGAGACAAAGTGCAGTACCTGACATGGATATAGTATATATAGCTCATCTGGAACTGGCTTGTTGCGTGTCCCAAGAACAAGAACTAAGCGGGGTGAGGCAGCTTTCAGTTATTCTGCTCCTCACCTGTGGAACAAACTACCTGTAGATCTGAGGTCTGCCCAAACACTCAGCTCCTTTAAATCAGGACTAAAAACACTATTGTTTACTGCAGCGTACTCTTAACTTTAACACTTATCTGCTCTACTCTACTGCCCTTTCTTTTTAACTACGCAATGTTTGACTTGTGCTTTTTATTATTTTTTATTATTTTCTTATCCTGCTGTATCTTATTTTATGTTATTTGTATTTTTATTTCTATTTCCCTGTTTTAATCAACTGTTTTTACTGTTTTCAATTGTGTCTTGCTGTTTTTAATGTTTATGTAAAGCACTTTGAATTACCTTGTGTTGAATTGTGCCATACAAATAAGTTAGTGTTACAGCAAAAAATGCTAGCAAATAGTTTCCAGATTTCCAGATTTATATTATTTTATTGACTAAAATTATATTCAAATAATAAAGTTTTTTTTTTAGGTCTAAGAGCGACTGAAAATCTGTGTAGCGATGTCACTTTTCCTCAGCTGTCACTTTGCTGAGTATGTTGTCACAATTGATTGAATTTTCCAAAGTCATATGAAAATTAGTGACATGTTAATAAAGCAGGATTATCCTGTAACTTGGAGCCAACGTGTTCACTAGCGGCTTAAAGTGAAATCCATCAGGGAAACCTCTGGCTGAAATCCTCTTGAACATTGTCGAGTGACACTGGACAAATTCCAGAGGACGTGTTTTGTCTGACTGAAACAGAAGAAAATAATTGACTGCAGTGGAGCAAAGAATGCTTTTAAAGCTGCATGTTCCCTCTTTCATCCAGTTCCCATGCAATCCTTTTAGCAATCAAGATGATTTTCTCTGGATGCACCACACAGCTTCTCCCGAATGTTTAGAGCAGTTTAACACTGTAATTTCTGTTTTCATAAGTGAGGCGGCATGGCCGTATAGAGAGCCAGCATACCGTATTAATTGTATTCTTGTGGGTACCGCTGATTGCCAGTCTGCATTGCTGCTGATTAACACCGGCTCTGGAACGGCCGCTGTTGTCCCAGGTGCTCTGTGTTTGGAGAGAGAAGGCTTCCAACATTAAATACTTCACAGAGGAAGTCTCTCCCAGGGCCAAGGCTACGCAGCCAGACCACATTGAAACACTTTCTGTGTGCTTTTACTTCCTCCGCTTTGTGTTGTTAAATGTTAGGATTTATGTAACGGTGATCACAGCGAGCAGCGAGCAGGGCTGAAGTCACAAAATGAATTTGCAGGCTTACTCAGAGCTGAAATCACCAGGCAAGTCAGAACAATTAGCATTGTTTTCTTTAGCAGAGCATCCAGGGGTAGGCGAGGCAAAGCCTGCTCCAGACGTTTGTTTGGATCACCGCTGCATAGCTTTCAACATGCAAGATTAACCTGAATTGTTGTCATCTGAGTGAATGGAAATTGGCGGATTAGTGCCATGTTGTTTACACTGGAATTGTCATATACAATACACACAACAGCTGCTGCAGAGAAACAGATCCATGAGAATAAAGTGGCATTTGCTCCAGTCGGGCCAGAAATGAGCAGATGATTTGTATGAATCTTTAACAGTCTTTCCACTCGTGTGTTCCTACAGGGCTAATAAAATAAGTGTTATTATTTCTGACTGGACTCTTGAAAGGTGGCCTGAGCCCACAGCATCTGAGCCTGTGAGTCTGTGTGTGTGTGTTTGTGTGTGTGTGTGTGTGTGTGTGTGTGTGTGTGTGTTCAGGAGGCCGTGTGGCGGAGCCCCCCAACGGTCGAGGAGCTGCTAAACGGAGTTGATTAGCGCAATTGGAGTATTCAAGAACAGAGCAGCTGCTTTGATTCTGCTTGATTGCTGTTTGAAGGAAATGGCCGAGAGAGGCACTGTTCTGTCAGGAACTGTTTGGCAGACTCCAGATGCCCCTCCCATACTCTCTCTCTCTCCCTCACACACACACACACACACACACACACACTAAGCGCAGACCTCCCACTTGCATATTTTCACCTCATATTCCTCAGGCTGCTCATTTCAACTCCTGCCATCTGAATATTAGCCGTGTGTCAAACTAACCATGAAATAATGAGAGTAATGCTCCTGACATTAGCGTTGTGACTCATGCTGGCTCCGAGCACTCTGCAACCAAAATGGCACCCAGAATCTTGAACACACAAGAGGAGCTTTTTTGGAGCCGAGATGTGCTGCACTGTTAGGACAAACCAAATTGTTTCCGTTTCAGATGGGAAAGGGGATACAAACATTTGGATGCTTGGCTTGGGAGTCTGGCAGTGACCGCTCGCTTGTCGGCGTGCTAATGACAGGCTTTGTGTTCTCATACGCTCCCCGAGAGCGATGAGCCGTCCACGGCAAGCTGAGGCACAACCAGCTGCTTGCAGCCAGAGCAGCTGGAACAAATACAGTTGTGGCCCTCTCAATGCTGCACTCTCCGCCCAGAACCCAGGCAGACCTGTGCCAGAGAGGTTGAGTGATATCAGTCAGGGACTCAGGATAATGATAATGATCACCTTCCAGGTCTGCAGGGTCTCTGCTCACTGGAAAGCCTGTTTTTTTATTTTTTCACTACTCGCTGCAGCTAATTTTGAGGTGATGAATGCTATGTCCCCGATAAGCCTTTCGAGAAGAAATGATCCAGGGAGAAAATACACAGTGGGTGAAATGAATCAGATTCTGCTGAATTCAGGTGTGGCTGCTTCAATTTCCCACTAACTGTTTTCTCAATCCTTATCAAAACAAGCTCATGAATTCATATCCTGTGGTCATTTCGTCACACAAACCTCCTGCTCCGATGTTTCAGCGAATAGCCACAGCCCTGCAGGAGCAGCAGTGGAGCTGCAGTACTGTGTATACTTTGTTCTGGCAGTCAGTCACTGAGCTGAAACACATTATTTCTCCTCCCATGCCAAGTGGCAGTAATGAATGTACATACATGCTGCTGTTTCCTCTACCTCCCCCACTGCTGCTGAAACATGAATGACTCAAAAACAGTTCGGGACATATTTTACAAAAACTGTCTTCTCCCCTCAGAACCACTCAATCACACGCCGTTTACGTAGCAGGGTAACATATGGTTAGGTGAATGCAGTGGTGTTGTGTAATTTTGCTCACTTTTATTTGGAAATCACCCTCCCACCCTTCAATAAAGAAAATGTCAGGAGAGGAAACAGATTTTATACCACAGAACTGACACTAATTTGCACCTAATGACAAAATATCCATTATTATTTTTCTTTTTTTTTCTCTGGGAACAGGTAAAAAACCCTTCATGTTCATATAAATTCTTTGTGAGAGGAAAAATACACAAGAAGAAGTTTAAAGGGCGATGGATTCTTGGACTAATACCATTATTATTCACTTCTGCCACAACTCCTTTAAATAAAGGACCATTTGCAGCTCATTGCCAACGACAGGAGGCATTGTTAGGTTAAATATGTCTTCCTCTGCACTTTACATCATTAGGTCCAAAATTATTGCTTCCTTCAGTCATGGCAAGAACACAATCTGCAGCAGAACTACACTGCAATTATTTGGTTCTTACCAAGAAAAAAAAAAAAAAAAGATTTAGAAGTGTTAGATAATTTATCTTGTTTTAAGAGTGAATTTCTTATTTTAAGTGTTCAACTTTACACTATAATCTTATTTGTAGATTTAACAATCTTAATTCAAGAAATCTTGTCAAGTGCAAATATCTTGCTGCATGAACAGACAATTTCACTTGTTTTGAGTACTTTTCCCCTAAGATTTAGTGTTGTTATCTTGTTTATAGACACCCCTTTTTTGCATTGTACAGTTATCATGGCAAGGATCCTTATAGAGGAGAGAAAACATTAGCCATGTTGATTTCCTTTCATCATCAGCTGACAGGATTTTTTACCGTGATAGAATGGGACGTTTTGTAATGTTTTCCACACTTACATGGACAGGTAAAAATAAAATTCTGGCTTAAAGACAGATCAATGAGTGCAGGGTGAAGGAGGGCCTCGCCATGGGGGCGGACCGGAGGTAAATGAGGGCAGGACTGGGGGGCACATCTGAGAACAATCGCACCGTGTGACAAAATGCAGACATAACAGTCTGCCCCGGCACTTGTTACCAGCACATAAACACTTGCCTTAGTGAGATAGAGGGAGAGGACGGCAGCGGCCGAGGGCTTGTGTCCATCTGTCATTTATCAGCCGCTAATTAACTGTTAATTTGCCAACCTTTAGGTTCAAGCATGCAGCCAATTCATCACGCCTTACAAACAGCATGTCCTGCTGCTCCAGAGGGGTGGTCCATCAGACGCCCGGGCCGAGCCCCGCGCTCCCTGCATGAATCATCTGCTGCTTTTGTTCGGCTGCACTGCCATCGTTCCAAAGATGGAGGTGACCCTTGTAACAGGAAGTTGTAAAGACTGATACTCTTATGTTTGTTGACTATTGCTACTCAACACATTTTGGGTACTGACATTTTCTTCAAAGCATATAACATAACACAGAGTCCGACTGATGTATCACTTTGCTGATGTACTGTATAACAGTAAGCTTATACAACTAGTGCAGAAACCATTCTTCATGTTTTGTGTTTTAATCCCATGTGCGCTGTGCACGTTTGGCTGTATGCCACTTGAATTAAAATATTAATTCATTGAGATCTAAATAAAAGTAAATTACTTTATACATATATTGGAGCTGCAAAAATAACAAGACTGTGGCATAGTAAATTAATACTGTAATACTATGCTAGCTGTTATGCTAACAGTATGCATATTAATGTACATGTTAATATGCTGACATTAAACATGTAATATTTAGCATGTAAACACACTCATACTTATTATACCAACATGGGATATTCAGCATGTAAACACTCATACTTATTATACTAACATGTAATATTTACATGTGGCTTGTTTGTACGTTAACATACTAAAACTAGTAGCTTAACGTTAGCATGTTTGTAATATATGGGGAGCGTGTCTATGTTCCCCGGGTCCTATGTTCCCCTCTTTGTATGAGACTGGGGAACGTAGGACCCTTTTTTCCCGCTTTTCCCAAAAAGGGTCCTATGTTCCCCGGTCTGTTACTTTTTCCACCATTACTGCCAAATTCCATGACAAATAGGCCATTATTATTAACCCTAACCCTAACCGGAGAGGATAGGTATGCTACCCGGTATGTATTGCTACAGGGGAACACAGGACCTTTTTTTCTAAAAAAGGTCCTAGGTCTTAGGGCATGGATGGGCAACTTAAATGCTGGAGGGGGTGACAATTTTTCATGGACACTACCATATAGGGCCACATATAGGACCGTGCACTTAACCAGATATGATGAAACTGCAATTTTGAATATGTTTACAGTGCAGTAACTTAACATATTTCATGCTCAATTGCATATAACAGTATAAATGGGCCTCCAGTTGCCCATCCCTGTCTTACGGGAACATAGGACCCGGGGAACATAGGGATGACCCCTAATAGATGTTAACTTTTGTACCGTGAGCATGCTATATTAATAATTAGTATGTAAGTTTGAATGTTTACGTACTCTGATGTATGTCCTTGATATTCTATTGCAGTTAGCTAGGTTTTGATGCATGCATACATTTTATATTTAGGGACCGAGCACCGATGGTGCGAGGACCCTATTGTAATTGAAGGAATTATTATTATTATTATTATTATTTTTTTCCGAAATGAATTGTCTTTTTGGGGCCTTTCTCATATTCAAAAACTCACCATTTTTGGGAGATACATCAATCTCCCGTGAAATTTACGTATTCTGGTAGTCATGGACCTTGCGAAATGACTCAGTAGCGCCCCCTTGAAAATTTCAAAACAGCCTCACAATATAGGTTTTTTTCACGTACACACACGAAAGTTGGTACATATGTGTATCAAGGGCACCCACACCAAAAACTCTCAAGAACCCATACCCGAAAACGTACAGGAAGTCGGCTATCTTGAGTCGAACACGGCGTTTACGGCTGTTTTTGGCCATTTCCACCCCGCATACTTTAATTATTTTTTGTTTTCTTTAATTTAGCATGTGGCTATATTGTCATTTATGTCAAATATGATAGGAATTCAGGGATTGTTGGGGGACCATACATTTCTGTGAAGAGGTCCAAGACAGGAGGGCTCTGTAGCGGGGGATTCAAACCGTCAAGGTTCTCATTGGTACCCACAGATCAAGCATTAGTGAGATACCAACCCTATTCACCGTGCCACCACACTACAGAGGAGCACCTTTCCCCATCTCATCCTCCAGACTTCACCATAAACAATTGTTAAGTTGTGTTTGTTGTTCTTTTTTCTTGTGTCACATAAAGGGACTACAACTTGCATTAGGTTGTTCAACTCTGTGTTGCAGAATGACAATAAATGAGCCTTGAACCTACTGTATAAATACACTGAAAAATCAAAAAGATAACAGCAACTGGCAACTGTAGTCTAATAACTTCCACATTGGCCTTCAAATACCCAATCAGTGAAAGCCAAATGCACTGTGCATGGCAGCAAAAGCACACACACTTAAAAATGATATGTGATGAAAAATGTGTAAGACATGAGAGCCAAGTGGTAAAGTTATCCCGGTGAAAAGCTGTCAACAACTCAAATATTTCTAATCCGGTACATCCTGATCGTTTTCTTGGCGGACAACAGAGGTGTGTGTTAGTGATGTCTGCTAGTGGGTGTTCTCCTGAGTGTGTGTGTGTGTGTGTACTGACAGCGGTGGCTGTTAGCAGGCAGATGGAAGTGTCTACCACAGCGGGGTGACAGCACATGTCAGAGCAGCGGAGGAAATGCCCCATAAAGCATCACTGCTGAAAGCTACGGCTCAGTCTGTCTGACAGCCGACATGAAACTCTGTGCCTGGCCAGGTCACACACACACACACACACACACACACACACACACACACACACACCACAGACGAAACTGCTCCATTGACATGAACTAGCTTGGGGCTAGTCAACAGGTACTAGCACCAACACAATGGCTGGGCCTTCAGTCTCTGCAGTGAGGTTGCTTTTAGCTGCAGCACAGACAGACATCATACTTGACAGCAGGCCAACGGTAACATCCTCATTTTCTCCACTGACAACAAGAAGAGGGAGATTACACTCTTGCTTGTTGTGCAAATGGCAAATAATTCCAATAATGAAAGCAATCTGTTGCTGTGCATGCTCCACTTAAGCACAATTACTCTGAAACAGAATGCGTGGGGCTAATCCATTTAAAATTAATCACAAATTGTATGATAAATCTCAAGCTAAGGTAAATAGAGCAGCCCAATTAGGTCCATTTGAAATCCTAACTTCCCTGGCTAATCACCTCTCGGAGCAAACACAGAGCCGGTTTGATTTCAGTCGCAGTTGTTATTAGGGGAAGGAATGCCCAGAGATAGCAAACCTAAAGCTGGACCTCCACCCCCACCCACCACCACCCCTCCAGCAATTACGCTCACTCAAGCATACAAGTTGAAGCCTGGTGCCAAATGAGGTCGTTTTGCAGCAATTTCACTTCCTTGAGCAAATCTCTGAGGTCCTTTTGAGAAAGGACAGACTGTGTACAAACAGTCTCTGATTGCATGTGTTAGTCTATGAAGGAGAGGAGCAGCACACCTGTCAGACAGCTCACACACACACTGGAACTGACCTGAAGGGATGCAGGCATTAATACATTCTCTACATGGTGTGAATGACAGGAAATCTAGCTGTGTGACACTGAATGAAGAGACAGCTTTATCCGCTCTGTCGGCTCCTTGATGAGGGCGCTAGGTCCTCACATTGCTATTTGATGATTAACGCCTGCATAAGTAATTCATCCTTGTTACATAGAATATTTGTGAAATAGGTAAATGAAGCCTCTTTTTCCAATTTGGCTAACATATTTATATTAGGATTAAAGCGTCTGCTGAAATACTGCCCCAGTGTGTTCTGCCTGCAGCTGCGTGCTCCAGCCGGGGCCTGCTCAGTCTAATGTGCTCTGATAGTCCCACTAGAGGATTTCCTTACACCAACTCCCGGCCGCCGCTCGCTTGATCAGGCCCAGGCCTCAGTGCGCTCATTCATCCCGTGGCCCCCCGAGCATGTGTGTGTGTCAGCGTGTGTGTGGGTCGGCGTGTGAGAGCTCACCTCGGCGGTAATGACAGCCCACTGAAAGGGGACCTGTGGTGAGCCCGAGCCAGCCAGATCTTTTCAAGATGCCTGCAATCAGGCGCTCAGGACCGTGTCATTGCTCTGCCCTTCGCGCTCGCACACACGCCGGTTCGAGCCCGTTGATGAGCGAGGTTTCCTCAGACTCAGACTGAGCCACGGTGAAGATATATGAGAGTGTGTGGCCTCGCTGATGGGGATTCAAAGTGAACATGTCCTTATTCTACTCCTGGATGCTTTCTGGCCTCTTTGCACACTGTTCACATTCAGCTTAATCATAACTGAGGGCGTTCAAAGCTTTAAATACTAACAGTTGTAAACATCAAAACCATTAAATCTGCTTTACATAATGTGACTCAGGGCAACGGTGAGGCATATCACTCTGAAGTTTATTTCCTGTAACACATCATTTAAGGCCAAGTGTTCCCAACACGTCATTAAAATCCCTATAAAAGGACAAAACTGCAAATGTTTGTGCCACAGGCTGGAAAAACAGCATTCAATCAAAGCACTTTCATTTTAATCATTCGTGTTTCCTTTGCAGTTTGGTGCCCATGCTTTGAAACCGAAGAAACAAAAAATAAACAAGCCGCTCCTGGTAAAGAAAACACGGACCAGTTTACCCTGCCTTGTCTTTGTGTCTGGGTTTGTCCCACGTTTCCCTGCAGAAACACACATAATACATAATACACACAATAATGTGTGTTTTATTTACATGTGTTTTATGAGATTTATTATGTAAAAAAGGTTACATGAAATGAAACACATTGTGTACAAAGACCTTACTTATGTACTCGCATACATTTTGTCAAACACGTTAATAATATATGCATTATTTTCCCTCCATAGTCAGGTCTGCCATGTGAGGTGTTGCTGTGAGACTCCAGCCATGTGTGGACACTGTGCAGGCCGCTCTGCGGCCCTCTCTGTATTATTACAGCTGTAAGTGTGCCAGCCAGGGGAAATTTGTCTGCAATTCACCTGAATTAGAAGCGCTAACCCAGCTCTCCCGTGGCACGGCCTAATGGTTTGTTTATTTTTGAGGTTTTGCTTTTAGCAAATCATTCCTTATCTGTCATTTGCTTATTGTCCCACTGAGTAACTCCAAAAAGAGGTTGCTGCCACATGGCCCCGGAAAGTCCCACCTTTACACTCTGTAGTGAAACAGCCCGACTCTGGTCAGGTAACACATCCATTCAAGTGCTCTTTGTGTATCTGTCCTGTTTAAGACTTCCAACAAAGAGAGACTTTGAACAAATGCCACATTTATTCCAAATGAAAGATTCAAAAGGCCTAAAATAGCCCTTGATTATAAAGAGTTTCTGCAGTACACATTGTTTTAGCAGCACAGCTCACTCTGTAATCAGCGAGGCGGGCTCTGCAAATCCTCCTCAGTAAGCCACATGAATGAGGCCAACAAGATGTAAATTATCACATGATTGTCTATAAATCATGTCATATGGTGCACAAATATGGTCCTGTGGGGAACATCTCAAGTCACCCATTTGCTGCATTTTCAAACGAGCATGGGATAATGTTATGCTTATCAATTTTCCGTTACGCATTTTATTTTTACACGTCAGTCAGAATTTGCTTGTTTCCGTAAACAACTTTAAAGCCTCCAGAGGGTCAGGGGGGACCAGGGTGAGGGGGAAAAGAACATTAACAGACAAACAAATAGCCATTTGGAGGGAAGTTTAGCAGGAGTGCCACAGCAGCCGAGTGTTCCTTGATGTGCGGCTAAGTGAGTGTAATGGCCCTACAGATGTCTTTAGCGTTCCTCCCCATCGAGATGTGGTCGATGTGGGATGTGGAGTGGGCTTTTTTGTTGCTGGGGTTGAAGGTTTACTCAGAGCCGGGCAGTCTTAGAGTTCTAAATCAACCCGTCACACCCCACTGCCTCCCTGTCAGAGGCCTATCTGCTACCACTTACTCAGAAATGCAACAAATTTACTTATAATTACTTAAAATTTTGTTGTGCTTGTAAATGCTTGTGCTCTGACAGTTCATTTATTTTGTTTGATTGCTGCCGACTATTTATAGTGGAGGGCCGCCTCCATGTGTCCACTAGATTCTGCAATAGGACTGGCTGTGGCTATGATGATTATCCACTGGTTTCTGGGTGTTTATTTACTCACTGAGGTCCAGGAGAATGTGGCTGTAATTGATGTGCATTCAAGCTTAGGATGGCTCACTATGGGAGCGTCTAACAGCAGCAAAGAAGAATCAACATCTTACAGACCTGTGTGCTCTGCAGAATGATCGCTCCAGTTTGATCTCTAATGTGAACAGGTTTCTGAAGCCAAAGCAGTGGAACATTTCAGACACAGAGGAGGTGTTCACCTACAGCATACTCTTAACTTTAACACTTATCTGCTCTACTCTACTGCCCTTACTTTTTAATTACGCAATGTTTGACTTCTGCTTTTTAATATTTTATCTCTTTTCTTATCCTGCTGTATCTTATTTTATCTTATTTGTATTTTTATTTCTATTTCCCAGTTTTAATTGACTGTTTTTACTGTTTTCAATTGTGTCTTGCTGTTTTTAATGTTTATGTAAAGCACTTTGAATCACCTTGTGTTGAATTATGCTATACAAATAAACTTGCCTTGCCTTGCCTTACAGCAGCAACGTTATCTTCATAAAAAGAGTCTAATAACACTTTTGGAACTTGTTGTGCAGTGTAGAAATATCTCAACAGCTCATGTTTAAATCAGTTAATTTTCTAGTACAAAGCCATGTACCAGTGCGTGTGACCAATTGTCACAAGTTGGATTAAAAGCTGCACTAATGCTTTTTATAATAACAATGAATCTAATGATTGTGAGTTTGTCGTTGTAAAGCCCAAATTTTACTGTTTTGGTTCAGTCTCAAAGCTATATCACTTCAGGTCTCATGCTGCTTTTACATTATGATGATTGTGTGTGAATTAACCCTTGAGGCCTCTTGATGTTACATGTTACATCTTTTAAAATCTCACCTATCAGTAAAAAAAACCCTCAAACCATGTGATAGGATAGGAAGCAACGCTTTAAAATTTGTTTTCAGCTGCAGCAGGCAGCTGTTCGCAATGAAATGTTCCCATCCGAGCACCAAACGGCAGACAGACGATGGTAGCAACTAGCTGCTCAACAACATCTCCAACCTAAACGACAGAATAGACCGTTTGTCGACACCACTCATAACGACACATATGAGCGTTTGTCAAAATGATCGTAATGTGGCTCACGGAGCTGCAGAGCATTTTTAAAAATAGCACACACGTCATAATACATACACTTATGGTTTGTGGTTTTAAAGAAGGCTGCATTTCTGTGGATTTAGGCTACAAAACAATGACCTAGGTTTAAGGCAAAAAACTTCTTGGTAAGGCGTTATAAAAGTCAGTTTTAACAGTAAATAAATGCACATAAATGTTACATTAAAAAAAACGTGATTCACAAAACATAAATCAAGATTTTACGTAAAAAGTATTTGACTTTTGTTTTCAAACATGGCTCAAACCCCATTCTCCTGGGTGAAAGTGTCCCATTTGTTCAAACCATCCACACCCCGTCCTCCCATCATCAGTGTGCTATTTGCCATTTAAACTCTGCTTTGACATCGGTCATTACCACAACGTACGCAAGACGGTGGCGGAGGACAGTCCAAAATGTAATTTTGAGTTGAATACACAAATGTACAAATGCCTTATAATGATGTTTTTGAGGGGAGACCAGTCTGAGCTGGTAGAACATCTTACTGCTTAAGAGTCAGTTATTTGCCTCAAGAGTAGGTGGAGACCAAAACAGAGTTTAAAAAAAGAGAGCAAATATTGGAAAAAAAATCTTTAATTCCATGAAAATAAAATATTTTATGAGATGTTTTCCTTTGAATAATTTTGAGAGGTCTTTTAAACTACTCAGTTACAATTTAGAGTAACAAAAAAGAGAATATTGAGAAAAAAGTTTTTAAAAAATATCCAAAAAATATCCAAAATTGACATATGTGGACATATTTGTGATTGTTTTGAAAGCGCTTGTAGTCTTGTTGTTCCTAAATCAGACTCACTGGGAATATTCTTAATCCACTGGAAGGGGACCATTGTTATTAAAAAGAAAAGGCAAGGCATATGTATGTATGTATGTATGTATGTATGTATGTATGTATGTATGTATACATACATACATACATACATACATACATACATACATACATACATACATACATGTATGTATGTCCACATATACCTGTATGTATGTATGTATGTATGTATGTATATATATATATACATGGAACACCAACAGAAAAGAGGCAGTTTAAAAGTTAATGAGATGATTAAAAAGACATAAAACATGAGAACATTAAAACAAAAAACCAATGTGCATTAACTGCAGAAAGCATCCAAAAAGAGTCTGGTCTTAACTTTTGTTTTGAAAATGGCGATAGTTGGGGGCATAGTTAAAAAGAAGGACTCTCCGTCACTTCTCATCATGGACAACAGCAGCCTGGTTCTCCCGCAGCACACAGACAATTAAGCACAGAGGGGTGACAATGTGGCTGCTGTCCATCTCCTGAGAGCCTCCAGCGGCTGCCACGCTCCATTTCAGCTCCACAAACACACGGCGATGTTTTACTGATTAAAGGCCTGTTAGTGTGGCTGTGGATGAAGAGCGGGCGCTCAGCAGTCACACAGGGTCACTCATACTGTGGCAGTCATGGAGGGAGGATGATTGAGGCTAAGACTGCTTTAACAACTTCCCATTTAAAATATGAAAAGATGCTTCACTGACCATGATTTCTGCAGAAGAAGATAAGGGCCAAAAATGTATTTGGTTTCTAACTTTACACTCAGAAATCAGATTTCTTTCTTTTGCTCTTTGAAAATGAATCAGCAGATCCATTGGCGGCGCTTCTAGGAATTATTGATTCAAGTATGATGAAAAGCAACATGGAACATAGTCTGTCGTTTGTCAGCCTACTAGCGAAGATTGGTATTACTTTATTGGAAACAAAAGGCAGCCCCAACTTATTCAAATCTTATGACAGATGTTATGAGACATTTAGAGTTGGAGAAAATCAGATTCTTACTGAAAAATCAGGAAACAAAGTTCTATAGAATTTGGCAACCATTTATTGATTATTTTAACCAGAACACATAGTCTGAGGGCAAGTTATATTAGAAGTGCTCTTAACAGAAGGAAAGAACTTTTTATTTATTTATTTTACTTTTGAAGAGTGTATACATGTTTAGGTACATATATATACATATAATCTTTTTTATTTATTTTATTTATTTATTTTATTTTATCTCCTACACCTCTCTACTTTTCATTTTGAGATACATAAGTTAATACAACTTAAATTACCTTTTTATGTAAACATGTACTTGTAAATATGTATGCAGTCTGTAGTGACTGATATGTTTTATGTTCAAAATGAGGAAAATCAATAAAAAGAGTTGTAAAAAGAAGAAAAGAAAGTGAATCATCACAACTATAGAATTAGAATAGAATAGAATAGTACATTTCATTGTGATTGTTGTTCGCTGTCATGGTGACACACATCAGTGCGGCCATAAAGTTTTGATCAAGCTTTGTTTTTCAGAAAGTCAGAAAATGAAGTCAGAATTCTGAGTTTGAACACATTTCTCACATGTGGTCCTAATCCTTTCTTTTAAAAAGGAAGGCGTGTAAGAGCGAGTGGACACCAGCTAGTTGTGATTTGTCATGAGTGCTTTTGGCGTGCACTTGAGTTTGGATCACATGGGACCACACTGGTAAAGTACACAAACTCACAGATTTAAAGAGAGAAAAAGTCTCACACCACAATCTAATCATTCCCAGTTTCAAGTCAGCAGGTTCACACAAACTGTCTTTAAAAATCATTTGAATATTTCATCGCTGGTGATTTGTGTGCAGAGGTTGCATTGTAAATACCACTTTCAACATGGTGGCCTTTAAACTCCACTCTGTCTTGTATTAAGGCCCAATGTCTGCAAGATAACTGCACAACATTTATCTTCATAGCAGAGCCTGGCTGGATTTGTCCCCCATAAGGAGCCCAACTTAGCTGGGTTAAAGGAAAGCATTACAGCCAGCAGGCATGTGACCGCATAATTTCAGCCAGAGAGGCCTACGCTTCCTCTGTTTGCTGTCATTATGCCCTCAGTAAGCCACATAAAGGCCCAGCCATCCTGTGGAGATCAGTGCACTCCTCGCCGCTCCGCCTGATTGGCTATTATCTAAATGAGCCAATGTTCTATATCAGGGCTTTTGACTACATAACTACCCTGTTAATATTCAGAGGAAGTGCTGGAGGTCAGGGAGCTCTCAGTCGCTTGACCTCGGGGTCGCAGGAACCTGAGCCGCAGAGTGGCACATGGCAATGAATGAGCCCTAATGATTTAGATGGTATCTGTTACACAGCCTGGAGAAAGCCAATCTCTCGAGGCAATCTGGCCGTGGAGAAAAGGCAGAGGTTTGAAAATAAACCCCGCTTGTTTGAGAGAAGGCTAATGCTGCCTCACCAGCGCAGCACGTCACTGGAATCCTCATGTAGAATGATGAATAATTACACACAGATGACCACACAGCAGCAGCAGCTCTGGACGCAGCGCCGTAGATGCTGTGTGCGTGCAGCTGTTTAGAGAACTAAGTCCAGGAAATGCAGCGAATGATTTGGATTGTTTGTTTGTTTACTTGGTGCTTAAGTGACTTCAGCACCTTGTTAAAGAGGCCTCATGCAGTCCTTGATGGAGGGACCCGTTACAGGAGCCTCTCCAGAGGATTAGGTGAGCATCTGCCTCACTCGGGCTAAAAACAGGCCCTTTGTGCAGCCCTCTAAGACACTTGTTGATGCGTGGCGTGGCTTTGAGTTTCCTTAAAATACTCTTGTAAACATTGGGCTTATGCACAGCAACAAAGGCATGACCTTAAAGAGTGCTTTCAAAAGCAATTTCCCTCCCCAACTACTGCATGTAAACAGAGTAATTGTACTTGGGAGACTCCCAGTGCCAGCGGAGTGTAATTTATTTCCACGTCATCCACAATGAAATCACAGTCACTATGGTAACTGTTATGCCAGACAAGAATCATTTCTCACAAATCTCATTATGACTCTAATGATATTATTATTACAGCCTGGCTCAAACTGGATTTTTAAGCAAATATACTGATATTTGAATGCCTAAAAAACATTGCAAATGATTTATTGGCTAATTTTTTTTTCAGATGACATAACATAAACAAACTATTTTGATAAGAACTTTGATTGTGAGAGGCCTGACCCATGATCTGCACCAAAACCTTTTACAGTGTAAGAATATTAGCACAACGTTGGAATAATCTTGTTTTTAAGACACAATCCTCTGTTGATTGTGGTTTCATTTTCATTGTGATATGTTTGGAAGAAGATATACACTTTGTCTGTCAAGAATAAATCACACTGGCACAATCATTTCATGGAAAGAGTTTAAAAATATTTTATTCCAACTTTATGGGCGACTGTGTTTCTTTAACTAAACTGTAAAGTTAATTTACTTAAACTACTGATAACAAAATTATGATCAATTCAAGATAAGAAAAAAATGACTTTAAATACATAAAAAAGGCAGCACATAAAATAATGAAGATCACTACTACTATAATAACAAACATCAAATATATGTCAAGTAGCCTGTTTATCCTGTTTATATGTGAATGTGTTTCTCTGTTGTTGTTGTTGTTGTTGTTGTTGTTATTATTATTATTATAATAATTATTATTATTATTGTTATTATTATCATTATTACTGTGTTTCTGTTCATGTGATGCAAACAGCAGGGAAACTTTCTCAAATCATTATTAACCCTTTAGACCCATGCACAACATGGGTCTAAAGTGACCCGACTAAGTTTTTATATATTTTATATCTTTGCAATAAATAAATTAAATCATTCAGTATTGCAGGTTTTCCCTCAAATAACTTGTATTTGATCATCATACATCCTAATTTTTTGTTTTCATTTCTTACTTTTTGAACAAAACCCTTTTTTATCACTATGCTCCTAATGCACAAAGTCATTTTTGACCCATGTTGTGCATTATAAGGTGTTTATATGTTGTCATCAATTCACCAATCATCAATTTAAAACCTGACAAAGAAAACACAAATATTAACTATCCTATTTTGTTAAACTGGTGTTTTTCCAATGGAGATTATTATTTGGTGGCTCTAATAAGTCTCAAATGTTAAAATATATGATTTTCCAATCTAATATGGTGGTTCTAACAACTCTTTTGAAGTTAAACCTTAAAAAGAAGACAAACATAGTTACACATATACTCAAATTGTTAATTTAGTGAATCACTTTTTGTATCACTACGCTTCTAATGCACAAGGTCATTTTTGACCCATGTGTGTAAACTTGATGCAATAATACAAAAACAATTTTTCTTCATTAAGTATGAAAGGAAAAATGGATATACTGATCTGTTATAATAATTAAAAAAAGATATTCAAACACACAGCCAGCATTAAATAACATAAGAAATGAATGCAGGTCATTTTTGACCCATGTTGTGCATTAGACAGTGTTTATATGTTGTGTATCAAAGGGTTAATGTGAGCAGATTCAACTCCTATTAAAAAATATGCCTTTAAAAAGCATGTTTGTTCTTTCTGTATGGTGGTTTTCATGCTCATGATGGGCTGGCAGAATGATCTCTGCAATGCATTGTTTGGTCTTTAATTCTCAGAACTAGCTTCTACTCACACTGCAGCTATTACTGCAAACCAATTGTACTGCATACAATGTAACATCACCACTATTGTCAGTACCGACAGCATTCTGCTTGAGCTGCTTCTTATTAACACAAATCCTCTAAAAATAACTGCTCAGCTATGCTAACAGATGTGAAATATGTTGCATGTGTTGTTTACAGGGATCTGTCACAAAGTGCACATCATAGATGTTTACGTGAGGAGGCCTTCACTTCACTCACTCATTATCTCCCTTTGTAACACACGCTCTCTCACAACCAATTGTGTTCTTCTGAAATGGTCACAGTTATTTAGTGACATGTGTACTGAAGTTGAGCCAGCGGTTGGAGTTGGATACTAAGATACAAATAATGCAGAAGGTATGTTAATTAGAGAAGAAAAGCTTGTCAAAATATCAATTACAAAACACATGGTGAACAGAGAAAAGTAGACAAGCTTCAGAGAACGCTGTAATGTGTGCTTTTGTTTAAGCAAGTTCATATTAATAAAACATATCTTTGTTGTTTTGTGTCCGTCTGCCAATCTCTCATTTCTAATACTGAAAATTATACAGAAAAAGTGAATACATTTGATTATGTATTTGAATTTCCACAGGAGTATAAACAAACTAACTGCTGTTTTGTTTTTCCTCCATCATGAGCGTTAATTTAGGTGTGAAACCACATTGAATGATGGGATGGGATCACAGGAACAACTGAGAAAATATTTGAGTCTACTGGTTAGTATCTCACCCACCAGCTACCTGCTGACTGGTCGCTGTCTCTTGGCTGGAATTAGTTTGACAGTAATTACAAGCAGCCGACTGGAAAAATGTCTATGCCTCTTAGTCAGTGAAATCAGGAATTTAACAGATAGACAGCAAAGATTTCAACCTAAATTAAGTCTTATTGACATTTGAGACACATTTATCTGTGTCTGGTGTTTTATGGTGGGGAAACAACATCTTTGCACAGATGCAGAATCAGAAGATGACATGATTTTTTACTCAATAATTACAGAATTTAACAAAATGCACTATTTCACATTTCCCATGCAGTTTAACAGAGGTGACACTGACTGAGCATACACATGTTCTCCTCAACTTGCTGTTATTCAGGTCAGTTGTCCGTTTGTATGCTGTCAGCACATATTGACTGTGTTGTCCTGTTGATTTCATGTGTGCTGATCTTCTCAGAAAGATACTTGATCCTGAAAGCCTGTTCTTCTTTTTTTAAATAACGGCGTACACACAGAAAAATAGAAGGAAAGAAGCTAGCAGTTAGACATTTTTTTCCCCTGGAGAACTGATGTATGATAAATGTGATTATTTTTACCCGTAGTTTGGTTCATAACAATATCCTGCAGCTGGCGGGTCTCGAGGTGGAAGTTTTTCTTCTAAAGTCAGACAAATTACAACTGTGTTGTAAAATATAATTGTTCGTGTTTACTATCGTTTATAAAAAATATTTAAAACCCCAGAAAACTACTGACAGCAGGTCACCAGCCCCACTTTCACTGCTATGCAGTTACATATTTAAAACTATTTTATCCAGCCACTCCACTTAGAAAACACAAAACAGCACAGACAAAACCCATGAAAAAACATCAAAACAGTTGCAGTGAAAGGCAGAGCTTTAAACTGGCCCAGAGTTATAACTGTGTTGAGTTTGAGTGAATGTTGTAAGATGTTCCCTTTAAATTGTAGAATAAAGATAAATAACACAGATGATTTGTTTTAATGGCACACGTTCATCAAGAATGAAATGTACTCCCATGTTACTCTGTGCCACTTAAATCACACGTTTATCTGCTGCCAGCAGGTACAATATTGTCACAATAATAATAGAGTGAGTGAAAAAACAGTGGCTGGAATAATGCATGAATGCAGCATCATAAAGTCATAATGCAGTGAATGACGTTGGACTCAAATTTGAACTGTGTTACTGAAAAAACATACACTTCTATGATATAATGGTTTAATATTGTCAATCAATATGTGCTGTGTGTGAGTCTGAGTGTGTGATTGTGTGCGTGCGTGTCTATGTGGTGTGTCAATGTTTGTGTACGTGTACATACAGATGTGTATGTGGGGATGGGAGGGGTGGGTTTTGTCATTTTTATTGTCTGTTTTTACTCTTATTTTTTGTAAAGCACTTTGTGTTGCATTTATATGTATGAAAAGCGCTATATAAATAAAGTTTGATTTGATTTGATTATATGGTAAAACAATTGTGAACATCTAAGTGTGTAATATAATATAATATAACAATAAAATGTATATAATATATAGAGAGTTATAGATATATATGTATATAAATGGAGCTGTGAGTTCAGCAGCTGTCCCTGTGAACACTCAGTGAATAAAACAAGCTTTCCACCGAGGCCTTGATCACGCTCACATTAATAATACTCTCATTTGGGTGGGCTCTCACTTCACTCGTGACAGTCGTTTCCTTGATGGGCATCAATAATTAACGATGAAGTGTTGTTTTCCAGTTCCAAACTTTCAGGCCTGCCAAAGGTTAAGGAAACACGGCACCATAAAACAGAGCCTCTGTGTTTGTCTTGAAACCGGGCAGCGTTTACTTGCACTTCTCAAGCTGTCGGACGTACATTTAAATGCTGAGGCAACACCGTGTTTTATTTGACAACGCTTCCTCTCGCTCCATACTGAAGCCTTCAAATAGAAAACTACCAGAAAATGACACTTTATTCATTTGTTACTTTACATACTAATGGAGCAGCAGTTTGTCTTCAGACAGTGAGACTGCATTAAAACCTCTCAAATTGTAGAGTAAATGTCTGTGCATATGTGTGTGTGTGTGTGTGTGTTCTTGTACTTCCCACATAGTGAGGACCAGAACACATTTTTAACCAACAGAGTGAGGACATTTTTGCAAAGTGAGGACATTTCGGCCGGTCCTCACTTCTTTAAAGGCTTTTTTGAGATTTCAGGCTTTGTTTTAAGGGTTAAAGGTTACATGATAATTATAACTAACTGAAACTGTATTGTGTGGTTACAAAACTAACTAAAATTATAGTAAATATGTCCTTCATTTTCATCTTTGTCAACTTTTTTCATACATAATGAAGATGGATAAGACAAAGGAAATAAAGGCAAAATTTACTGTGACCTCTTTTAATCTCCCACCCAACAAATACCCCATTACAAAAAAAACTAAAACTAATAAAAACTAAACTAAAACTAAAGCATTTAAAGGCAAAAACTAAACTAAAACTAGCAAACTCACTGTAAAAACTAATTTAAACTAACTGTGTGTGTGTGTGTGTGTGTGTGTGTGTGTGTGTGTGTGTGTGAAACAGCAGCAGAGGAGTTCCTGCTGGCTGACAGAAGAGTTAATCCACACAGAGGCGAGCAGCTTCAGGTGTGCCACTTTTCATCAGCGCCACACAAACATGCAGCTTGAGAGTCTTTGTGAGGAGATGGCTCCGGGGCCGCCACTAGCTTTACCAATCTGTTGGCAGAGGAATCACCACGCATTATTACTCATGACAGCCAGGAACTCAGAAGAATGGCACGAATAAAAGGCAGCGTTAAAAAAAATCTTTTAGCAACTTGCATCACAGCACGGCCACACAAAGACACAGCTCAGGCTGACATTCCTGTGTAATTAACACATCTCTCACATGGCACGTTTCTCTTGACCACTTGGGATTCTCATACAGGACCGGAGGGTTTTCAAAGCAACCGAGGGCAGCACATTCACATCTGTGATCACTAAGCCAGTGCAGCATGACCATGAATGCAGTTAGACTGTAACACTCTGCAGGCATTGTTTTTAATACACTGACATTTAAATTGTGATCCCACTTGGCCTTTCGAGGGGACCAACTGCACTGGAACTGAGGAGGGAGGGGACCACGGCTTCGAACGGGAGAGAAGATATGTAGCGCACTTTTCTACATTCTTCATTATAGCTTGTCCATTTTGAAAAACAATATTTTTTATTTCTTACAAGTAAAAAAAACTGCCTTTTCATTATCATTATTATTATCACTATTATTATTATGTTCTAATCTGTTTCTAACTTATAACAATTCAAGTCAACTTTTTTTTAAACAATGTTTAGTTTTCGGCAGTCCGTGGCCTAGAGGTCAGGAATCCGGCTTGAAACTGGAGAGTCGCCGGTTCGAATCCCAGTACTGACAGGTCAAAGACTGAAGACTGCCCTTGAGCAGTTATGTGCTGCCCACTGCTCCTTGCATGGTGTGTTCACTTGTGTGTGTAAAAAAAAAAAAAAGGATGGGTTCAATGCAGAGGTTGAATTTCCCAATGGTGGGATTAATAAAAGTAATTAATCTTTAATCTTAGATCCACAAATTAGTGGATTGTTTTTGTTTTCTTCACTAAAGTTAACTTTGGCATGTTGCATTAGCAGTTTTTAGCCCACTAATCTGCCTATATTAGGAACTTAAATATACCAATAAAAAAAGTGATTTGATTTTTACCTCCACTGCAGACAGTAAATGCTTGTGCAGTGTGAAAGTGAGCTTGTGTTCATGAAGCTGAGAGGACCAGTGATGTGATTGTTTCATTTGCTGATGGCGGAGCACTTCACGTTCTTGTGTTAACAATTAGCGAACAATAACAACTCACTTTGATGCTAACCAGGGTGGAAACGGGGTCAGGACCTTTAACAGGCGCGCGGCTTCACTTGCACGCCCACATCTCATTCACACAGCCACATCTGATGATGAGGAATGAAATCAAACATCAACATGGGGAAATGCAGATTCCCATAAAGATCACTGCACGCCTTTTATTTTTAATCATAAATCAATTGTGTCCAGATGTATTCAAAGAGGCTGCATAATGGATGAAGGCATCATACGTCCCTCTTTATGCAATCATCTTTAATTACACAAAGCACGAGCTAACTGACTTATTTTTGTTGGAGACACACTTTAAATGTTTTTTAAATCTCCTCATTAATGATAATTTCCAGTCTTATTTTAACTTTCTTTTCCATGATTATAAAATGATTAAATCAAAATGCGTATTAAAAGTTTATTGAAGGAGTCTGAATATGCATATGAAACTAAAACACAACTGCTCTGCCATATTTGAATCCTGCATTTGTGCTCTGCTTCAACATTAGGATGATTTAAAAACATGCATCTATATTCTTATATTTCTTGACTCCATCTAGTGGCGTAGGCTTGCTGTTGCCAAAGAATTATACTGGCTGCCTGCACACAGATGTAGGAACAAAGTGAAATTTTGTGAGGCAGTGAGAGAAAACGTGAGGAAATCTGGCTTTCTGTGTGCCTCTTCTTAACACCTGCCCAGGATGCTGAAAGGGCTTGTAGAACCTGATAATGTAATGAATTCCTGATAATGTAATAACCCCATTAATGTAATAAAAATCTGCACTTGAGTCCATTGAAAATGTAATAAAACCTGATAATGTAATAACTTCCCGATAATGTAATAAAGTGCATTTCCCAATAATGTAATACACTTTTTACCAATAATGTAATAAAGTATAACACCAAGTACCTTTAGATTTCAAGAAGCTGTTGAATGCATTCGTGTGTCATGGATACCTTGTTTGTGAAAAACGGGTCAAAAGTTAATAAACATTCAACTTTGACCTGTTGGTGGCGCTAGAGCTCTTGAGCTAGAGTTGCCTACACAGTATCACCACTTGGTCCCAAGTAATGGGTGGTCTGCTGTTAAATTATTACAATATTGGGGAATTATTACATTATCAGGACTTGTGAAATGAAGGCTAGCCTGATAATGTAATAACCTCCCATTAATGTAATACTTTATTACATTATTGGTAAAAAGTGTATTACATTATTGGGAAATGCACTTTATTACATTATCAGTAAGTTATTACATTATCAGGTTTTATTACATTTTCAATGGACTCAAGTGCAGATTTTTATTACATTATCGGGAATTTATTACATTATCAGGTTCTACAGGGCTTCCTTCAGTATAAAAGAGTCTGACTACTTGCGAGCACTTTTACATGAATACATTTTTAATGGTGTTGATTTTGGCTTGGTTTTAATTCACTGACTTGGCTAAAGCAGCTGCTTTTTGTTCACTACAAAAAAGGTGTGTCTAAAAACAAGATAAAAACACTAAATCTGAGGGAATTGATCTTGCTGCATGGACAGATAATTTCACTTGACAAAATTTCTTGAATTAACCTATAAAAACTCAGACCCAGTTATCCTTAAAGGATGTGTTCTATAAGTGGACCACATAGAACACATTTCTGATGTTTTTAAAAAAAAATACTAGCCCTAAATGTCAAAGATCTGTGGTGTGACATATATGTTACTTTGAGCGTTTATGGTATTTATGTTTATGATATTTCTTATTTTAACATAGAAAAAACTAGACACATTTTCTGCTTACAGAAATACACATTTGCCTTTTTCTTTTGCATCTCCATAACATATATCAAATTTGTGATTTTAATTTGTTCACGAAATATGGTCAGAAGTTAAATGCAATACAGGACACCCTATTAACAGATTAGAATTGTTAAATGTGTTTAAATTTAGCCTCATAAAACAAAAAATAAGCTTTTTGAAATTAGCTACTTTTTTACATTTCTGTTTCCAGTCACAGCCACATTTTGGAGAAGTCACTTCCTGTCACAGTCACATGACCACCACACCAGGGTGTCGAGTATGTGTTGCTTAGGGATTTAATAAATTAAGGTGAAGCATAAAGCTGAATATGGGAGATTATAGAAGATTTAAAGTGTTTTTAAGGTTTGTTACACGAGTGTCACCATGGGTTCTTATGGGTTAAGATTGTTAAATCTAGAAATAAGCATGTTGAACACTTAAAAAAAGAAATTAATTCTTGAAACAAGATAAATTATCAAACACTTCTAAATCTAAAGTTTTTTTTTATCTTGGTAAGAAACAAATAATTTGCAGTGCAGTGCATTTATCTTGTTTTAAGAGTTCATTTCTTATTTTAAGCGTTCAACATGCTTATTTCTAGATTTAATAATCTTAATTTAAAAAATCTTGTCAAGTGAAATTATTTGTCCATGCAGCAAGATCATTTCCCTCAGATTTACTGTTTTATCTTGTTTTTAGACACCCAGTTTTTGCAGTGTTCAGCTTGTGATCAGTGTGATGTTGGATCTGATGCAACTTTAAAGCACGACAATGTGAAGCAGGAAAAACATGTTTAGTCGTCACCACAGAAGCCGTCACATTGTAAGTGGGAGAGGAACACATTACAAAGTAGGTTTTCCACAGTAACTGTATTGCAAAAGTAAACAAGGCGGACAATCATATCATTCAACAACAATATGCTTGTTCCTCGGAATTTGCCATTTCTTGATGTCTTAAAAAAGTGAGCCATGATCTCAAACAGAATCATCTAAATACAGAAAAATATAGATTCAGGTCAAAAAGGATTGTAAATACTTACTAGTACTGCAAAGAACAGTAAGGGAAGACAGCTACAACAGGTATCATTCACTGTCCTGGCACAGTGGATGCATTTAATAGGTCGGACATACAAAAATAAACCACAACAAAGCAACACACATATTGTACAAATAAAAACCTGAAAATATGTCCCACTGACAGTTTGATCGGAGCGCATCTCATTTCTGACAGGTGAACGCGTGGTTTACATCTGTGACTAAAACACTGCGTCTATAGAGCAGAGCTCATTAAACGTTCAAAATGTCCCGACCAAAGTAAAACGCTGTGATGGAGGCTTATAACTATAATATTAACAATAATAATAATAATAATAACACATTGGAAATGTTTCCCAGATAACATTGACATTGAGAGAAGACAGGATGGAGATAAAAAAAAATTGTTTGCTAACATAGATTCTGGTGTGTAAAATGTTCATGGCGCCCCTCAAACACACACACACACACACACACACACACACACACACACACACACACACACACGCACGCACACACACATCCCAAGGAGAAAAAAAAAACAATAATTGTCTGGTAAGCGTATTTTCACAAGATGATGAAATATTCAAAAACAAAAACTCTTAAGAATTGTACAAGTATAAAAAAGCTACAAACATTAATAAATTACATCACTGACACAGAAACACTTCACAAGGTGCTAGTAAAATAATTCCGAAACCCTTCAGGATACTAGAAGTCCAACAAGAGGCTGGTCAGAGAAACTTTAAGTGTTTTTTTTTCCTTTTATATAATTTTTCCTCAAAGCTTCATCTCTTGTTCAAACAGAATCACAATACAATTAGCTTTGTGTATGTAAGGCCATATGACAATAAAATGTATTATTTCTTCAGTTGTTTTCCAGGCAACACCTTTTAATCTAACAGGGGGAAAAAAATCTAAATGAATCTCTGCTAGTAAAACAACTAAAAAAAAATGAACGTTAAAAAATCAGGACTATACTGTATATCCATATATATATATGTATATTTATATATATATTCATTTATTTATTCATAATTAGCAAAACCAGTAAAAATGTAGAATTAAGCCTTAAGGGGAAAGGATACAAAAAGTAGTAATTTAAAAGGCTATGTACAAGCTACATTCTATATACTGTACTGTGTGAAGCCATAAAAACGCAGAGAGAAGTGGGGGTTGTCGGTGCTGCCTGTGAAAGCAAAAGAAGAGAGAAAGTATCCCCATGTAACTGCACACTGACATGGATGAGGCTTATCATTGGGTACAGGTCCCACATCGTGTCCCAAATGTCCACACACAGCAGGCCTCCGCTACCTTTTAGTCCTATGTCCTTATTCCTATCAAACGGCTGCTGTTCCATACACAGCAATATTCATGATTCACGTTGTGCTTTACAGTCTTCCTTCCTATCTACGACTCGACACAATAAATAAATATATCACTGCTGATAGTGCTCTGCAAACCCAAGTGTTAACATAAAGAGATAAATGCTCGAGTTGACTCCAATCATCACCATGCTCCAAGCTGCACAGACAGGAAACCCGTCCATCATCGCTGTGACAATGATAAGCTGCATCCATATAGTAGGAATTAATGTGGAAAATCCCCAAACCCTGACCCAAGCGCACATGCAACTGAATACATGCAAGGGATACTTTCAGAAATCTTGGAATGACTGCAATGTACTTCTACTTCATGTTTTAGCAACCCCTGATAAACTGACAGCTGTAGTAAAATGAGACATGTTCTCTTAAAAAATATTTATAGTAGGTTCTGTACACTTTAGTATTTGAAAGTTATAAAGTATAAGTAGAGGCAAAAACCTATTTGAGTGATGTTCTTCTTAGAAATTGAAAAATGCATGATGTTCTATTTTTCCATTGTTGGCTTCAATCAGTGAACAGGGGCTGAGGTTGGGCCGGACCCAGCTCATGAATTCCCAGTCCGACAGCGGTCTGCTGCATGCTACAGGAGGAGCTTTCCATTCCGATGGATCTTTAAAATCTTTCCCAGTCTCTGTTTGGCTGTTGCCATGCCTTTCTTTAGCCGCTTAGCTGCGAAAAGAACAAGAAAAGTCAGGAGGTGAGGCGGGATGTTCCAGCTAAAGTGTTCGTGTTAACTTTGAATTTATCTTCACTCCCTATTGAAGCTAAATAATGTACACTTGAACCTGCCAAGTCTACATGCAAGTACAAGCTTTCTTTTTTGCTGCCTTGCCTGGTAGGACCATCCTATGACGTAGGGCTGGGCGATATGGACCAAAAGTCATATCCCGATATATCTAGGCTGAATATCAATATACGATATATATCCCGATATTTTTATTGCAAAGTGAGAGCAAATGTTCAGTCTAAAGTCAAAGCCAAATATGACATCTCACAAGTAATTTTTATTAAAACCGTTTATTTAAGTGAACATAAATACTGTATAACAAAAGGAGTACCATTTATCACTATATCGATATATGCGATATGGTCTAATTCCATATCACATTTAAAAATATATCGATATATCTTTTATATCGATATATATCACCCAGCCCTACTATGACATGAGCTCAACAGTCTGGCCTGTTCCCGTTACACATTGTTTCAAGACATTAAAATGTATCCGGGCCAATCGGAGACCGTGCAATAGTGGACAACGTAACTAAGTTTGTTTGAGCTGAGATGTTTTCATAGTTCTATCAACTGGATTGACTCCTTTGAATCCACTGAACAGCCCATCACATGTTTTGGTTCTCTGATTGGCTGAATGTGTTTGTCTGTCAAGTACACTTTGGACCGTGGGAAGGCCTGACTATCACAAAGAGGCAACAGAAATGCTGAGCTCAGATGGTCAATATGGTCTTACAAGGCTTACTAGTCTTATTACTGGACTCTCCCTATTACCTAAGTAATTACCTTTGTGTTGAAGAATTGTGTGTAAAATTGTGTTCCATCAGTATGTCTGTAGTTGAGTGAGAAATGATTGGAACAGTCCTCTATGTGTTGAAAATATCTGTAGTCAGATAACAAGACTGAGACTCTGCAGTCATCTCTAGCATGCTAACATTTAGCATATGCTAAGGACGTTCTGATAGGAAAGTCATTAGTTTTAAAAGGTGAAAAAAAAAAGAAGTTGGAAATAATTTTTTTTCTACATGTTCTAAAACCAGTGACCCCCTGAGGAGGATGGGTGCTATAAAAATTTATAAAACACATACAAATGTATGAAGAAATTCATATTATCTATGAAGGATGCAGAGGGGCAAATATGCTGAAAATTTCAAGCAATTCTATGAAAGTTAACCTTTATTAATCGTATGTTGAAAATGATTTGGGGTCAAAAAGGAGCCCAGGAGTACAGGAGGGTTGTTGACCTGGTGGTGGCCCGAAATGAAAAGTAAGGGGATTTTTAATGTTCATCATGAGGAGAATGTGAACATCTACCAGATCTAGTTGTTGGTGAGACATTTCAGTCTGCATCAAAGTGGTGGGCTGCTAGCATGGCTAACGATTCTACACCTGAGGGTTTCAGCCTTGATGCAGTTTAGCGTCTCCAGAGAGGTGAAGGTTGCGGCCTGAAGAAGCAGCAGTGAAAGCAGGCTACCTGCCGTCACCGTGACTCACCTTTGGCGTCTGCTGACACCGATCGTTCCCCCTTGGCCATGCTGCTGCTGTTGGTGCTCGTGGAGTTGGTGCTGTTGTTGGGAGAAGACATGGACGGTCGCCTCTGGCTAAGAAAAACCCCCGGCGCCATGGGCTGCGGCCCTCCCGGCGACTTGACTGTTCCAGTGTTGAACTCGTGGTCTGTCAGGTTGCCGTCTTGGGAGTCCAGATTGTGCTCTGGCGAGCTACTGTCCTGAGAGATTTTCGGGGGCTCCTCAATTACTATTGCCTTCTTTTTGGTGCTTTTCTTCTTTTTCTTAGTTTTCTGCTGCTCCTCCTACGAACAAATACAGTATGTTTGTCAATCAGAACTTACAGGTGTAGTTACTAGGGCCGGGACTTTAACGCGTTAATTAAGATTAATTAATTACACAAAAATGAACACGTTAAAAAATGTACGCATTTTAATCACACTTATTTTTGCACCGCGGAACGTTTCTCACTGGATGAGTTTCAGGAGGACCAATTATACTGGAGCACCAACTAGCGTTCATGAGTTCAGACAACATGGAATTCACATAACACCGCAGCACATCCAGCCTCAAGTATCACCTCAATGCAAAACATATAGCAGCTAGCGGCTAGTGTGCTAGCTAGCGTGGATTGTGTTTTACTTAAAAAACCAAAGTATTATAGTTTACAGAAGGTCTACCTACCTATAGGCTACCTGAATTTATGAAATGTACTATATTTATAAATATGCTATTACTACACTAAATGGCAAAAATTGCACTGGTCTGTTGGACTTGAACAAAAATAAACAATATTTTTGTTGCTTAAGCTTATGTATTCAGTCATTATTCAATGGTATACTAAAAATCCATGTGAAAAAAATTACTTCTCACTGTTCTCAGGTCAAATATTTATATGCGATTAAAATGCGATTAATTTCGATTAATTAATTACAAAGCCTCTAGTAGTTACTATAATTATCATGTAAGAATACTATCATGACATACCTGATGGGAGAGTTTTGCTGCAGCTGCGGCCAGTCCCGTTTCTATGGAGGCCACTCGGGCCCCGTCTCTCGCCGGCCGTTCCTGTCGAGGGACTGAGGGTCCGACCCGGGCTGTGATGATGTCCATATTAAGGTTCAGAACATATTCACCGCATAAAACTGGAAAGTGTACATCTTTGATCATAATGGCAGTATTTACCTGTCGGGCTGTACGGAGTGTCGTCACTGCTTTTCCGTTTTTTCGATCTGGATTTGAAGACAGGATTATCCTCTTCAGACTCCAACGAGGGGTAAACTAAAATCAAAAGATGTAACAGATTACTAACAGGTCAGGCATGTAAGGGTTTCAGTGAGAGGATGTAGAAAATTAAACTTTACCAGCCACATATGTAAAGCATAGAATGTGACTTAAGAGCACTTATTTCTGCTTTCCGTGCATCTAAAATGGTGGAAGTTTCCAGTGACAGCATGCAGGCCAGCTGTGAGACAGCTGTTGACTGCCCCCTTTTTCTGCCTGCTCACAGCAAAACCATTCCATCGAGACCTTTAATATCTGATAATTGGATGATCAAGATAAAAAATGGCCTGTTTACGAGAGAAGAAAAGAGTGCCAGTGTGTGAGAAAAGCTTCACGCTGGAGAATGTCCATGCTATGAACAACTAATGAGACACTAATTACAAGTTCAAAAAGCATGTAGAATAACAATTCGCAACTCGTGTTAATGGCTTATTAACAATCTGGGAGGGTCCAAACAGCTGTGTTTGGACGGACTCACAAAGAAAATGTTTCAAAGGAGGAAAAAAAATCACAAATTGGAGCAACACGAAAGGGCCGATTTAGAGAGGAGGCATGAAAAATAAACATCAGCCCTATCATCTACTCTAATGAAAAGCTCAAGAACACATTTAGAATTAAAGACCTGCATGTTGATCCATCAAGGGTCAATGTGTTTTTAACAGCACCTGTTAGCAGCACTGAGAATCAGGCATCGCAGATAATTATTTTCTCATTGGCTAACCCGGTGACACTAGGCCGACCCCGGCAAGCTTTGAGACGCTGTGTTTAAAACATTCTAATAAAACAGGAACAAGAGCAACGAGTGGGCGCTTACCATAATCAGAGTCCTTGAAACACGCGTCCATATGGTCCTGGTCGTCATCATAGTCCAGACTCTCAATACTGCTGCTTTTCCTGGGTTTCTTGGTGGGCCGTTTGGTTGGCCGCTTGCTGTTGTTCCCGCCCCCGCCGCCGCCGCCTCCTCCAGTGGCCTTCTTGCCGCTCTGCGTGCTGTGCGAGTTGCTCTTCGACTGGCTATTGTTTTTGGACTGGCTGTTGCTCCACGGCTGCTGCAAGCTGTCTGAAGACGACAGGTTGGCCATGGACAGCATGCCCTGAATGGCCTCCTGTGTGCTGGGAGATGCAGGTGGCTGACTGTAAGTACGTCAATAAAAAATACACAACAGCACAGCCATTACACAGCAGCCAACACGCTGGCAGAGGTGAAGAGTGACTGAGAGACATGTTTGAAAAGGCTTTCAAGTCCATCTAAACGTCACCAGTTGGGCTATTAAGTATAATTATCATTGACACCGGGAAATATTAAGAACGGTTCCGAATCTGGAGGAGCAAAGTAAAACTGTAATGCTCTCCGTGGACCTTCACACACCTACTAAACTATTAGCTGCTGAGCTGCAACAATGAGCAAAGTAACTGTCAAACGCTGCTGCAGTGAACTGTGGTCTCTCACCACATTCCCTCTTCAAAGCACCCAAACAATTTGAGAAATTATCATATTTCAGCCAATGTTTCTCTCTTTCTTTCATTGCTCATTTGCAGCTTTCAGTGTGGTGGAAGCAGACCATCAAGAGCAGAGGGAAGAGCCTGGAGCCACGCAGCGTTTGATAGATGAAACAAACATTGACTTAACACAAACTGCTGACAGAGTCCGCGTAAATTGTTGCTTCAGTCGCTAGTTGATTTTTCAGCTCGAAGCAAAGTCATAAAATTCAGATTTTTCATTCAATCAAAGCGTCCTCGCGTTTGGGGGTTGCCCCATTAAGGAGCATCGGACCTAAGATCCATGAAGCGAGAGGGGAAAGGGCCCTGCGGGGCCATTCAGAGAGCCAACTGTGCATGTACTGTAACCTGAGTGTTACATGTGTTTACAGGGGAAGTCTACCTGTTGGTGCTGTAGTCAATCCCTCCCACTTGCTTGCTGGCCTGCAGCAGGTCAAGAATCCCCGCAGCACTGCCAGCTTTTTTCTTCACCTTCGAGTTGCGACCTTTGACCTCAGGCTTGGCCTCTGTGTCTATGTGCAGAGTCTCTTCATCTGAGGAGTCCACGCTCTGATTTTGGATGGAGAAGAAAAATACATTTAGGTAAAAATAAGCTGTGGACCCCGTCTGACCTCCTCTTTGTGTTTTTTTAGTTTAACCCTTTGATGCATTTCATATAAACACCTTCTAATGCACAACATGGGTCAAAAATGACCCACATTCATTCCCCATGTTATTTCATGCTGGCTGTGTGTTTGAATATCTTTTTTTTTTATTACAACACACCATTATGTCCATTTTTCCTTTCATATTTTATGAAGAGAAATATTTTTTGTATTATTACAACAAGTTAACACACATGGGTCAAAAATGACCTTGTGCATTAGAAGTGTAGTGATAAAAAAAAAAAGTGATACACTGAATTAACAATTTCAGTATATGTGTAACTATGTTTGTCTTATTTTTGAGGTTTAACTTCAAAAGAGTTGTTAGAACCACCAGATTAACTTTTGAGTATTATTAGAGCCACCAAATAATGATTTCCATTGGAAAAACAATTAAATTGGTAAATCGGTAACAACATATAAAGACCTTCTAATGCAAAACATGGGTCAAAAATGACCTTGTGCATTAGAAGGGTAGTGATAAAAAAGGGGTTTTATTCAAAAAGTAAGAAATGAAAACAAAAAATTAGGATGTATGATGATCAAAAACGAGTAATTTCAGGAAATGCTGCAATACCGAATGATGAAATTAATTTATTGCAAAGATATAGAATACAAAAAACTTAGTCGGGTCACTTTAGACCCATGTTGTGCATCAAAGGGTTAAAACACCACCAGGGTGGCAGTAGCTCAGTACGTAGGGAACCGGAGGGTCACAGGTTCAAGTCTTGGATGGACCGGGTAGCTGGAGAGGTGCCAGTTCAACAAAAATGAACCCTAAAGGGAATGTTAGATGTGGCAGGATCTGATCCTGGGACAGATCACTGAAGCTGTGACCTCTCATTAGTAAACACTGAAGCATCTGGTAGAAGTCTGTTTCTTCTTCCTCCTTCATTCAGGCCACAGTTATTTCCCTCATCAGTGTGTGGTGGTCCACAGCTTTGGGACTTGTTTTTTTTTATACATTGTTTATGTTGTTTTGTTAACTCTGTGCTGCAAGGAGCATTGCAGCATGTTATTATGTATGTAACGCCCTGGAACATGATGGTTTTACAGAAGTTGACATGCACAGAGCTCCTGAGGGGACACAGCTGGCTGAGTCACTGAACAGTCTCTTTATGTATATAGAGCAGTAGCATAGCATTACAATTACTCTAATTATTAGCTGCTACTTAGCATCACAGCATATGATTATTGTCAGATCATGTGGTACGTACCTTGGTCACCAGGGGTTGGAACTTTGGTTTCTTGGCTGGCTGAATGGGTTCTCTGATGTCTGACAAAACTGGAAAAAAAGGCATTTCCCATTGAGCAACAGCTTAAACCAAAAATATTTCAATTACTGATAATAGGGCGTCATATCATTGTTAATCCAATACCTGATCTGCAGTTATCATAAGCAATACTTAAAAAAGATATAAAGGTAAATTTAAACATGATCTTACCTCATCTGTGTATTAGACTCAATCGTCAATTTTATTTATAAAATCCAATATTACAAATTTGCCTCAGAGGGGTCATACAATCTATACAGCATACAGCACCCGCTGAACTTTGACCCAAACAGAAAAACCTCCCTCAGAAGGAGCAGTTGAGGAGGGATCCCCTCCCAGGACAAACAGAAAGTAGTCATGTGTACACAACAACCCACAGGATAAAATGTATATATAATGTAAATCACAGAAATTATGCATATTTACATATGTGTGTCTTGTGAAGCTGTCACAGCTGAGTGTTATTTGTGTAAGTCAACAACCTGTACAGCTGCCACAATCTCATCACTGCATGTCATCGTCGTTCTGTTGTTTTTTTTTTTCATATTTGTAGCTAGGTAGCGGGGTCATCCTTATGTTCCCCGGGTCCTATGTTCCCCTTTTTTCCCAAAAAGGGTCCAATGTTCTGTAGCAATACATACCAGGGAGCATAGGACCCTTTTCCAGAAAAAGGGTCCTATGCTCCCCGCAATCTATCAATCTTAATGGTAAACTCTCAGCATGGCCAGCAGGCCAACCGTCACATGGCCCACATTAACTCAAGCAGCCCAAAACTTACATTTGCACAGCAGCTACTTTCTGGTTACTTTGCAGTTCATTTTTTTGCTTTTTAAATCTAGGATTACTCGTGTTTGTATATTCCCACCCCTAATCATATTGTCTTGCATCGAGGCTTAGCTTTTTCCTCTTTTTTAGGGTTAGGTTATTTGCATATGTGCGTCAAACAGCCTGTAGGCCTACATAAGCCTATTTACCATGGAATTTGGCAGTTATGGTGGAAAAAGTAACAGACTGGGGAACATAGGACCCTTTTTGGGAAAAGCGGGGAAAAAGGGTCCTATGTTCCCCGGTCTCATACAAAGAGGGGAACATAGACACGCTCCTCTAGGTAGCTAGTTATGTAGGAAGATAATATCTCTCTTAATCCCACCTACATCTATCTATCTATCTATCTATCTATCTATCTATCTATCTATCTATATATATATATATATATATATATATATATACAATGCAATAATAGGACCGATCATTAATGCTGACTCTCAACACTTTCAGTGCTCCACACACAGTTCAGAAGTGAAATGCTGAAAACGTGTTGAGGTTTGATACCCAGCCCAGTGATAGTGGAAATTAGCTGAAACACTCACAGGACAGATCTCTCTTGACGGTGTTCTTTTTCCGCCTGATGGGGAATTCATCAATCTTCAGCTCCCCCTCATCTGAGACGTACTCATACTCGTCTCTCACTGGCTTGGGTTTGTCCTCTTTTAGGTTTTGTAATGATCCAAAAACACTTGAGTTGGTCTGAGGTTTCAGCGTCTTCGAGCTGAAAAGGAAACCACAGGACAATGCAGGAGTGAGGCGAGGCTGAGTCCTTGAATTGTCTCTAATGGATCTGGTGCTGATGGCCACATAGCTCTATAATCACCATGATAGCCAACATGAGAAGGACATGCTCTCCTCTTTATATGGCACACTCAAACATTCCATACATACCCAAGCATCTTCTTGTGAGACATAGTAAAGCTGAATCTGTCTTTATTGCCCGACAGCGGTGTTCTGTCAAATTTGCACTCCTCCTCCATTTTCAGCAGGGAGTCTGGTTTACTGTTCTGTGGAGTCCAAAGGGAAATAATGTCAACTGTGAACTGATCACGTCGCAGCAATTTAGTGAAAGATCCATTCACTTAAAGCACTTATCAACACTTTATATTAGGGAACACATATTCAACATTAATTAGTTGCTTATTAGCATGCAAATAATTAACATATTGGCTCTTAATTAGTCTTTATTAAGTAGTTATTAATGCCTTATTCTGCATGGCCTTATTATACAACCAGTAAGACATTAACTAAGCGTTTTCCCTCAATAACCTCAGAATTAGTGCTTACTAGTAGTAAGTAAAAAAGTTGTTGCATATGAGTTGATGATCTTAATATGCTTTACTTTGTATGGACTTTATAAGTCTCTACATAGTGGTGAACGAAACCATGGAAACGACAAATAGCCACCTTCTCCAGACCTTTGACGTGGCTGGTGGCTCCTTTTGGATGATTGGATGAGGATTGGTAGATTGTGATGTCAATCATTACTCTACAAAGTGGGTCACTGGTAGACTAACATTGGGCAAAGTGACCCACTTTGTAGAGTAATGATTGACATTACAATCTACCAATCCCAGAATAAGGCATTAATAACTACTCAATAATGACTAATTAATAGCCAATATTTTACTTATTTGCATGCTAATAAGCAACTAATTAATGTTGAATATGTGTTCCCTCATCTAAAGTGTTACCCAAAATGTTTTAATTAAAAATGGATGGCTCCAAGTCCAATATACTATGTTCCTCAGCAGCAGCAGCAGCACCTGTTTTTAGAGAAGCCTGTGATAAAATAGTACCTGGCCAGAACCAGTTAGCAGTTAAACAGCAGCTGGTGAACACAGTGGAGCATTTAACAGCTGAAGAGACAGGGGTTTCCTAGAGTTGGTGGAGACCAAACACAGAGCTAAAGCAGAGTGAATAATGAACCTGTATTTGTCAAGTGGAAAAAAAAGATTTTCACTTCCCTACAAACGTTATAAGTCCCTGCAAACGTAATAGTTGTTATTATTAATAGTTATTACATTTGTGGGAAATCACGTGTTACGTTTGTCGTAGGCAGCGGCTATTACGTTTGTGGAAAATGTATTAGGGTTGGGGTATTATTGCATTAAAAGCTGCAGATTTTTATTGCGTTTGTGGTTTATTACGTTTGTGGGCATTATTACATTTGCCGGCGTTACAGTGGTGTTTACAGCTTATTCAGCGGCTCCAAGTGGCCAAATAAAAGACATCAAATGAACAGCTTCATTCACTCTATATAACTCTATATATGTATATGTGTTGTTCAGATAGGATGATTTGACATGCATCTGACATACAGTTGATTGAATTTATTGTGTCTAATATTTGTTAATAACAATGATTTCCAGTGATGATAATAATCATCATAATAATCATGAAGAGGTAAACAGTTTCATTTATTTATCTGTACATAATAATGCTATGCTCAGTAAATATCTGGGTCACAATAAGTAGATTGAAACCTTGTAATGTGAAGATGTCTCTATCTCCTCTATAACTATTAATTTTTGCCCTTAATGATTCATAAAAGTCTGACTCCATTTTCTTAAAGATGTAGTTGTCTGTTGAGGGTTATGTTCATTTCACTAATAGTACCTTTACAATCTGCCTGTATTACACAATATTAAATACTTGGCACATTTCCTCCTATTTTGACTCCCTAAATGTACTTGAACTAGACTCAGTCAGTGTGTCATCTCTTCAACACTATTCACTTATTAAGTATTATAAATACTCATCTAATAAACTTTTTTTAAGACACACAACACAACCATTATGTAAAGTAATAGAAAGGAGTCGTTTGATTAAAATAAAACCATTTCTGTTACAGAACCGACTGACGTGATCAGATTATATTCACTTATGACACATTCTGACCCAATTTAAGATCAACAACATTTAGTCAGAAGAATGCAAAACTTCTGCCATAAAAATCACCACTGAGCAGACCGTGTAATTAACTGACATCCAAGAATATATATTTTCAAATGATCACTCCGCAGAAATTTTGACTCCTAAATGAAAAGCATGTGACAAAGTGGTGTAACCTGAAGCCAACACTGACGTCTTTGAAGTGACAAGAACCTACTGTGGAGTCCTGCACACTCCACAGAAGAGCTGTGAACTCTTACAGTGGAGATGTGGTCTGCAGTGACCTTGGTAAACATGAACAGGCTCTCTACTCCAGCTGCAAATGTTTGGCCTGATGTGAAGAGCAGTTGGATGGAGATCCCTGGGGGGGGCGGCAGTCATTCCAAACCGGTTTGGCATTGAATTTTCCATGAAACTAAAGACCTCCAATGTCTGAAAATTACACTTTTGCTCTGAAAAAGCCTTCGCCTGTTGTCCAGCAATAATGATACAACAAACGTGTGTGTAAATAGTGAGAGGGAAGGCACTGCACTGCAAAAAAGCCAACTTGTATTTTTTGGCCTAAAATTGTGATTCAAGTTGGTAAAACTTGGAAATATAAATAGTAGTAGTAATAGTTCTGCTAACTCTTATTTATTTGTTGTGAAATGCGGGAAATAGGTAAGATTCGGTCATTAGCGAAAGCTAGCGGCTAACTGATGCTAGCGGCGCTGCTTGTTACAGCTACAAGAGCAGCCATTAGCGTATCAATGCTAACTCAACATTGTGGTTGCAACATTAGCTGACATTTCATAGCGGCGTTACAATCGTGCCAATTCAGCACATTGCAGAAGTTAGCTGAATTTTGAGCAAACTCAAAAACAAAACTTAAAATATTTAGTTTGTTGCCTTGAAAATTTGAGTTCACCCAACTTTTTTGCAGTGTGGATATGGTAAACTGTGGAGGGCTGGAGCAGCTCATTTCAAACATCATTATTTCTGCTGATTGCTTTCAAGTCAAGCGTGCAAATCATTCAATTATTTCTGTTGAGCCTCTCAGCTTGTAACCTTCACACGTGTACTAAAGAACATTTAAAGGAAATGAGCTGAAATGGTTTTACCTTGTACTTCCACTTTGCTTCAGTCTTGTTTTTATTCTGCTCTCTGATTTCAAACTTCTCCACGTTGTTCTGCTTTGATATTTCCTTCTCTGATATACTCATGACATTCTTAACAGCCTGAAGAAAGACACAGTCATTAACAGAACAATTCAAACAATTCCAAATTAACTATGGCTTGCTTTTACACTGCAGAAAAAGGTGTGTCTAACCACAAGATAAAAACACTAAATCTGAGGGAAATGATCTTGCTGCATGGACAGATAATTTCACTTGACAATATTTCTTACATTAAGATTATTAAATCTATAAATAAGCATGTTGAACGCTTAACTCTATGGAGTCTGGGGCTATTTTGTCCATTTTTGAATCCTTTTCATCCTGCCTGTATACACCACTTAAAAATGTTTAAATGCCATGTTGGTCACCTATATGACTAAATAATAATACATTTTTTATTCTGACTTACTGGATCAACATTTTGAACCAACAATTTTGGTCATTTTTTGGTAATTGTGTGTCTTTTTTTTTAATCATTTGTGTCTTTTTTAGTCATTTTGTGTCTTTTTTTAGTCATTTTGTGTTTTTTTGGTAATTGTGTGTCTTTTTGGTCATTTTGTGTCTTTTTTAGTCATTTTGTGCCTTTTTTTGGTAATTTTTTTGTGTCTTTTGTAGTCTTTTAGTCCAACATAAAATGTGATTTTTTTTTACTTTCAAAACACTATCATGCTCAATAAAGAATTTCAAATGTTGCAAATGTGAACAAAGGTTGTAAATATAACATATAACAGGGATACATCCAGTTCTATCATTTGATACTAAATATATTTGAGCTTGTCTCCAGTTTTACTTGGTATATCATCATCAAACTGAAACTGGCCTCATGGAGTTTACAGCCAGAACTTTAGAGGTAAATTTACAGTAGGGCTCCACGCTGCTTTGTTTTCTAGTCTGGATGTGATGAAGAAGTCTGGATTTGGAGCCTTTGGAGACTCCACAGGGTTAAAATAAGAAATTAACTCTTAAAACAAGATAAATTAAAGCTGCAAGCAGCGATGAACTGGCCCGAGCAGAGTGCACTGCAAATGATTTGTTTCTTACCAAGATTAAAAAAACTATTAAAATTAAAATTTAGAAGTGTTTGACAATTTATCTTGTTTTAAGAGTTAATTTCTTATCTTAATTGTTCAACATGCTTATTTCTAGATTTAATAATCTTAATTTAAGAAATCTTGTCAAGTGAAATTATCTGTCCATGCAGCAAGGCCATTTCCCTCAGATTTAGTGATTTAATCTTGTTTTTAGACACCTCTCGACCTTTTTTGCAGTGTACTTTTCTGCACATATGGTTACATTTGACAAGCTTGACCATCCACTCACCTTGGTCTTTTTTGGCTGGTCCATTTTACTCAAGATGTCTTTTGCATGGGACTCAAGAGCTGCGAAACTGGAGGGTTTAGGAGGTGGTGACGATTCTTTTGCTTTCTTTGCTTTCTTCTTTCCTCCTTCCTTGACCTTGGGTACCTTCGGAGGCTTCGGTGCCTTGGGCATCTTTGGGGGTTTGGGAGGTTTGGGAGGTTTGGGGGGTTTGGAAGCTTTCTTTCTGCCTTTCTCTCTGCTGGGTGAGGGGACGTGGGCCGGGGAAACGGGATCTTCAGGCTCCGAGTGTGTGGATGGGGGTTCCTCCACTGGTACCTTTATGCTGGGCTCACTCTTAATGGCTTTTGTTGCATTCTATAATTACAAGCAGGAAATTGTAAAGTGAGCTGTAAATCTTTTTATAGGCAATGAAAAAACCCCACAAAGACTATGAAAGTCCCACTGAACAAGGAATGAAGTTCAGTTTAGCTGGTCACAAAAGAAAAAGAAAATCCAATATAGACATAATTTAATTAATCAAGTACCAAACAGTTTACGACATGATTAAAAAGAAGGATTACCCAAGATTTTATTGATATCTTGAAGTTTGACACCTGTGTTTATTTAATTTTATTGAAGTTCTGGCTTTAAACTGGGAATGCCAGTAGGAAGAGAGTGATTAATATGTGTTACCCTAAAGCCTGATTTCCACCGGGCGCGTTACTGCAGCGTAACGTCAGCGTCGCGTATGACGTTGCAAATAGGTAACACTCTAATCAATGAGAGCATTTCCACCGGGCGCGTAGCGTAACGTTACTGCAGCGTCGCGTCAGCGTCTCTACGCGAGCATTAGGTAGGACTTCTATTTCTCCACGAGACGCTGCCAAATCGCGTGAATCTCAACAGAGCAGATCGCACCAGACAGGAAGTCCGACTCAGAATCAGCGTAAAACACTTCCGCCCCTTTCAAAATAAAACACAATACGCAGTTCATGCAGCCTAAAACTACTTCACATCAACATTATGTTATGACCGGGGCACCAGATCAGCAATCAATCAATCAAAGGGTCTCAGAGGATCGGCGACACGGAAGACAAGAGACTGATTGTTGAAGTGGAGCATCATACAATCATTTATGACATAACATATTGTTTTTATAAGGATAGATGGTCAGATCAACATATCTTTCACCTCAGAGAAGCAAAGTAAGTTGGTTTTTGTTGTTGTTGTTTACTTTATACACACAGTTTATCCATAGACTGTATAAATAGAGTTTAAAGTTTATCACGGGATCTTGCGGTCTCCCGTATGGTCAGGATTATCGCGTGATCTCGTTTTCTCGCGTGTATACGGCCGGCTCGCTAAGCTGACGTGCTGCTGCTGTAACGCGCCCGGTGTGAATTGACAGACGCAGCAAAAACGCTGTGGAGACGTGCTGCTGCTGTAACGCGTCCGGTGGAAATCCCCAGTAAGAAAGTCACTGACTTGAACTAGAACCTAAAGTGTACCTACAACAATTATGCCTTCAGAACTTAACATAAAATACAACAATGTAATTATTTTCCACTCTTCAGTGAGCAAACCTCTCCTGACTACAACGTTAACGTAAGCATGACAAGAAATCGATCTGGAAGAATAAGGATAAAGTTGAAGTTGACTTGAACTTTGTCCTTTCTGTATGTCTTTCTTACCACGTCTTTAATTCACAGTAAAGCTTTTTGCTTTTATACCTCCATACCTATTATTTTTTGCTCTTAATGATTCATAAAAGTCTGACTCCAGTTTCTTAAAGATGTTGCTGTCTGTTGAGGGTTATGTACATTTCACTAATAGTACCTTTACAATCTGCCTGTATTACACAATATTAAATACTTGGCACATTTCCTCCTTGTTTGACTATTTTGACTCCCTAAATGTACTTGAAATAAACTCAGTCAGTGTGTCATCTCTTCAACACTATTCACTTATTAAGTATTATAAATACTCATCTGATAAACTTTTTTTAAGACACACAATACAACCATTATTTTAAGAAGTAGAAAGGAGTCGTTTGATTGAAATAAAACAATTTCTGTTACAGAACAGACTGATGTGATCAGATCATATTCACTTAGAAGAATAAGGATAAAGTTGAAGTTGACTTGTACAACTTGAACTTCGTTCTTTTTGTGTGTCTTTCTTACTACATGTCTTTAATTCACAGTAAAGCTTTTTGCTTTTATACTTTTGTGGCAGCACCTGTCGCCTGCAGACCTTCCTCTCTTCCCATGGAACAAAACAAAGGGCGTTGCAATTTCTAAAGTTACAAGTAGAGAAGCTAACGTTTGTCCTGTGAGTGACGGTAGAGTAAAGGGATGGGGTCATTTCAATGAAAGGGGTTCATCCTCTGGGGACCATGAATAGCCGTGTTTCCACTAGGGGGAAAAGTGGCCACACCCTCTCTAAAGTCCGCTCACTCTGCGTGTCTCCACTACAAGTTAGCCCCCAGAGGGATTTAGAGACTCTGGAGGTGACGTATGGTTTTCACCGTCGCTAACTGTGCACAACGTCAGCAGCTGAAAGCAGCATGGCTAATTATGCACAGAGTCTCTGCTGATCATACACATAGTGATTGTGAATTAACGGCATCACTAACTGTGCACAGAGTGTCCGGTGCTTGTTGTAAACAAACAGAGATCGCTAAGTGAACACCTCCTGCAGCAGCAGCACATACACACTGTACTGCTACAGAGCTAACTGTAGCTAACTGATGCTAACAGCGGCTAAGAAGCCGGAGGCCGGCTTGTTAAGAAGAGTAAGAAGAGTCGCTGGATTTGTCTCCAGTCACTTTCTTGAAAAATAGTCGCTAAGGGGGTCTGAAAAGTCGCTAAATTTAGCAACAAAGTTGCTAAGTTGGCAACACTGCTTCACTGGCTTTTACAAATGCCGCGTGTTTTTGTCGTGTAGAGTACTACGTCACATCCTGCTTAGCGATCTATCCAATCAGTAACCAGGCTGTTTTCAGGGGAGAAAAAAGATCCTGCTCTTCTACAGGGACGAAAAAAGTCCAGACAAAAGCCGGCTCCGGACAGCTCGTATTTAAATTAGGGGCGTTTCGGCGAGTGAGACCCGCCTTATTCCGGGTATTGCCCGGTAGTGGAAACAGCCCTAATGTTGTAGCAAATATTATGGACCTGAGTTTGGCAGTAAAGAAAAGCTCCAAAAAGAAAAGTCTAAAATTCTTCATTTTTAAAGGCTGATGTGGACCAGTACAGAGAAAGGTTTAATACTTATTATTATGCATTTGGTGCTACAACAAAAGTTAGAATCATTAGGGGTGATGGGGATTTCTTTGGACATCATCACTTTGATGTTTAAAATTAAACTATCATCTCTTTCTGCTACTCAGGACTAACAACAGGTAAAACAATGTGGAACTTTTAGAGAATATTTTTATCATGAAATGAGAATACCTCTGACAGTCTGATCTCTTTGGCCAGATCCTTAATGAGCTGTGATGGTTTCATGTTCTCTGGAAGTTCATCCTCATGTTCCAAGAGGGCCTGTAAGGAGGGAAACAAGCCAAGCTGTCATTAGTTTTCAGAAGGTCTTGGATGGACAGCTGACACATATATCCTGACAGGTCCATACCTGTTTTTTAGTCCAAGCTCTGAAGGCTCCGTTGATGATTTTGGCACCATGTATCAGGTATGGAGCTGGTTGTTTATTTGCTTTATGTAAACCTGCAGGAAAAGAAATGCATCGTATAATGTCCAAACAACACAGTGTTTATTTCGTGATGTACTGCATAATAATTTACATTAGATTTGTGTATTAGGATCTTTTTTTTAATTATTATTATATATTTTTTTTAATTTAAACAAAACACAACATAAATCACCAATGGACAAACACAGTAAAACAAAAAAAAAGAAAAAAAAGAAAAAGAACAACAACAAAATCACAAAACAAACCTAAATAAAAAAAATAATAATAATAAGTTACGATCTTAATATGCTTTACTTTGTATGGACTTTATAAGTCTCTACATAGCGGTGAACAAAAAGAAGAGACTTATAAAGTCCATACAAAGTAAAGCATATTAAGATCGTAACTCATATACAACAACTTCCTTACTTACTACTAATAAGCAATAATTCTGAGGTTATTGAGGGAAAACTCTTGGTTAATGTCTTACTGGTTGTATAATAAGGCCATGCAGAATAAGGCATTAATAACTACTTAATAATGACTAATTAAGAGCCAATATGTTACTTATTTGCATGCTAATAAGCAACTAATTCATGTTGAATATGTGTTCCCAAAAAATCTAATAATATACCAGCCAATATTCAGACATTCTGTAGAATATCTAGTGCGTATGCAGTCAGTGCTCTCGGTTGGACAAACTATGTAATGGCTCTGTGGTTTCTACATAACCTTAAACATATGTGTTATTTGTTAGCCGACATATTGGCAGATGCCAATATATTTGCAATAAGCCAATATCACCCAGGCTCTGTTGCAAACTCGCTGACACGCTCCTTTAAATAAAGCACAACAAAGCCAGAGAAAGCGCTCCACATTGTGCCTCTTGATGACTTACGTTGATATTTGGCCTAGATTCAACTGCTGCCTCAGTTTATGTGAAATTAGGCAAATGTAATTTTAATGTGGATTTCCTCTTTAATTTCACTTTGATGGAAGAAAGTCAGTCTGAATATTAACTGAAGTGGATTTACAAGCAAAACAGGAAATGATTATTAACATTAAGGCAAAATAGCAACAGTGACTTTTCCCTGCACTGACCCTGAAGTGAAAAACAATAATGGTATGCTGTGGGTTAGACGCAGCGTGCACCACACACAATAGCAATCAAGCTTCAACACGCACACACATACACAGAAAATAGTGGAAACATAAACAATTGGCCCAAGCCAGCGGAGAGGAGTTTAAACACAGGCTTGTAATGGAGCAAGTGATTCTAGCTGGGCCAAACCTTTTGAAGCTAATCATCTGTGAACTCTGCGATTTAATGACTGAAATAATATTAGAGCATCCAGCTCCTCATCTGTGCAGCAGACATGCAGCCACACATTTCTTTTTTCTTCTTTCATGCATTCTTCTGGAGAAATGGTGAGTTAACGGAGGATGGATGTTAAATATCAGAATCAGAAAGCCTTTATTGTCATTGCAGGGGGTAGTACAATGAAATTTCCCATCAAAACACACGTATAAAAACACACAAACCATATGACAGAGGTGAACAGGACAGGAAGACAGAGATGAAGAGAAAGAAATACAGCACAACGTGAGGAGAGGAAAGGAGGAAAAAACTATGAATGGTTTGGGGGCGGGGAAGTATGCGTATCAGTATATGTGGAAGTTCGAGTGTGTAAGCCTGAGACCAGCCTTTGTCCAGTGCCTATCAGTCCCACACATATTAGAGTGAAAATCACATTTATAAATGCATCAGAATTTACCTTTGAATCTCTCGAGGAGATGTCGTCCCACATACCAGCACGCCGTTTCAAAGTTAGGGAAGGGGGTGAGAGTTTTGACCTTTAGTCGCTTCTCGATTTCATACGCCCTGAGGGGAAGTAAGCAACATGATTCAGATAAACAACATCATGCATTACCAAGAGCTTTGTTGCAACAAGCATTTTACAAATTCAGAAACAGATTGGTCCTAAATTAGGACCCAATGGAAACTACTATTTAAGATCAGCTTAAACCAAATACACAATAAACCTCCCAAATTAGGAGCCGACAGTCCGCAGGAGGCATGGCTGATCACTGCAATAAGAAAAAAAAAAGAGGGCAAGGAAGCATAAAGGATGAGTGTGTAATAAAGCAGGTTTCCTCACCTCATCTGCATCTCCACACTCAGGTTGTGGACAAAGTGTCCAGAGAACGCCAGACAGTCCACTGGAGTCAGTATTGCATTGATCCAACCTGAGGAAACCATTGGAAATATTAATTCAATATTTCCAATAAAAGATGAAAGAAAAATCTTTTTTTTTACTTGTTTCATTGACTTTTAATTTGTAAGCCACCTTCTAATTTTCTTCCTTTCATTATTCTGTATATGCATTATATGTATTTACCATTACATTTTTTTGATTGATTGATTTTTTATTGTTTATTGTATTTATTTATTTTTTGCACTACCTCACACCTGAAGCTTGTTATAGTTGCAGTTTCTTTTTGAACAACTGTTTTTTATTATAAATATTTAACCTGTGGTTCTGTTAATCTTTACATGTTGCATTTTTCTTGTTAATAAAATTATTCCATTAAATTTTGGGGTCTTTGTTTTTATCCTTGTGGTATCGAAAATGGTATCGAGTATCGAATATTTTCCTGAGTATCGGTATCGAGTTGAAAATGTTAGTATCGTGACAACCCTAGTCTGTATCATTTCTATGATGAAGTCAGTTCTGACCTGATGGGATGAAAAGAGTCTGTCCTTGCTTCAGAGTACATTTGTAACACTTGTCCACCTGGTCGGCAAAGAACATTTCACTGTGATTGGACGATGATCTCCAGCGCTCGTACAAAGACAGGTTGGCAGAGGTGGGCTTGATGAGGAAGAAGATCTTTTCTCCCTGCAAAAACAGACACAATCATCGTCATCATCATCAAGGAGAGATGGAGTTGTTGTATTCCACTCTTTTGAAAGGAAAATCAAAGCTGTACAAAGTGATATTTTTCCTCAGAGGCACACGTCACTGACGTAGGGCTGGACGATATGGACCAAAAGTCATATCCCGATATATTTAGGCTGAATATAGATATACGATATATATCCTGATATTTTTATCGCAACAAGAGAGCAAATGTTCAGTCAAAGTCAAAACCAAATATGACATGTCACAAGTGGTTTTATTGAAACCGTTTATTTAAGTGAACATAAATACTGTATAACAACAGGAGTACCTTTTTTATGATTTTTTGTGTTATTTTTTTTTTTTTTTTTTTTTTTTTCTTGTATACATACATATTTTATTTTGTGCGGGCAATGCATTTTACATTTTATTTTATTTATTTTTATCCTTTTTTTTAATTAATTTTATCTTATTGCAATTTACTCTTCTATTGTTTATCACATCTCTTTGTAGTGTGTTATCTATGTATTGTTTGTGCAGCACTTTGGAAACCTGTTGCTAAAATTGTGCTATATAAATAAAGTGGATTCGATTAAAAAAAAAAAGTCAAAGCTCCATAGAGTGCACATTTAAATAAAAAATATCTTAAATAAAAATAGCCAATAAAATAAAATATCAATCTTTTTCTGAAATAAATATATTTATATGAGAAAAGAATAACAAACATTACAAAATAACTAAATATGACAAACCCTAGTAAGGGCAGCATTTATATATAAAGAAAGAAAGAACATTTGAATGAATATGGTCTAATTCCATATCACATTTAAAATAGGGCCGGGACTTTAGCGCGTTAATTAAGCTTAATTAATTACAAAAAATGAACACGTTAAAAAAGTTAACGCATTTTAATCGCACTTATTTTTGCACCGCGGAACGTTTCTCACTGGATGAGTTTCAGGCGGACCGATTATACTGGAGCACCAACTAGCGTTCATGAGTTCAGACAACAACAAACCACAGTGAACATGAAGGAAGAAGCTGATGAGACGCTTTGGTTGGCCCCGTGGATGATGGGACATTTTGTTAGTGCAACTGGCACTTTATGTTGAACTCTTTATTGTTTTGGCCAATGTTATTGAGAGAGTTAGACTGAAATTAATTAGATTTTTTTAAACCAGCTGTCTGTTATGACCTCTGAAGCAACAGAGAGATGTTTTCCAATAGTAAGGGTTTCCAATGTTCTGAATGTACTTGAAAGTATTGTGTTTTACTTAAAAATCCAAAGTATTATAGTTTATAGAAGGTCTACCTACCTATAGGCTACCTGAATTTATGAAATGTACTATATTTCTAAATATGCTATTGCTACACTTAATGGAAAAAATTGCACTGGTCTGTTGGACCCATATAAACAATATTTTTGTTGCTTAAGCTTATGTATTCAGTCATTATTCAATGGTATACTAAAACCCATGTGAAAAAACATTACTTCTCACTGTTCTCAGGTCAAATATTTATATGCGATCAAAATGCGATTAACTTCGATTAATTAATTACAAAGCCTCTAATTAATTAGATTAATTTTTTTAATCGAGTCGCGGCCCTAATTTAAAAATATATCGATATATCTTTTATATGGATATATCGCCCAGCCCTAGACTGACGGTGTGATTGTGACTCCACATACTGATCTAAGCATGAACGGGACAGACCTTTAGGACGTGGTACCAGACGGAGGCGCCAGCGCACTCAATGTGGAAGTCTGTGTAGCTGTCTTTGACACAGATGAGACAGTATTTGGTGACTTTTGGCTTCCCAAGCAGAGCATCATCAGGCCAGTAGTTCTCTACCCAAGACAACCGCCGCACAATCTGTGGACTCTCCACTATAGAGTTCATCCTGTCCCAGAAAAACAGAAAAAGAAATTAATAGCAGCAGTTTCCCGACTTCCATCTTTAGAAGCCAGACATCACCATGAGTGAGAGAGTGTGTACCGTGCGTCAGAGAACTCCAGGTTGATGACGTTTAACACTTTCTTTCTGTTTGTGCTGTAGTAATAATCAACAAACTCTTTGAGCTTCATCTTGCTGTCAGTCTGTTTGGTGACGTCAACCACGTCCACACCGACATCAGGACCTGAGACAATGACAGGACACAGAAAAAATTAGAAAACAAGCTATGCTCCAACAAGCTGCATTTTCTTTAACTGGTGTGTAGCAGTAAGCTGTTGATATATAAGATGCCATCACTGAGCACCAGCACACAACCAAATAAAGAACACATGCGCCCCCTACTGAAAAGAAAATGGTACTGTTTTTATTAACTTACAGGAGGAAATTAAATGAACTGCAGTCACCAACTACAACACATTAGATACAGTATTAATGAAGTGGAGAGCCATTACTCTGAATGCAGACACTTGTATACAAGCATATCAGCCTTTATTCTTGTTGCTTGCTCATATAATGCTCATATAGCAATATAAGAAGCAACTGTGTATTTACAACACTAACAGTTGTACAGGTATAGAGTTATATAAGGTAGTAAAAGTTATTGTCGTGATACAGGGGTCATTTTATTACTATAGCACCTTACTTTAAAATCTAAATCATTATAGAAATATAATTAATTTAAGTGGTACTACAGTAGACCAGTTATTACTACAATAGTCACAGCAATATTAGATGGATAGATGGATAGATAGATAGATAGATAGATAGATAGATAGATAGATAGATAGATAGATAGATAGATAGATAGATAGATAGATAGATAGATAGATAGATATTTTTATATTTTATATTTTTAAGAGCAAACCTAACACTTATCTTTTTAATTTGGCTTTTACTTGAACCATTTTTAGAAAATGTTCTGCTCATACATCTTAGTGTTACAACATCTTCTCTTTTATTTATTTATTTACTACTTACTACTACATATTTTAATATGTATTTTAATCATTTCTAAGCTGCCTCCAGTGTTTCCTCACTGCTCCATGTTCAGATGGAGCTTCCTCAGTTTGTGCTTTGTTTATAATGGGATGGTGGATGGAGGGTCAGGGTGGAGGGTGTTTGCTTGTTTTTATGTTTTGTTATTATTATTATTACTTTCTCCTTTTTTATGTAAAGCACTTTGTGTTGCATGTGTATGAAAAGTGCTATACAAATAAAGTGTAATTGATTGATTATTTAGTTGTGCAGTAGCAGTCGTAGTTATTTAGTTGTGCAGTAGCAGTAGTAGTTATTTAGTTGTGCAGTAGCAGTAGTAGTTATTTAGTTGTGCAGTAGCAGTAGTAGTTATTTAGTTGTGCAGTAGCAGTAGTAGTTATTTAGTTGTGCAGTAGCAGTAGTAGTTATTTAGTTGTGCAGTAGCAGTAGTAGTTATTTAGTTGTGCAGTAGCAGTAGTAGTTATTTAGTTGTGCAGTAGCAGTAGTGGTTGTTTAGTTGTGCAGTAGCAGTAGTAGTTATTTAGTTGTGCAGTAGCAGTAGTAGTTATTAAGTTGTGCAGTAGCAGTAGTAGTTATTTAGTTGTGCAGTAGCAGTAGTAGTTATTTAGTTGTGCAGTAGCAGTAGTAGTTATTTAGTTGTGCAGTAGCAGTAGTAGTTATTTAGTTGTGCAGTAGCAGTAGTAGTTATTTAGTTATGCAGTATCAGTAGTAGTTATTTAGTTGTGCAGTAGCAGTAGTAGTTATTTAGTTATGCAGTAGCAGTAGTAGTTATTAAGTTGTGCAGTAGCAGTAGTAGTTATTTAGTTGTGCAGTAGCAGTAGTAGTTATTTAGTTGTGCAGTAGCAGTAGTAGTTATTTAGTTGTGCAGTAGCAGTAGTAGTTATTTAGTTGTGCAGTAGCAGTAGTAGTTATTTAGTTGTGCAGTAGCAGTAGAAGTTATTTAGTTGTGCAGTATCAGTAGTAGTTATTTAGTTGTGCAGTAGCAGTAGTAGTTATTTAGTTGTGCAGTAGCAGTAGTAGTTATTTAGTTGTGCAGTATCAGTAGTAGTTATTTAGTTGTGCAGTAGCAGTAGTAGTTATTTAGCTGTGCAGTAGCAGTAGTAGTTATTTAGTTATGCAGTATCAGTAGTAGTTATTTAGTTGTGCAGTAGCAGTAGTAGTTATTTAGTTGTGCAGTAGCAGTAGTAGTTATTTAGTTATGCAGTAGCAGTAGTAGTTATTTAGTTGTGCAGTAGCAGTAGTAGTTATTTAGTTGTGCAGTAGCAGTAGTAGTTATTTAGTTGTGCAGTAGCAGTAGTAGTTATTTAGTTATGCAGTGGCAGTAGTAGTTATTTAGTTGTGCAGTAGCAGTAGTAGTTATTTAGTTGTGCAGTAGCAGTAGTAGTTATTTAGTTATGCAGTAGCAGTAGTAGTTATTTAGTTATGCAGTAGCAGTAGTAGTTATTTAGTTATGCAGTAGCAGTAGTAGTTATTTAGTTATGCAGTAGCAGTAGTAGTTATTTAGTTGTGCAGTAGCAGTAGTAGTTATTTAGTTGTGCAGTAGCAGTAGTAGTTATTTAGTTATGCAGTAGCAGTAGTAGTTATTTAGTTATGCAGTAGCAGTAGTAGTTATTTAGTTGTGCAGTAGCAGTAGTAGTTATTTAGTTGTGCAGTAGCAGTAGTAGTTATTTAGTTGTGCAGTAGCAGTAGTAGTTATTTAGTTGTGCAGTAGCAGTAGTAGTTATTTAGTTGTGCAGTAGCAGTAGTAGTTATTTAGTTGTGCAGTAGCAGTAGTAGTTATTTAGTTGTGCAGTAGCAGTAGTAGTTATTTAGTTGTGCAGTAGCAGTAGTAGTTATTTAGTTGTGCAGTAGCAGTAGTAGTTATTTAGTTGTGCAGTAGCAGTAGTAGTTATTTAGTTGTGCAGTAGCAGTAGTAGTTATTTAGTTGTGCAGTAGCAGTAGTAGTTATTTAGTTATGCAGTAGCAGTAGTAGTTATTTAGTTGTGCAGTAGCAGTAGTAGTTATTTAGTTGTGCAGTAGCAGTAGTAGTTATTTAGTTATGCAGTAGCAGTAGTAGTTATTTAGTTGTGCAGTAGCAGTAGTAGTTATTTAGTTATGCAGTAGCAGTAGTAGTTATTTAGTTATGCAGTAGCAGTAGTAGTTATTTAGTTATGCAGTAGCAGTAGTAGTTATTTAGTTGTGCAGTAGCAGTAGTAGTTATTTAGTTATGCAGTAGCAGTAGTAGTTATTTAGTTATGCAGTAGCAGTAGTAGTTATTTAGTTATGCAGTAGCAGTAGTAGTTATTTAGTTGTGCAGTAGCAGTAGTAGTTATTTAGTTATGCAGTAGCAGTAGTAGTTATTTAGTTGTGCAGTAGCAGTAGTAGTTATTTAGTTGTGCAGTAGCAGTAGTAGTTATTTAGTTGTGCAGTAGCAGTAGTAGTTATTTAGTTGTGCAGTAGCAGTAGTAGTTATTTAGTTGTGCCGTAGCAGTAGTGGTTATTGCAGTGACAGAGTGAGTGAGGTCCTCACCAACGTAGTTCTCCACATCACTGATGTAGAATGTGGGAGCAGGCATGGAAATGCCCAGCCCATCCTTCTTCTGGACCAGGATTGGCTCATTGAAACCTTCCTCCTCCAGGTAGTCCAGGGTCAGCTGACTGCCACCGAGCTTCACCACCACATCATCAGCACTGCAAAACACACACACACACACACACACACACACACACACACACACACACACACACACACACACACACACACACAGTCAGTTTGTATGCTGAATAGGGGTAGAACCTCTTGTGATACATATATTGATGTGTTGGGGCCAAATATCAGTACTTTTTATTTAAACATGCAGCCACTCTAAATGCATTGGCATTGACATACCAGAGTCACTCCTTCATAGTGGCACAAATACATGAGGATAAACTTGCAGTGAAGAAGAAACTTTTCTAGCTTTCTGTGAATTTAATATACACTAATTAAAACATTTTAGTCAGTAGTTGTATCCTTCCTTTAAAGAGTTGAACCCTGAACATGGACAGGTTCCAGTCACTGTGTTTAAAAGAGGCACTACGCACAAACTCTTTGCACTATGTTGGGTTTTTTTAGTTTTTCAGTTTTTGATTTCCATTCTGCCTGTATAAACCACTTAAAAATCTTTACCATGACGGGTTGGTATCATTGTTTTCAAGACAACCTCACCTAAATGACCTGATCATTTTTTTCATTTTGACTTACTGGATCAACATTTTGAACACAAAAAACACACACACAAAAAATACAAAAAACACACATAAAACAGGAAAAACAAACCAAAAACACACACAAAATTACAAAAAAACACATACAAACACACTCAAAACCAAAAAAACACAAAAAAAAAACCACAAAGAAATTACAAAAACAAAACAAAACAAAAAAAACAGTAGACACAAAAGATTGCATTACAAATGCTAAATGCAAAAAGCTAAATAAAAAAAAATCTCTGCAAAAAAAAGTAAAATAATGTTAATACACTTCGAGGTGTTTTTTATCCTTTGCTAAAAAAGGGTTGATGCATTAAATTGGACATGGAAACTTCTGGAAAAGCCAAAACTTTAGAGTTCAGCTGACAGCACGGCTCCATGCTGCTTCATTTTGATGTTGTGATGTCATGAAGAAATCGTGCTCTGGCGCTTTCCTGGACTCCAGAGGGTTAATAAAATGGTGAATATATTAGGGGTAGGCTAGTCTAAACAGGTGCGTTTTGAGGTGTGACTTGAAGGTTGACAGTGTTGTTAGAGAGCGGATGGACTGAGGGAGTTTGTTCCAGAGTCGAGGGGCAGAGCAGCTAAAAGATCTCAGTCCCATTGTGGCTAAATTAGCAGAAGGGGTGAAGAGGACTTAGATAAGCACCCTGAGTGGGTTAATTAATAAAGTGGGTAGTAATATTGGCAGGGGGACAATATTTAGTGCTTATTGAAGGCCAAATCAACAATCAGCAGTTAATGAGAAATCATTGACTGTTATTATAATCGAATCTATTAACCCTCTGGAGTCCATGAAAGCGCCGGAGCACGACTTCTTCATGACATCACAACGTAAAAACTTCAGCAGCATGGAGCCCTGCTGTCAGCTGAACTCTAAAGTTTTGGCTTTTCCAGAAGTTTGCATGTCCAATTTAATGCATCAACCCTTTTTTAGGGTTATCATGATTTTACTTTTTTTTGCAGAGATTTTTCTAATTTAGCTTTGTGCATTTAGCATTTGTAATGCAACCTTTTGTGTTTACTGTTGTTTTTTTTTTATTTATTTGTGTTTTTGTAATTTTTGTGTGTTTTTTGTACTTTTATTATGTTTTGGTGTGTTTTGAGTGTGTTTGTATGTGTTTTTTGTAATTCTGTGTGTGATTTTGTGTGCTTTTGTGTGTGTTTTTGGTTTGTTTTTCATGTTTTATGTGTTTTATGTGTTTTGTGTGTGTTTTTTGTGTTCAAAATGTCAGACAAAAATTAAAAAAATAATCAGCTCATATAGGTGAGGTTGTCTTGAAAACAATGATACCAACACGGCATGGTGAAGATTTTTAAGTGGTTTATACAGGCAGAATGAAAAGGAGTCCAAAACCGACAAAATAGCCCCAAACTCCAAAGGTTTAAGTAATGTGAATGCTTACACTTCTAAGGATAAAGTGTGATCCCAATGAAAGAGTGTTGCGTCTGACTATCACATAGAAGCTTTATGAGTATTTGTGTTGTGGACAGTTGAACAGTTGAGTACTGAGTGGTACACAAACATTTAAAAGTGTCTCCATGTGTTTACCTTGGAAAGGTCCTGCTGCGAAGCTCCTTTATGAAAACTTGACTGCCGTTCTGAACAGCTTTGATATCTGTGCTTTGCCCCGTGTCATGTTTGCTCCAGTTCTTTTTCTTTTTCACTGAGGAACAGAAAAAAGTCAAACTTAAAACCCACTTAGAATTCAGTAGCAGACAGTATCAAATGACCTAAAGGGAAATCATTTCATTTTTTATACAAGCATAAAATCTTCCAACATAGTAGGGTTGTCAAAAGTATCGATACTCAAAAAAGGATCAATACTAAAACGTTGTATCTGGATACGATACTCATTTTCAAAAGTATCGATATCCCCCCCCGACCTTTCGTTTCAAACTGAACTATTACTGATGTTATCGTGGCCGGTGGTTCGCATTAATGTTGGCCGTGTTATTATTAGCCATTAGTCGGAGCTAGCAATTAAAGGCTGACGTCACGTTAATGATTACAACGTAAATAAATAAATAAATCAGGCACGTAGTATGCCCATATTACGTTTATTGACACAGTGTCAGTATACATAAGCATAGAGTTAATAAGTTTATATAAATGTTGGTGACTGAAAAGTGTTATTTTCTCTCTTGAAGTCCCAGAATGAAGCAGAGAAAAGTCGACTTATCAAGCTTGCCTAATATTGTGCACAGCATACAACCTCAAAATATTGTTCTAATTGTTATTGTTTATTGTATTTATTTATTTTTTGCACTACCTCAGACCTGAAGCTTGTTATCATAGTTGTAGTTTCTTTTTGCATAACTGTTTTTTATCATAAATATTTAAGCTGTGGTTCTGTTAATTTTTACATGTTGCATTTTTCTTGTTAATAATTTTGGGGTCTTTGTTTTTATCCTTGTGGTATCGAAAATCGAATATTTTCCTGGGTATCGGTATCGAGTTGAAAATTTTAGTATCGTGACAACCCTACAGTATAGTATGGTCTGTTGTGAGAATGTTACATCACGTGTCAAAAAGTTATTCCAGTTGTCTTTGTTTCAGTCAGCGGCAGACACTACAAGCTGCTACTTACATGTGGATTTGCCGTGGGTCTTCTCACAGTTTGGACAGTGATATATGTCAATATCTGGAGCGTCATCCTCATCCACCCCAACACAGCTGAAACAACACGAGAAACAGAAATGTTTAGAAGTGTGACCTTAAAGGACCCATTTTCCAAAGCATGTACAAGTGTGTCTACTTTCCTGCAGTGTAACGGACAACTTGCCTGAAAGAGACCAAGGTTATTATAGTTAACGAAAACTAATGAAATAAGGACAACTAGAATGGAAAAAACATTTTCATTAACTGAAATAATAATAAAAATTAGAGTTTTTAAAAAAACGATAACTACCTGAAACTGTATTTTGTGGTTATAAAACTAACTAAAACTAACTAAAATTATAGTTTCGTTTTCGTCTTTGTTAACTTTTTTCATACGTAAACCTTTTTGGTTGATATGAAATCTATTTCATCCATCTGGTTTTATGACTTAATAAACTTATTGGGGCTGAGATGGATCAGACAAAGGCAATAAAGGAAACATTTATTGTGACTTTATTGAATCTGGCACCCAACAAATACCCCATCACAAAATAATAAAACTAATAAAAACTAAACTAAAACTAGGCATTTTCCAAAAATAAAAACTAATCAAAAAAATAATAATAATAATAATAAAATAAAAAAAAAAAAAAAAAAAAAAAAAATAAAATATATATATATATACATATATACACTGCATGCCTTGTTGAATAATTCTGTGCCTCTTAACTGAAAGACAAATTTCTATAAATAATAAGAGGTGATTTTGTTATTATTACATTCTTAATAAAAACCATCAGTAATGACAAAAATCTAGTTTTTACATCCAACCAACCTAATAATTTGTGCATTTTAATAACATTAGTTCTCCATCCACAAGAAAGAGCTATTGAGGAATACTCCTTTATGATAAAAGTGAGCTAGTCAGCATGGACCAAGCTCTTTTCAAGTGATTATTGTCATATAATTTTAAAGAAGAAAGAAAAAAGAGAGCCACTGTGACAGGTGTTTTACATTAGATCAACATTTGAAAAAGTTTTACAATTATTCATTTCCCATAAAGCTTTTTGTAACTCAACTCTGTAAAAATGAAAACAGCATGAGGGATATGAACCAAGCGAGCATTACTGTGTGACAACAATCCAACACAAACATATTAAAGTTATGACAACATACAAACAAAAACAACACTTAAGACAAGAGATCAAAACACAAACAGTCCCGCATTCAGCTGTCATGGTCGTCTGCACAAGCAAATTCCTCCCATGTGGCGCCGCTGCTCCCGAGCTCAAATAAACTGGGAGTTTCCCAGAATGCTTCCTTTTTTCCCTGACAACTCCACGGCCTCACTACACCGCCTACTCCCTTTCACTGAAGGCAAATACTAGAGTGGGTGGGTGTGGACATACATACTAAATATGAACTGTACACACGGATGTCTGGACATGTGCACTGACAGCTTTTTGTGGCATCAATGAAGCCAGTAAGACTTCAGTGAGGTGTGGTCACTTCATTTGTTGTTGTTTTTGTACTTGTACTTAAGTTTTAGTAGCACTGACAATCATGATTAAACTACAGTATACTTCCCTACAAAGTCTAACTACAGTAACTACATTTCTGGTCGAAATTGAGTTATAACTAAAAATTCACTTCATAATGTCTGTTTTATCTTGTGACAAAGTTTTAGATTTCAATTTTGCTTTATTTCAGATAAATAATGATATAAATTCGTAAATTCAACACAAAATTCAACTCAAAACAAAGCAGTAATTGCACTCACCACAGTCTGCTTTGGATATATATACTAAATTAAACATAAAAATAATAGAAATAATAACAAGTTTATTTAAAAAGGAAATTATGAGGGGCTTCTGTCTGTGTTGTGAGGGTGGAGGGCGGGCAGTCAAGTGGAAGTCAATTTACCTGTTGAAAATAGATGGATGGCATTTTTTTTTTTAATTTAATCTAACTGTTACTGAAAATTTGTTAAAAAAAAGAAAAGATTACTAACTAGATAATGATTAAGTAAAAAAGTGTGATAAAATGATATTAAGACTAAATTATAACATTTGTTTATAATATTAAATCTAAAATCCACAAAACTTTGAATAGAGCTGTTAAACACTTTTAAACACACTGATAACAAAATCTATTTGAAAATGTGTAGTCACTGAAAACAAAATATAAAAGCTGAAAGAAGACAACAACATTATAGCTACTGCACTCTGTTTGTGCATTCCTATTAGAACCTTTTACAGCAATGCAGTAACTACGTATTGGGGGTCAAAGGTCAAATAAATCATCATGATTTTTGAGCATAAAAATGACATCATCAATACATGTAGAAATAAGTGGCATATCACTTATCTACATATAACCAATTTTGCTGGCCAGTTAAAAAAAAATGTTAAAAAACTTTAAAGCAGTTTTTCTCAGTTTTACCTTTTGCATAGTTACTGCAGTTAGACTTGGTACATTTACATTCACGTTTAGTAATTTAGCAGACGCTTATATCCAAAGCGACTTACAGGAAGAAAAAAAAGCAAACAATCAAGGCATAGTGCAGTAAGAGCTATTAGTGCATCAATAAGTGCTAGTGACAATTCTTTAAGGAGTAGAATTATCGTGTGGTGCTAGGAAAAAAACTGTAGGGCCGTACAGTACAGCTGTGGCACATCATCAAATCAGGTTACCTGCGCTTTAACTTCTCTACATTGTTGGGTCCTGTGTTGGTTTTGTGAGTACAGGACGTATTTTAATAGTCTGAGCTGCAGGAGCTCCAGCTTGGTCCCTTCCTCTGCAGGGTGCAAGAGAAATGTCTCCACTGCAGCGACTGATAACAGAAGTTTCTGAACAGTTTATGAGATAATACATCAAAATGTGTGTTTATCACTGTTATATCACTCATGTTTGGAAAGCTCTACACATCTCAGACCGCCGTCAGATAAAAGTCAAACTACACAGCCTGACTCCACCGGGCTGGGACCATAAACACGTTATTAATACAGCAGCTGAATAACGGCCAGAACCCAAACACTGATGTCAGTTTGCTGAACTAATCCACTGACAGTCAGGTTTTGTGGATCTCAAATCAAGTCAAGACAGATTCAGAAGTGCCTCTGACAAACAGAGAGGAAAGCTTCCTGTTGTAGTTGTGTGTCTCCAGTATCTATCTGTCAATCACCAGGACAGGCCATACAGTGACAGGCTGAACTGATACATGGAATCACACACCACCTGAAGATGAGCAGTCCGGAGCCGGCTTTTGTCTGGACTTTTTTCATCCCTGTAGAAGAGCAGGGTCTTTTTTCTCCCCTGAAAACAGCCTGGTTACTGATTGGATAGATCGCTAAGCGGGATGTGACGTAGTACTCTACATCAGTAGTTCTCAACCGTTTTGAGTCGCGAACCCCAATTTAACATGCATGTTGTCGGTGACCCCCGCTCACTGAACAGAATCTCACACGCACAGTTCAGATCATACAAACTCAGTTGATACGACGAATTTTGGACAAATAATGAAGCAGACAACAACTAAAACATCTCTCTGTCTGTGGATTTATGTTTTTTTTTTTATATTCTATTGTTACTTTTAATCTAAGTCCTTTGCTATACGTTTAAAGGTCCATTCTGACCTCCTGAGTGTGTAACAGTCAGCTTCAAGCCAGAGACTCCTTGGAAAGTAATAACTTGCTACTTTGGGACTTGTCAGAAAAGACACAAAATTACCCAAAAAAGAATCAAATTGACCACAAAATGACAAAAAATTATCAAAAAAAAGACATAAAATGACCAAAAAATTACATACAATAAACAAAAAAGGACTCAAATTGACCAAAAAAGACACAAAATGACTAAAAAAAAGACACAAAATGACAAAAAAGACACAAAATGACAAAAAAACACAAAATTACCAAAAAAAGACATTATATAACCAAAAAGAGTAAAACACATTAACACATGAACACTTTAACACAGTGGAGACAGAGCTGCCTTCCAAAATGATTTGGTGACCCCCAGAAATCATCTCGCGACCCCAAGGTTGAGAATAGCTGCTCTACACGACAACAACACACACCATTTGTAAAAGCCAGCGAAGCAGTGTTGCCAACTTAGAGACTTTGTTGCTAAATTTAGCAACTTTTCACACCTCCTTAGCGACTATTTTTCAAGAAAGCGACTGGAGACAAATCCAGCGACTCCTTCTTGAGCCGCAGTTAGCAACAAGCACCGGACACTCTGTGCACAGTTAGTGATGCCGTTAATTCACAATCACTATGTTTATGATCAGCAGAGACTCTGTGCATAATTATCCATGCTGCTTTCAGCTGCTGACGTTGTGCAGTTAGCGACGGTGAAAACCATACGTCACCTCCAGAGTCTCTAAATCCCTCTGGGGGCTAACTTGTAGTGGAGACACGCAGAGTGAGAGACTTTTGAGAGGGTGTGGCCTGAGACTTTCCTGGTGGACACTTTTCCCCCTAAAGGAAACACGGCTTATGGTGCTTTTATTAATAAGAGGAGTATCTCCATCAGCTATCAGGGGTTAAGAGTCCTGTTTTCTGTCCCTACATGAAGACACTTCTGACATGAACCTGCATCTATACACCAACACTGCTTCATGATTTCTACTGTTTCCATGTTGACTGATGCTTGGTATAGACCTGATGGTATTATAATTAGGGCTCCTTATTTGACTTTAAGTTATTATTCTTTATTTTTTAATACCTGGGGATGATGCATGGTGACAACAAAATATTTGATTTATATGTGGTCATAGATGGATCTGCAATGAAGTCTTCACTACCTGTGCATCCTTTCTCCATTGAACCACCACAGAGCTTTTATTCTGAAGCGGCTGCAGGAAGTGTTGACTGGGGCTTATTTTATGCTTGGTAGCTCAATACTGACAGTTGTTTCTCAGCAGAAGACACTATGTCTGCCCACTGTGCACATAACTGCAGCCATTGACAGTAAGTCAAAGGACTGAAATGAAGCTCCATTAATCAGAGTTCTATAATCGCGTTTTGTGAAAGGCGTCGCTCTTAGGAGCAAATCATTCATCTTACTCTGCAATGTGTTTTAACTCATTGTTTTGTTTTCACAGCAAATTTACTGCCACTGTCTCATCAAAGCAAAATAAATGTGAATATTGAAATTCCATTTGTCTGATGCTCAGAAACAGAATGTCAATGGGATGATGGTGTCTCTCCGTGTCTGCTAGCTGATGGAAGTTGGCAACTCTTTGATAAAACGTTCAGCACTGCAACTTTATAGGGTGATAACATAGAGTCAAAGTGCCACTGGCTTTTATCTATCATCAGTCCACTGTAACTGTAGCAAAATTAAACAATGATTAATTTATTAACGCTTCTCATGGCATTCTCCCAGCACAGTAGCACACTTATTATACGTCATAATGACTTTTGGTCATAATCTCTGCTGTCACAGTCACTCTGCTGCTCTTTATTGCTTAGCAAAATGACCTAAATAACAAATTCACTTATAGTTTTATTTATATATTCTACAATCTTGCAATGTCATTCAGCTTTTATCCAAAGCATACATACTGTATGTACAGCAGGTAGAGACACATTTGGGACATAAAACATTCAGAAATATATACAGATAGAGTACAATATTTTAAAATTCTGTATCAAGTAGGGCTGGGTGATATATCGATATAAAAAAATGAATTGATAAATTTTTAAATGTGATATGGAATTAGACCATATCGCATATATTGATATAGTTCAAATTGGGTTTTTCTCTTTTTATATATGAATGCTGCCCTTACTAGGGTTTGTCATATTAAGTTCTTTTGTAATATTTGTTATTCTTTTCTCATATATATATTTATTTCAGAAAAAGATTGATTTTTTTAAAAAGGTACTCTGTTTTCATACAGTATTTATGTTCACTAAAATAAACAGTTTCAATAGAACTACTTGTGACATGTCATATTTGGCTTTCCATATTTGCTCTCACTTTGTGATAAAAATATCGGGATATATATCGTATATCGATATTCATTCTAAATAAATCGGAATATGACTGTTGGTCCATATTGCCCAGCCCTAGTATCAAGACCTTTTTTCAGGTCATTGTGAGGTATTATCAGGTCAGGTCAGGTCTTGCAGATAATTGTAAAAATATCAAGTTGCAATCAGTGAAATTGGACTGTATTGAATGTTGCATGTAGTGTTAATATTTGTGTTATTTGAGACAAAAAAAAAAATAGTAAACTGAAACATCAGTTGACATTCACAGAAAGAGACTCTGTGAAACCAACGAAAAAGGGACCAGTGAAAATACTGTCTGTCTGTGTGCCCTAGGTGATTCGATCACACGTGGACATTGAGGACGCAGTGAGAGCATTCAAAGATGTCCAAGCAACATATAGCCACAGCCTTTAACAGTGTGTCCTGAGCCACATTGAAGACTGCCTACTCAGCTGGTGACAGGATCCACAGGATCCACAGGGTCTCACTGTGCTCGTCGTGACAAACAGAAAATCGCTCTGCAAGCACAGGAAGTACACTGCTGCTGCTGTATTTCTCATGTCACAGAAACCACTGAGTGCATCTTGTGTTTTGAATTTTATTATCATGCTGTCTGTGTTTTTGTTCCAGTGCTTTGCACACATGTGATCTAGTCCCTGACTCTCTGAAGCCCTTCCGGTGTCCTGCATAGGACCTTATTTCAGAAACAATACGCAAAAAGTCAATGGGAGAGAGAAAACCTTTTTTTGATCATATTTGAACATTGCCATGAATTACACACCTGATGTCTGTCTGTTTAAAAGATACATTTACAAGTCAAGAAAGTTGGAGCTTGTAATAGTACCATTTCGTTTTCACAATATACATCATGCTAACGTTCATTGCGTGCTAGCTCACTAGGTTAACTATGTTCCGAGCAGAAATGCAATGATATCTTACATGGTGTGTTCTATCCAGGAACTCCTGGTATTTTTATAAGCGTTAGAAGCGTGAAGCGGAAAGTATGAATGATGATTTGTTGTTCACGTGATCAACAAACACACAGTCGTAGATCAGAAAGGTATCACTGTCTCTAACAGTTCCAGAACAAAAAAATGATGTTTCAATTTGACTTGAATCACAATTCAAACAGGATTAAAAAAATATTTGTATCTCACCGTTGACTAGGGTACATATTTTTTCTAAAATAACGCTACTTCAGCTGAGCTTCAGCTACCTGATGCTACTTCAGAATAGGGGATTGTTTTAATTTTTTTAAACTCTGTAGCAGTGACCACAGCGGGAGGCTCCGCAAAGCAGTTTTCTGCTCCCTCGCTGTTGGGACGAGCGACTGGAACAGTGCCAGGATGTCAAACACTTGGGATGACATAAGAACCGTAACAGCGTAAGCTCTCTGTCAGCATCACTGGAGTTTCTGAGTAAGGTTAGACTGCCTGTTAGAGTGGATGGCTAGCTAACGTTACTGGAAGAGAACAAAGCACACTGCGGTTGGTCAGCCTCCACTTGTTTTTCTGGTGCTTAAGTGTTACGGTAAGAACGTTCAAAATAAAAGCAAACACATGAAGCTTTTCAAAATAAAAGCACATGTGTTAGCAGAGTCCACCACAGAATTTACAAGAAGGCTGTCAAAATAGGATGCCTTAAACAAACAGAAGAACCCTTATCCTCCTTTACAATAATATATCTAAAATATGCTTTCGTATGATTAAGATTGGAATATGGAATATTGGCATTAGAATGTGCGAGAGGCCACCCGATTTAGGCTTTTAGGGCAAAAATTGCAAGCATGCCAACAGCCCCACTATTTTGTTCGAGTCTCGCCATCAAAGTCTCAGAAAACACTGGTTCTAAAGCCTGTTTTGCAGTTGAATGTCATTTTTTATACTTATTACTTTATACTTATTTATAAATAGCCCTTTACCCCCACTGCTGAAAAAAATGCGAGAGGAAACACTGTGCTATAGGAAGTGTGATCCAAACAATAGTGTTAAGACACTTGTGGAGACGCAGTCTAATGCCAGGTGTGAACTGATGTACTTCCACTTGTGATCAGGTTGCTGAGGAGACATGTCAATACAGGACTGAAGAGTGCTTGTGATGAAGTGGTAGTTTCACATTAACAACATGTCGTGTTGAGGTGTGATGTTAACGTGATATTAACTAATGTGACACTACAATGTGTCATCGTTGTATTTAGTTAAGGCAGTCAGAATTATACATTCACACCACTAATTGTTCTGATGCCTTAAAGACTTTGTGTTACAATGCAACAATTTTATCTGATGCTTTTTTTCCCAAAGCAAGGTACATGTGAGAGTTCATACAACACAAGCAAAGATCTAGTCAAAAGACAACAAATGAGTAAGTGCCATGGTGTTAAGTTGGGTCCAGTAGGACATAGGTGCTGTCCAACAGCCAGGCGGCGGGCACTGCTGACTTTTTCTTTCAGAGGCCATAGCAGACTCTTAAGTCTACAGGGAACAAAATTAGTATTATAGGAAAGTCGACAATCTAAGGAATCCACTCCAAGATTATAATAGTTTGGGATTTTTCATTAGTTTTAGTTTTAATTTCGTTGTCAATTTTTGTTTTCAAATTCAGTTAGTTTTAATTGGTTTTTAGAGTGTGTTTGCTAGTTGTTATTATTTTTTATTTTTTGGAAAATGCTTAGTTTTAGTTTAGTTTTTATTAGTTTTAGTGTTAGTTTAAGTTTTTTGTAATGGGGTATTTGTTGGGTTTAAGATTCAATAAGGTCACAATAAATGGTGCCTTTATTTCCTTTGTCTGATCCATCTCAGCCCCAATAAGTTTATTAAGTCATAAAACCCGATATATGAAATAGATTTCATATAAACCAAAAAGGTTTACGTATGAAAAGAGTTGACAAAGACAAAAACTAAGGACATTTTCACTATAATTTTAGTTAGTTATTTTTGTAACCACAAAATACAATTTGTTCATGATCGTTTTTTAAAAAACTCTTTTTATTTTTATTTCAGTTATCGAAAATGTTTTTATTTTGTTTCTAGTTTGCGTTATTTTGTTAGTTTTTGTTAACTATAATAACCTTGATCAACTCCAGAGCTACATTTCAGAAAGGGTTCCCTTGACTGCTGACTTAAGGATTTCTGAATAAAAATATATTCCATGGGTGACCACCAGGGTAGTCAGGATGCATAAGTGTAACACCAGTAGAAGCTGCCATATTTATGGCCTCATGATTTCTGCATTGTTGTCCTATGATATTTTCCAAGTCAAATTGTGTGTGCAACTGACACAATATGTATGTACTACGGTTGTTTTGTGAGTGAGAGTCCTTTCACTCACATGAAGCATCGACAAGAACTGTAAAAATATCAGAGAGAACTGACATTCCTGTCTTATATCAAAAAAGTAGCCAAAAAGTGCCTTAAATCGATGATGATAAAGGAGCATTTTGGGTATCTACAAAATGACCAGAGAGTTGTTGTAAAAGACGGACATCCAATTTTGGCACTCACCCTCGGTAAAAGTACCCAGTGTTGACACATATCTGTGCTCAATTGCCACAAGTGACAGCAAATTACAGTCAAGACTGCGCTGCAACACGTGATTTCGGTTTAATTAAAGGTACACATTTTTAATGATCCTGTCGTTTCACAGTGTGTACAAAAAAGGGGAAAGGAGTCCCAAGATTTTCAATCAAACACCTACCAAACAAATGAATGAAAGTTGTTTTTTTTGATACTCTAAAATGAGTCTATGTCCCTTTTTTCTTTATCAGTGTTTGACATTCATGAATCCCTGATTGAAAATGGTAAAAAAAAAAAAAAATGTAAAAGTGTGAAACCTTGACATTTTTTCTGACAATAATTGTGATATCAAAATTTCATATTGTGACATCCTAAGCCTCCTTCGAACGGACATGCCCACTTTATGCTAAACCCATGCAGTTTAAGGCAGAGATCATGCAGTTTTTCTCATGCAGTAAAATGTGTTATTTTGGCTTTTGGGTATGACTGAAAAGCTGAGACTCTAACCCTAACCCTAACCTCTATTCATATGTGATGATGTAAGACCCTATTGTTGCATTTCATTGCAGTGAGAGCATTGCACTTGTCCTCACTGTCTAAAATGACCTGATGCAACCTCTAGGATAATCACAACCTTTACCACCACAAACTAGAGACCTGGAGCATTCAGAGGAAGGATGGCTCTCCTGGGTGTATTGACAAGAAGGAAAACCTCCTGATTGTCTATTCAGCTATGAAAGCCAACAGTTTACACAATATAAGTGCTCGCCATCCAATTGCTAAAAATAAAGGAAACTCCAAAATGCCAAGGGATTTTGAAATCAAATCACAGCCTGGATTATTTTATGCTGTTTCTCAAGTTCCTCAATGTCTTGATGTCATCATGTGGTATTTTGGAGGGATCATCATTTTTATCTGTCTGTGTGTGTCCGGTCTTGAATGTGGACCAGCATTGAGATAGAGTAATCTTGTGCGCTAGGTGTTTTCAGCTATATCCGGTGCGGGGTGGGTGGGTTAATGGGTGTGGGGTGGGACAGGTTGGGTTATGGAAGGGTAGGTTGGGTGGGGGGAGGCTGGTTGGTAGGGGTGGGTCTGTATAACCAATCATTGGTATTAAGGGAAGAATTGAACCTGACGCATTTTGATTTTGATGAAATACTATGAAACTCTGATATTGATGAAATTCTGAAATTGCCATTTTTTTATTTTTGATGTTTTGATGTACATCCTGGTACCTAACTATGATGACCCACAGAAATTAATAGATAAAATAATAAAATTCTAAAAACAAAACAAAACATAATTTTTATCTGTTCTTGAATTAAAAAAATGTATATATATATATATATATATATATATATATATATATATATACATATATATATATATATATATATATATAGCACCAAATCTGTGTAACAAATGGTATCAACCCAAAAATTGCTGCAACAAAGTATGAGACATGAATGAGTATGGGAATGGACTTCATATTCCCATATCCTAATGTGCTAAACTCTTACACACTGTAAGTGTAACTAATTCATTATTTATTACAGATTTTTTACTAGACAGTGTTTCCTCTAGGATTTTTTCAACAGCACGGGTAAAGGGTCATTTGTCCCCTGGATGGTCAGTGTGTAAATAAATATCAATCAGCAATTTAGAAAGTATTTAAAAAAATGACACTAGACTGCAAAACAAGCTTTAGAACCAGTGTTTCCCACAGGATTTTATGAGATTACAATGGGGGACCTGAATAAAAGAGGGGGACTGGGGACATGCTCCCCCAGAGAAAATTTTTACCCTAAAAGCCTAAATTTGTTGGCCTCTCGCACATTCTAATGCCAATATTTCGTCTTAATCATTGCATATTTTAGATATATAATTGTAAAGGAGAATACGGGTTCTTCTGTTTTATTTAAGGCATCTTATTTTGACAGTATTCTTGTAAATTGGTGGTGGACTCTTTTAACACATCCATATGCTCTTATTTTGAAAGCTACATGTGTTTGCTTTTATTATGAAGGTGGGTCTAACACATTCTTACCGTAACGCTTAATTAATAGATTCACTGGGAAAACAAGTGGAGGCTGACCGACCGCAGTGTGCTTTGTTCTCTTCTAGTAATGTTAGCTAGCCAGCTGCTCTAACGGGCAGTCTAACCTCACTCAGAAACTCCAGTGATGCTAACAGAGTGCTCGCGCTGTTGTGGTTGATATGACATCTCGAGTGTTTGATATCCTGGCACTGTTCCATTTGGTCGTCCCCGCGGCAAGAGGGCGGAAGCCGCACCTCCCACTGTGGTCACTGCTACAGAGTTAAATAAAAAAATAAAACAATCCCCTATCAGCGGGCTGCCGCTACTAAATGAATATAGCGGAAACCCTGCTAGAGCAATTTGCCACAGTTGCATAGCTGCATCTGAATTTTATCTTCAGGCTCCAGCTTTCTGATGATGTACACCACTTCTATGTGGCATCAACAGTTGACCTGCTATGTCCCCCTTAAAAATCTACTGTCCCCCAACCTAGGGCTGGGCGATATATCGATGTAAAAAATGTATCGATATATTTTTAAATGTGATATGGATTAGATTTAGATTAGATTAGACCATATATCATATCATGGGTATATCAATATAGTTTTTAAAAAAAATGTCTTTCTTTATATATAAATGCTGCCCTTATTAGGGTTTGTCATATTTAATTGTTTTGTAATTTGTTCGTTATTCTTTTCTCATATAAATATATTTATTTCAGAAAAATATTGGCCTATTTAATTAGGCTATTTTTATTTAAGCTGTTTTTTTATTTAAATGTGCACTTTATGGATCTTTGATTTTTTTTTTAAAGGTACTCCTGTTGTTATACAGTATTTATGTTCACTTAAATAAACTTTAAATAAAACTACTTGTGACATGTCATATTTGGCTCTGACTTTGACTGAACATTTTCTTTCACTTTGCGATAAAAAATATCAGGATATATATCGTATATCGATATTCAGCCTAAATATATCGGGATATTGGTCCCGATTGGTCCGGGATATCGGACTTTTGGTCCATATTGCCCAACCCTACCACAACCCCAAATTCGCTATAAAAGAGGGCGTTAACACAGGTTGTGTTGCAATAACCCACGGCCAAAAAAGAAATAGCAACTAGCAGCAACTGCTGAAGAAAAAACTATATTAACTACCGGTATGTTACAGTGACAACCCCAAAACATATCTTTGGCATTATGTATGACAACTTTTGTCACAAATCAGCCAACATATGACCTCATATGGACATATCGGTTGGAAGCTAACATCAGCAGATAATAATGTATCAATCAACAATATTGGTGAGGGTTTGGTCTTTACCAACCCTGGTAAAAAAAATGCACTACTCTTTAGCTGTCAGATATATGAATTTCCTATGGTTGCCTTAATGTAAGATACAAGGCCCTCTCTAGATTCAGTGTTTGGTTTGTCCATTCTAGGGACTGTAGACGAATGGCAGTGCAAGATAGCAGACTCTGTGAAGAGAACTCATTATGGAGGGCTCTCTCTCATTTAACAAAAACACAACAGTGAGTATTATATTACTTTCTGCCAAAGGTGGCCCCTGAATCCTACACTCATTGCTTCTGTAATACAATGTTATTAAAAAAATAAATAAAAACATATTGATAACTGCTGCTTTAGAAATCCAACAACTCCAAAAGCTGACCTTTTGTGCATGTTACACTGTTAAACAGACGGGTACAGCAAAAACAAGACATTGTGGTTTTAGAAACAGTTCAACTTTGGACTACTTCCTGATCAACAACATCCAACAGCATCTCCAACTGTTATGACTCAAGACACAACCAAAACCAACATGACTCTCAGGTGTTAACACGACAGTTTGTAAGTTGTAACAACGTGGGGTTTTCAGTCGGAGCTTAACTTTGTGCTGTATCTTTATGAAGCTGAACAGACCTCATACACGTACTGCACATGAACAGAAAGTGATACTAGTCTTGTTATCTGACTCTATGACAGCAAGTGGGCATGTTCCCCAACTTGATTTGAAACCTTATTTGGGCAATGATGGTGCACTCAAATGTCATGTTTCCCCTGATGAACCCATACAAATGCCACCCTCCCGTCGTTTTTTACAACCAAATATCTGAAAACTCCACTTCACTGGTTAAGATGTGTGTGCTGATGTTATGCTACCTGTTCATTAGCTTGCTAAATTGTTAGCCTCAGTTGCTTCTAAACATGTTGCTGTTAGCTAGCAACGGCGTCCTCATGACATAACCACTTAACACCAAGCATCTTGTGTATATGACTTCCCATATGGTATTATTTTGCAAGTTCACAAGTTCTATTTGAAGGCAGCACACATTAACATAACTACTACATGCTTACTATCACCTAGCTGTGTCTTATTATATCTTGTTGTTATAACTGGCATTATCATATTTCCACAACACAATTGATATTACCATGGCTGTACAATGTAATTAGCATACCAGTTGCCACATGCAGATGTCCATGTCAGAAAACATTGTACAATAAAGTGCCACCTCCATGGCAAATATCTTATATCTCTATCTCATCGCAGCTGATGAGTATACTGCCCTACAAAGTCTAACTGCAGTAACTACATTTTTGGTTGAAATTGAGTTATAACTAAAAATGAACTCCTTGATGTCTGTTTTATCCTGTGACAAAGTTTTAGATTTCAATTTTGCTTTATTTCAGAGAAATAATTATATAAAACGTGCAGTAACTACAAAATACAACTCAAAACCAAAGCTGGTCTTTGACTGTGATACAGTGTAGCCTTGTATTTCTTCATTGTGTTGAATACTGACGACAACAATAATAGAAATAATAAATTTATTTGAAAGGGAAAGTATTGTCTAGATAGTGATTAAGTAAAAAAGTGAGATAAAATTATATTAGGACTAAAATATAACAATACTTTATAATATTAAGTGTAAAATACACAAATCTTTGAATAGAGTTGTTAAACACTTTTAAACACACTTATAACAAAATCAATTCGAGAACAAAATATAAAAGGGGAAAGAAGACAACAACATTGTAATTACTGCACTCTGTTTTTGCTTTACTATTAGAGCGCAGAAAGTACATTTTTGGGGTCAAAGGTCAAATAAATCGTCATGATTTTTGAGCATAAAAATAACATTGATCAATACATGTAGAAATAAGCGTCATATCACTTATCTACATATAACATTTGGCTGGCCAGTTAAAAAACATTAAAAAACTTTAAAGCAGTTTTTCTCAGTTTTAGCCTATCTGTATTTACTGCAGTTAGACTTTGTAGGGCAGTATAGCCGAGCAGAAGTGCATCTTACTTTATGTGGAGTCCCCAGGGCCCCATTATTGCTTCACAGCTAGATTATAGGTGTTGTCATCATATGGAGACACTATGTATTATACGCTAATGACACATGGTAGAAACAACACCATAACATCCTCAAAAGAATCTCAGAACCACCATACCACAGATCAAGTTCTTCTAAGAACATAATACTATGTAGGTGGATAAAGTTTTTTACTCTAAACATACAGAGCTATTACAGTCCTGTTTTTATATCTATTTCTGATTTGAGTATAATAACCATTTATCCCTTAATAGAGGTCCAGAGGAGTGTTTTAAGTCTTGTCTTAAGACCCATTATTATTCCCTGGCTTTTTAACTTTGCGTGACTTTTGTGGTCCTCTGTGTCATTTATTTATTTGACTACGTTTAACTACGTCTTTTATTTATTTTACTATCTTTATCTGTTTGATTTTATTGTTTTATTCATAGCATCATTTTAGATTCATGCACTTATTTGATTATTTATTGCTGATTGTTATATGGAAATGTTCGTTTTTGTTGTTTAAATGTGCTATACAAATAAAGTGGATTGGATTGGATTATCATAGGCAGGTATGTAAGGGAAATTCATAGTAACACACTTTTCTTTTGTGGTCAAAAGACAGTGTCTCCCTAGTTATCAGGGTATATTGACCTTTCAGAACTCACAGAATGCCCTACTGTACATAAATCATATATCATATCATACAGGAAGCGGCATCAGGCTGATATGGAAACATTTAGGGTGCACATTTTAATGGTGGTTGTGTGGCTTATGGTGAAGCATGGCTGGAGGTCATGGCATAAGCCCAGCATTTAACTCACCACTACATAACGTCACACTGTTAAAATAATCGCCTAAGTAATTTTTTGTCCAAATCATCTCCTCATGACGCCGGCCACCTATGGTAAAATCGCCTGCATCCTCAGTTGATCAGATCATGTGATTTTACCCCTTTAAGATAATGGCCTATGTCAAGTGTTTGACTTAAGCGGATTTATTATGCCTTAGTCAAAATAAAATGTGACTAAAATGCCTTTGTGACTTGGGCAAGATATGGTAACATTTTATTTTGAAGGTGTCTACATAAGAGTGACATGAGTGTGTCATAAACATGACATGGGATGTGTCATGAACATCAATGACCCTCTGAAGTAACATTAATGCTCATGATACTTGTCATGTCATGTTTCTGACAGGCTTGTGTCACTCTTATGTAGACACCTTCAAAATAAAGTGTAACCATTTCTTGCTTAAGTCACAAAGGCATGTTCAAAAAATTGCCTAAGACATTTATTTCTCTTAAGTTACATCACTTACACACAGTGTTATTACTATGCCAATAGCCATCCTTTGTTACATCCCTTTTGAGTGAAATGATCAATAAATGTCATATGTTACACTTTTGGTGAAGTTTTTTGTGTTTCCTGCAAAGCTTGAAAAAATGAGTTAGGCGATTATTTTAACAGGGTGACGATGTGCAATACAAATAAAGTGGATTGGATTGGATTATTATAGGCAGGGATGTAAGGGAAATCCATAGTAACACACTTTTCTCTTGTGGTCAAAAGACAGTGTCTCCCTAGTTATCAGGGTACATAGACCTTTGAGAACTCACAGAATGCCCTACTGTACATAAATCAAATATTAATCTTACAGTAAGCGGCATCAGGCTGATATGGAAACATTTAGGGTGTACATTTTCATGGTGGTTGTGTGGCTCATGGTGTAGCATGGCTGGAGGTCATGGCATAAGCCCAGCATTTAATTCGCCACTACATAATGTAATAAAGCTCTATAGAGCCCAAGCAGACAGGGGGAGCATTAAAGGGTTAACGTTCAGGCGCGTAAATACTGTCTACTCTCTGAAGGGCTTGTTCACCAAACGAAACACAATTAACAAATGATCTGGTCCCAAAAAGACACGCAGAGTGCAGCCGAACAGCATGAAACATAAGGAAACAAAGCCGAGTGCAGGACACACTAGTGTAGCAAACAGCACAACAACAGGGTGAAATGTAACACGGTGATAACAGGGATTTGGCCGAGATCATTGCAGCTTATGTACGGCGGGGAAAGTGAGGAGCGGCGGTCGACGATACGATACGTCTCCGTTTAATCACAGTGAAAATAAACAACAATTAGCTCCAACCCAGAGTAGTGACAAACTGCTCGGTGGATGTTAGTAACTATGCTGTTTTCCCCGCCGAGCTCCAGGGCACCAGCCCGGGCTATTGTCAGCCATAGCTGCTGCTGCTGGCAGGAAGGCTGGACGGGGCTGCGCTCAGACTCGGGTCGTGATTTTTACCGAGCTCTGTGAAACCCTCGGGGAAAGCTCGGGGAAAGGCAGGAGGGTGACAACATTTAGGGGCAAAGTAGGCAAAAATATCGAGCAGAAAGCGGCCGTGAAGAGGGGAAATGTGAGAGAAATGAGCGGCGAGCCAGCCGAGGCTTCCCCCGCTGCCTCTGCCGCCCGCTCCTCACTACAGCGGGGACGCTGAGTTTGGGGCTTCGCGGGGACGTTTAATACCCGTAAAGTGCAATTAATAGACGAAGCCCGCATCAAAATCACTCAATAAACCACCATAACTTTTATTAAGAGGTCTGTGTTTAGTGTTATTCGCGAAAAAATGTCACAACCCCGGTCGGTCGGCTATATTTAACTCCGCCTTCTTCTTCTTCTCCAAGCGGCCTCTCTTCAGATGTAGACGGCCGACGGAGAGCCACAAAGCTGTCAAACGCACCGAGACCTCGCCATTTTTGTTTGTTTTAAACAAATGCAAACCGACACAAAAACACCACAGTGAGCAATTTGGCCTTACCTGCCGTGGAACCAGTCCTTGCAAGCATCGCACTCGATCATAAACTGGGTCACGTCGTAAGGTAATCTGCAGATGCAATATACTGGTACAGTCGCCATGTTCAATTCACAACTACGTCGGGATAGACTGGGGGGGCTGCAGGAGGAACAGCGTCCTGCAAACAATATGATCCAATATGATCTTCCCCAGAAAAAAAAGCCAGGGGCAGAGCCGCCGGACACATGAACTAAAAGCACATCTCCATCACACCACGGCCGAGTGGTGGAAACGATGGAGGCTCGTCCTAGCAGCCTTTCCTCAAATGCATTATTATTATTATTACTATGTGCATGCCCCCTGGTGACTGCACGCCACCGAGGCGGTCATATTAGAGCCAGAAGAAAATGTAGCCTCGATGTCGTTGCGAAATAAAGAAATAAATAAATGTGAAAGTTACGTCAGGGACCGGGTTTAAATCAGCTCAAATCACATGAATGAAGGTCCGGATCAATCTACACTGCAGATTTTTTTTTTCATCCAGCTCAAAATAAAAGCCTTTTATTATCGCCCATGGTTAGCTACGGAATAAATAATAACAGCACATGTAATAACACAATAAGATAGTAATTACATAATTACGTGAAAAATATGTCGAGCCAATTTAAATAACGGGAAGACCATAATAGATATATTAAGAATATATTATTTATTTGATTAAGAAACAAATACATCAGTACATGATGTTATTATAGGAATACTTCATTTATAAGTCATTTTGTCAGATGTTACGACTGTAACATATATATTCGTTATTTAAAAAAAATGTTTTTGTCATTCTACAGAAAATGTTTGAATAAATATTAACAGCACATGTAATAACACAATAAGATTGTTATTACATAATTACGTGATGAATATATCGAGCCAAATTAAATAACGGGAAGACCATAATAGCATATATTATATTAAGCATATATTATTTATTTGATTAATAAATAAATAAGTACATGATGTTATTACAGAAGTACTTCATTTATAAGTCATTTTTGTCAGATATTATGACTTTAACATATTCATTATTTTTATTTAAAAAAAATACGTTTTTGTCATTCTACAGAAAATATTGGTTTTATACAGTAAAATTAATCTCACATTAACAATGTTGCAATATAATATATATATATATGTCATTAAACATTATTTAAATATACAAATATAAAATACTGTTCACTCTTAAGATGTGATATATTCTCTTAGAAGTTGTGTGTATGAAAGGCTACTTGTTATTCTTCAAATGTATTTTGTCCATCTTCAAATGTATTTTGGCCCTATATTTTTTATCTGAATACAATATTCAGATAAAATATAATACTATAATATCACAAGTTGAACTAGATAGTGCCGTGTTTTTATTATATCTCTTTTGTGTTAACTGGTCTTGAAGATCAGGGGACCAGACTAAAATACACTTTCCATTTCCACAAGGCAAAAATCTCACAAGCCATCATTTCCTGATTTGCCTAATTTGCATTTAGAGCAGATTTGCTCAATCTACTGCTTTTAAAAATGAATGCAGAAATTTAAATATGCAGAAAGTGAGCAGGGAAACGGTGAAATATTAATGCCTACAAACTGTTACAGTATGATGAGGGATAAATAAACAAACGACCAACCACTTGTACTAAAAGAATATAGTTTTATTAAGCATTGTAGCCAAGTAGCATTCAAATACACCACGCCACAATTCACCAATATTCAATCAAACCCAACAGTAGTTCTTTCTTTTACAATCCATGAGTTAGGAAGAAACTCTAATCAACTGACATAGAAGGTGACCTATTTAGCTGGGGAATACACAATTTGTCTGATCACTAATGAAAGATGAAAAGCTGAAAAGGAGAATCAAGTGAAAATGTTAAATGATTGTGGTGTAGTGTGAGAACAACACTAAAGTCAAACCCGATTACTGGCTGACAGCTGAAGTCTTAATTGGAAGGTCAAGCACATTGCTTTCAGCTAACAACTGATTTTTTTCTTCCTTCAGATATTTGACTGATGCAGAAAACAGCAATAGAGAACACTATTGTGTGAATACACTATCTCAAAGTGGGTAGATAATCTATTGTTTAAAAAATTAAAATAAATGCAACACAGGTCACAAAAGAATCAAGGTCCAAACTAATGTGTTACTAACAGAACACCTTTAATGGTCCTCACTGATATTAGCCATTCGTTAGTTAGCACTTGGGCACAGACTGGTAAAGATGGGAGAAAAAGGACAACATGCATAATAACTACACATCTCTTGAACTGTGAACCATGCACAAGGTTTTTGTTGAAGCGGTAATACTACATCTCTACATCTGACTAAAAAAACCAAGGTGTCAGAGTGTGACAAGATCTTTTTAGAGCCGTTTTTTCAAATGTTACTTACAACTAAATGACTGAAACTCCATGGAGCTCATCTGAACTAACGGAGAGCTGCTTCAGCATGACCCAAACCAACAAGTGGTGACCAAGGCAGATGTGTTGCATTTTGTTTTTCTATATGTTTGGATTCCATTAAGCAGGTAACCGGACAACACAAAATTTATAACAGTACTATGATGACAAATAGAGTACCAACCTATAAGAACTAAAATATTTGCTTTAATATTCTAATGGAAAGGAAAAGTATCATTCTCATAAACATGTAGAACTCTTGGTGATGGAGTGAACAACTCCCTAAACTAGCAATGTGTTGTATATCTTGTGTTTACTGAGAGGGATCCCAATTACATGTCTTTTCTTAATCTCAGGAAAAAGGTACATTGACAAATTTCCAGATATCCTCACCCCATTCCATCTTTTATCCTCCACCCTCTCTAGAAAAATAAGATTACTCTTCTGTTTTTAAGACAGCAGCCTCCATACCTTCATCTCTATGGCAGCTGCTGTCTACATTTAGTGCATTTAAGTGAGGATTAGAATTGCATGTCTTAGAGTCACTGCTAAAGGCACTTTCAGGTTCCTCTTTTTCACCATTCAGCTGCTCTGGCTCTTTGTCTTCTACGCCGTTCTCTGTGGTTGAGTCGTCACACGGTGCAGGGGAGGATTTCCTTCTCTCCTTCACTGCTTCATGTCCAGACGTAGGAGCCGGCTTATGAGCTGGCTTACCCTGGTATAAAGGACAGACAAAAGAGACGGTTATTCTGAATCAGTGACTGTGAGGGTTCTTTCTTTAAATCATAAATACAGATGTGGGTGGACGGCAACAAATGGTTAATTATCAGGAAAGTAAAAGGACTTTTAACAACACAAAAGAGCTGCTGAGGGGCTGTTTAGTTCCCATCATCCAGTGCTGAATGCTCACACAGTGGTTATGGATTCTGTTGTAGCACTGTAATTAAACAGTGAACAGAGAAACAGCTGTATCTTGAAGCACATAATAAGTTGAAATATAAGCACAACTTTTATGATTATGCCATTCCTAAAAAAGTTGTTGGTTTTGACAGGCTTTGGGGAATTTACATTTCACCTGTAGTATCTTGGACCAAATAGGGACCCATCTCGCTGCTTTGTAAAAATAATCCTTTAAAAAATCGAAACAAAAGCATGCTGCCAAACACTATTGTTTCTGATAGTGACACAGTCAGTGCGTTTACATGCACAGTTTAATTGAGCTATGCTTAAAAATCGATATTGGTGTCTAATAGGACTTCTGTCCTTGTCCTTGTCCCAGTTTATATGCAGCTAAGAAAATCGAATAACTGACGGGAACGTGTCCTCCTCCTCAACATTGGGTGGCAATATGCATCGTTTCAGCGGGTTAATATGGCGCCCTTTCCGGTTGACCTCAGTTCCATACTTTGTGTCGTTGCTACTGACCGGCAACCAGCTAATGACACCGGCTAATGTGCCACCGGCTAATGCGACTGGGAAATGTGCCACCGGCTAATGTGACTGGTTAATGTGCGACCGGCTAATGAACGACCAGCTAATGCGACTGGGTAATGTGTGACAGGCTAATGTGACCGGCTTATCCGACTGGGTAATGTGCGACCGGCTAATGTGACTGGCTAATTCGACTGGCTAATGCGACTGGGTAATGTGCGACAGGCTAATGCGACTGGGTAATATGTGACGGGCTAAAGTGACCTGCTAATGCGACTGGGTAATGTGCAACGGGCTAATGCGACCGGCTAATGCGACTGGGTAATGTGCGACCGGCTAATACGACTGGGTAATGTGCGACCGGCTAATGCGACTGGGTAATGTGCGACCGGCTAATGTGACCGGCTAATGTGTGAGTGGCTAATGTGCGACCGGCTTTCTTGGATGTTTTTGTTCCGGGGTCATACGCCAGCGCGGGGGGTGGAGCATGCTGAGCATGCGCACATGCATTGTCTTGTCATACATGCTGGCGAAAATCCTATTCCGATCACATTATCTGGGTATCCTAATTGGAGTTGGAGAACTCCGACATCAGTCGGACTAACACGTTTACATGCACTTCAGTTGTTCAGTTATAGTCAGATTAAGGCAATAATTATTTTTTTTCGAGTGTCATGTAAACGTACTGACTGGGTCCTAAGGGAAAGCATAACTAGATAACTGGAACAGTCTGTTTTGCTCATTAGAAGTAAAGCGCCTCCATGTGTAGGTTACCTACCAGGTACGCTCCCTGATTCTTGAAAGTTCGAGCGTGGTACCTGCCTCCCCGACCAAACGTCCTGATGACTGGCGTGGAAATCACACCTCTAGGACGACTTGAGACACAAACAAACAGGTCCACATGTTAAACAACTAAATAGAGGGAAAACAGATCTCATCTTCTTTCTACACGTACCCTCTGTTCGGTCCACCAACAGACACCACCTGAACAGGGGAGCCTCCTCTTCCTCGGCAGCGGCGACTTCCAGCCCACTGACCCACCACAGTACCAGCTATCTCCAGCTTTCCACCCTGTGACGACATTCCTTCAAGTCCTTTAAAAAGGAGGCACAACAACTGTGTTAATTTGTATTTGCAAGTGTCTTTCTCCAGTTGTCACCTCAGCCACTGTATCTTCACATCTGGATTGTGTCTATAAGCATCGTCTTAAAACGAAGTCAGTGACAGCTCTCGTACAATTACAGTCCTTAATGAAACAGACAGATATAAATAAATGGTGTTCATCTATCAGACTTTCATCTGACGTTCCAGGGAGGGGATACCACTGATTGTCACGATCATTTTGACAAGCTGTGAATCAGTCAGTCTGATACAAACAAATACTGCGCCGACACTTGTGCGTAATGCTCCGTGACAGATGCTGCCAGTTGTTGCCATGATTCACCATGAAGAACTATTGATCGGCAGACATATTTTTCTGTGTATCAGTACACACAGTTTTATAAATCAGAATGTTTTTGGTTTACGTACAATTCACACAAACATTTCGTACAGATTCAATAAATAAAGGAGCTTTGATTACACAAGAAAAAAGGAAGCTAGAACACAGCAGAGGGAAAGCAAATACCAAATCTTTCACAATGATTTCATTTAAAACGTGAAAGTGGCTGTATTCACCAAGGTTATAATAGTTTTGGATTTTTCATTAGTTTTAGTTTTAATTTTGTTGTGATTGTTTCCAAATTCAGTTAGTTTTAATTCGTTTTTAAGTAGTTTTTTTGTAATGGGGTATTTGTTGGGTGCCAGATTCAATAAGGTCACAATAAATGTTTCCTTTATTTCCTTTGTCTGATCCATCTCAGCCCCAATAAGTTTATTAAGTCATAAAACCAGATAGATGAAATAGATTTCATATCAACCAAAAAGGTTTACGTATGAAAAAAGTTGACAAATATGAAAACTAAGGACATTTTCACTATAATTTTAGTTAGTTTTGTAACCACACAATACAGCTTCAGTTAGTTATCGTTTTTATTTTTATTCAGTTAGCGAAAATGTTTTTTCAATTGTAGTTTTCGTTATTTTGTTAGTTTTCGTTAACTATAATTACCTTGGTACTCACCAGGCATGCATCTGCCTCTCCCCTGGGGAGCCATCATAGGGGGTGGGGGGTAGAAGGAGCCAGTGAGGGGGTAAAAAGGCATCCTGTGAGGAGGTGGCGGCGGCAGTGGGGCGAACGGAGGAGGATGAAGTGGCCGAGTGAAGCTGAGACCTTCCAAGATGCTCTGACGCATCTTCTCCACCTTGGCAACCAGCTCAGCCTGAAGAGAGAGAAACTAATCTAAACTCCTGTTTTCTGTTCAATACATGCTTAATCAATCTTTGGATGACTTCATTTGCACAGGTTGCATTACAAAAAGGTGAAGCTACACACAATTTTTTCCCAGATTTCACTAATTTGTGTAAAATTTAACCAAGCTAATGCCGACTTACTACATAGTTATGCACTATGCCCTAAGCTACAGAAATTCTGGGTTGCAAAATTTATTCTATTGACAGGTTTGTAAAAATTTAAATGAGACCAGATCTACTGTAAAAACCTACAGACCGCACAGCACCGTTACCTGTCCTACGGCCTCCTTTACACAAAGACACGTATTCTTTTGCTCTGGAAAGATAAAGAGGTACTAGGGCTGGGCGATAGATCGATATATTTTTAAATGTGATATGGATATATTAGACCATATTGCATATATCGATATAGTTAAAAAAAATATTCCTTGAAAATGCTGACTTTACTAGGGTTTGTCATATTTAGTTATTTTGTAATGTTCGTTATTCTTTTCTCATGTGAATGTATTTATTTCAGAAAAAGATTGGCCTATTTTATTTATATAGGCCTCTAAAGGTTTTTTTCTATTTAAGATATTTTTTTTATTTAAATGTGCACTTTATGGAGCTTTGATTTTTTTTAAAAATGGTACTCCTGTTGTACAGTATTTATGTTCACTTAAATAAACGGTTTTAATAAAACTACTTGTGACATGTCATATTTGACTTTGACTGAACATTTGCTCTCACTTTGCGATAAAAATATCGGGATATATATCGTACATAGATATTCAGACTAAATATATCGTGATGTGACTTTTGTTCCATATCGCCCAGCCCAAAGACGTACCGAATTTTTAAGTTTGGATTGCGACACTGACTGATACCCTCCATTTGGAAAGGATTCATTATAATGATAGTGGAGGAGTTTGAAAAGATTTGGAGACTGAGGATTTAATTTATGGAAAAGATGAACGGTAAAGATTGACTATGCAAGCTGTAGTCTTTAGTGCATCCAAGTAGCCCTACACAGGGATGGGAAGGGGTGGGTGGCCAATGTGAAGTTGTTCCTGATTTATTTATGTTTTTTGGCAGTTGTTGTTTTCAGTTATTTGTTTGTTGTTTTATTCTGTTTGTCTGTTGATTTTATTTTTGTAATGTTGGGGCTTTTACTACTTTGTACCATTTGTCTTTTGGTTCAGTATTTGAAAGGAAGCAGGATATCTATTCCACAATGATTGTATTACTGTTGTTCTTATGCTTCATAATAAAAATATTTTAAACATTTGAATGACTTAAATACCCACAAATTTTGGTCACTGACCTGTTGTGCCCAGTTATCTGGGCATAATAATTTTGGTGTCTGAATACAATGTTGTGTTTTGTCAATTATCTTTCAGGTTGTCGTTTGTTACATCTGCGGTTAGTTTTAAAACAAACTAGAAGTCCACGTCATTGTGTCTTCCTCTTCCATGGTTCATGGGGACAGTGGAGGAGATATGGACATTGTGCTATGTTGTGTATAGGGGGCAATAAGGTTCTGAATCTAAATCTAAAAAAGGTAAGAAGAACATCAACAGATAGATAGCTAGAATAGCTGATTCATTACTTTTCAAAGGCAGTGCAGATTAAAAGATAAAAATTATATTTTCAGGTCAGTGTACTAAGCTTATAAAACCAGCAGCTTCAAAGTGTCTAATTAAAGTTAGTCTATTATCATTGTTTAAGTATCTTTCCTACTTATTCTGAGGGACACTTCGTAGTTTAATAGGTGTTAATTAGGTATCTGTCAGAAAAGCCACATATTGCCGTAATTTGATTCTATGTGGTTTGACCTAAATGTTATTAACTGCTTTTTCTGGTTCATGCAAGAAGAAACTCTGCTCATGTCCTCTAATCATCAGTCCAATCAGAGGGACAGAAGTTGTGAGTTGTCAGAAAGTGCAGGACTGTTACAGGTCAAATGAGGTGAAGCTACAACAGGGCTGTTTTCACTACCGGGCAATACCCAGAAGGAGGCAGGTCTCACTCACCGAAACGCCCCTAATTTGAATATGAGCAGTCCGGAGTGGCTTTTGTCGGGACTTATTTCGTCCCTGTGGAAGAGCAGGGTCTTTTTTCTCCCCTGAAAACAGCCTGGTTACTGATTGGATAGATCGCTAAGCAGGATGTGACATAGTACTCTACACGACAACAACACACACCATTTGTGAAAGCCGCCGAAGCAGTGTTCCCAACTTAGCGACTTTGTTACTAAATTTAGCAACTTTTCAGACCCCTTAAGCAACTATTTTTCAAGAAAGCGACTAGAGACAAATCCAGCGACTCCTTCTTACTCTTCTTAATGAGCCGATAACGAGCCGGAGGTCGGCTTGTTAAGAAGAGCCACCGTTAGCATCAGTTAGCTCTGTAGCAGTACAGTGTGTATGTGCTGCTGCTGCAGGAGGTGTTCACTTAGCGATCTCTGTTTGTTTACAACAAGCACCAGACACTCTGTGCACAGTTAGCAATGCCGTTAATTCACCATCACTATGTTTATGATCAGCGGAGACTCTGTGCATAATTAGCCATGCTGCTTTCAGCTGCTGACGTTGTGCACAGTTAGCAACGGTGAAAACAATACGTCACCTCCAGAGTCTCTAAATCCCTCTGGAGGCTAACTTGTAGTGGAGACATGCAGAGTGAGTGGACTTCTGAGAGGGTGTGGCCTGAGACTTTCCCGGTGGCCACTTTCCCCCTGAGTCGAAACGCGGCTTCTGTAGTGTTCTCCCTTCTGGTTGGTGGGGGCTAATATAACACAAGGCTTTTCTGTTTCTGTGGTTGTCACCAATTTTATTTGTATCATGCTGAATAGCCATAGTATGCCGGGGTTTGGATAACCAGGAGAAAAATCCTAATCACTTGTGATTTCTAGTCATTTGATGTTTTCTGGAACATCACATGTATTCCTACAGACTTCTAAACTTAGCATTGTGTTAAAAGTTCCAGTAGACTAAGTTTTTCCTGTGGGTGAGGGCCAACAGCTGGTGGTTGATTTTTTACGTTGTGATACTTGTAATATTGGTGTAAAGATGATATATGAGAAGCACAGCAGAAAGAGTGAGGGAAAATATTGTTTCCACTCAGTGTTCTCACCAAAACATGCTGTGTATCCTCGAGGGGGAAACAAATACCATTAAACATTATTTACATTAAGAGCTCTGAAACTTAACTTGCATGCAGGTTATGAAGATGTTAACATTATTTATATTCATTATAAACAATCACAATATATGCGGTTGCATACTTCTGCAAACCAATCAATTTGCATTTTTTTTATCCATTTCTGTCCAGATTCATATGTAAGATACTATGACAGATGTTGCGGCAAAGAAGCTACAAATTCTAAAAAGTGGATGTTTCACAACACCTTGAACCCCGGCAGCTCAAAAAATCTATACAGTGCCCACAGTTTTATATATCAGCGTCACCACTTCAGTATCCTGTCTCCCCTTCTGTTCCAGAGAAAACATTATGATGTTTTAATTTTATCCTATTAGATATTTGTGTGAAATGTAGTCATAATTGGTGTATAAATTCTTGAGTTATGGCCAAAAAGCTTGACCCTTGACATCCAGAATCTAATCAGTTCATCCTTAAGTCTAAGTGGTACACACACCGGCAGTAGCCCCCGTGGCCCTTTCAGAATTTCCCCAGAGGAAATTTTCTAGTTATTATTATTATTTTCTCCTTTTTTATGTAAAGCACTTTGTGTTGCATCTCTCTTGTATGAAAAGTGCTGTACAAATAAAGTCTGATTGATCGATATTTAGGAAAAAAATGAATGAATAAAGTCAGAAATATTAGCTCTCAATACTGCAGTGTCAAATATTTCTTTGTGCAAACTAAAACTGAAATATATGATCAATGTGAAAACGGTCTTCTCATTCTTCTGACAAGTGTGAACAAGTGTGACACCATCGAAGACTTTGAAGAGCAACTGGCCCAAAATGTGCACCGTCTCCATTTGTACAACCTTATATGTTTGAGCTCTTGTATCAGTGGACACCTGCTCCTTGTGACCACCTACATTTGAGCAAATAGCTGACACGCTTTTTCATATATACTTTACATTCTATATATTAGGGGTGTGACGAAATCTCGTGCCACGAGATCACGCAAGATTAAACTCAACGATATTTCTCGTTGCGTTAAAAATCTCTCTCGCGAGATTTGTGAGCTATCCAAACTTCTATTTGTGGCCTGTGGGGGCCGTAAAAGGAAAAGAAGAAGAGGAGGAGAAGGAGGGGAAGCAGCAAGCAGCCAGAATGACGTAGCAGAGGCCGGTGGCTCGTTAAGAAGAGTTAATTCAAAATCGCTATGTTTGAGATCAGGAGATGCTGTGCATAATTAGCCATGCTTGTTTGTTTATGATCAGCTGCTTTGTTGTGCACAGTTAGTGGCGGCGGCATCCACAGTTGCTTCTCCCGTGTTTAATCCATCACTTATGTGATCACGGTCGAAACTGTCACTAAGTGAGACGTTCCCGGTGGCCACTCTTCCCCCTAAAGGAAACACGGCTTACATTGTTTGCACTTGAATAAAAAGAGAGAAATATTTAATTGTATTTATTTATTTTTAACTTTTATAAATTTTAGTTTTAGTTTCAATTTGTGGAAAAAGAAGTTTATTAAAAGCTCATGCTTACATCATGCATGTAAAGAGTTATAATAAAACTAGGGGGGGGACTTTAACGGGTTAAATTAATTAATTACACAAAAATTAACGCGTTGAAAGAATTGACGCATTTTAATCGCACTTATTTTTGCACCGCAAACGTTTCTCACTGGATGAGTTTCAGGCGGACCGATTATACTGGAGCACCAACTAGCGTTCATGAGTTCAGACAACAACAAACCACAGTGAACATGAAGGATGAAGCTGATGAGACGCTTTGGTTGGCCCCGTGGATGATGGGACATTTTGTTACAAAAAACCAACGGATGGAAGCGTCGATAAGAGCATGGTTGTGTTGCTATGCAACAAGGAATTCACATATCACCGCAGCACATCAAGCCTCAAGTATCACCTCAATGCAAAACATATAGCAGCTAGTGTGGACACTAGTGTGGTAGTATTGTGTTTTACTTAAAAAAACAAAGTATTATAGTTTACAGAAGGTCTACCTACCTATAGGCTACCTGAATTTCTGAAATGTACTATATTTCTAAATATGCTATTGCTACACTTAATGACAAAAATTGCACTGGTCTGTTGGACTTGAACAAAAATAAACAATATTTTTTGTTGCTTAAGCTTATGTATTCAGTCATTATTCAATGTTATACTAAAAATCCATGTGAAAAAAATGACTTCTCACTGTTCATTACAAAGCCTCTAATTAATTAGATTTTTTTTTTTTTTTTAATCGAGTCCCGGCCCTAAAAAAACATTTCAAAATGCATGTGCAACTCTGTTAAATAAAAGTCTGTTGGTCCAGTCATATATTATCATTGTAGTTTTCTTAAAATCTCGTCTCGTCCTCGTGAACCCAATATCGTGCCTCTTGTCGTGAGCTGAGAGTATCGTCACACCCCTAATATATATATATATATATATATATATATATATATATTGTGATTGTTTATGATGAATATAAATAATGTTAACATCTTCATAACCTGCATGCAAGTTAAGTTTCAGAGCTCTTAAATTGTTCTGCTGACATGTGGGTGGAGTGGAAGAAGCTACCTGACCATCACAGAGGTCAATGAGCTGGGCCTTCTCCCTGTTGGCCCTGATGAGTTTACTTTGAAGGAGCTTGCCGTCAAAGAACATCCATGGACAGCAGTGCTCCCAGGGAACTGGCTGTCCGCAGGCGTCGTTGGCAAACAGAGCCATGTCCACTCCACTCATGAACAGAGCAGCCAGCTGGACTCCTCGAGGGTCCAGGTTTTCAATCTGCACAAGAGAAACATCCAGATTTAGGAAATGTCCAGATGAAAAGAAAAAAGACAGTATGTTCCTCCAACAGCCCCAATGAGCATTCAGATTAATGAAGTGCGAAGCAAAGCACAGAGCAAGCGAAAGCAGCCCATTCACTCCCGGCTGCCAGAAAACACCGGTACACAACCGAATCCAGCCAACATAAAAAGCCAGCACACACAAGCTGGATGTAGTGGCACAGCAAAGAGCAGACAGACCCAAAGGGATACACACAGACAGACAACAAGGACCAGAGCGTACAACTCGTGTGGATGGTTTACATTAACTAGGGCCAAATGAGTAGACATGGAGCTGATAAACCATCCACACATGACACAAGAACCCCTGAGCACTCAAAGCTCGTCTTTTAGTGTAAAGCTATGGCTTCAGGAACAACATGCTCGTACAAAACCGTGTTTTGTCGAGGAAGTTGTTTAGTCTGCAAAATATGAGGAGCGTCCAGAGGAACAGAGCAACATGAATTATCTCAATCCAAGAGACGTTTAGAGCCATAAAATACACAAGTAAGTGACTGACAGGCTGGCAGTTTGTGGCCACGGCATTCATGATTTGTGTGTGTTACTCAGAGACTCCTCATACAATAAACACTACACAATCACCTTCAGTTCCTGCAGCTGGTCAGGCTCATAAAGTTTAGATGAAAGTGCCTGGGCTAGGAAAGCGTCAAGTTCGTTACGACGCAAAATTCTTACTCCTGGCCAATGTAACATAAACCTGAAGCAAAACACAGAAAGTTAACAGTGTTACAAATACAAATTCTCACTCCCTTTCATTCAATTTCACACTGGACTTCTCACCTCAGCTGTGAAATCTACATATGTTATCAGGAGGCTACTCACCGCAGCACACAGCAGAGCACCATTAGGGGCGTGGGAACATTGGCAGGGTTCAGCATAGATGGAGTGTCGGAGCGCATGCAGGCCAGGAAGGCTCTCATCCTGCGATTCTTGTCCTCAACGGCCTTCCCCAGCCACAGCTTCTTGAGGCTGGGACAAGTCCACTCCCTGAAGGGCAGAGCCTCCACCAGCTCCGGAGTGTGAGGAGACTTCCCTTTGTAGGCGGCCCACTCTTTGATCATCACATGTGTATCTGGGAGGCAACAGTTGAAAGACATCAGGATTTGTGTCCGTCTCTCCCAGAAATTGTGATGAAAGTTAATCCGGTTTGGTATCACGTCATTTTACAAGATAAAGAGAGTATGAACTAGGGATGTCCCGATCCGATCACGTGGTTTCAGACTCGATCGGAATCGGACATTATGTCCCGATCAGGCATCGGATATATGTATATTCAGCATGATATCATTTTACTGCAGGCTGCATGTCAATAAGCGAAGCAGAAGTTCACACACTCCAATCTAGGAGGCGCTAATGCACCATAAAGTTGGTGCCACCGCCATTACAAGAAGAAGAAGAAGAGAAGCAGAAGAAAAAAAAACAACAACACGGCAGGAGTTTAAACTGATGCGCGAGTATGTCTGCAGTCTGGAAGTATTTTAAAGTGAACGAAAATAACACTGCGATTGCAAACTGTGAGGTATGTAAACTGGGAAATACATGCCTGCCAGGTATTTTAAATTGAGCTGCTGTTCATTTTTATGTTTGGCATTTTTTTTTAAATATTCTGTTTTATTTGTAATTATAACTTGATTGTTCAAGCTACCTCAAAGAAGTGCTCAAAGAATGTGTGTTAAATTATAAAATAAAAAAGGCACATCCTGGATCTGTTTCTTCGCTCTTCTTCATTTTCCTAATGTATTATAGAAGTATCGGATTGGGACTCTGTATCGGCAGATACTCAAAATCAAATGACTCTGAGGCAAAAAAACCTGATCGGGACATCCCTAGTATGAACATAAGCGTTTGTTTGCTGTGCCGGAACTTTTCCTTAACCAGTTAGCCGCCAGCTGATGATATAGTTGTGCTGCGAGGGAAAAAAAAGTCTGAGCGGGTTTTAACAGGGGCCATGTTTCTGCTTCCCCCAAGATATGATCCAACTCAGCACCAGGTGGTGATCAGTTGACAGCTCTGCCCTTTTCTTCACCCAAGTGTCCAAGACAGACAGCTGATCTCATGATACGATCACAAAACAGATCATCAACCTTTGGCCTAGAGTGCTCTGGTACCAAGTTTACCTATGAGCAATTCTGTGCTTGAAAATAGTGTTCGTTATGGCCCATCCATGACTAGCGCAGAAGTCCAATAACAAAACACCACTTAGACTCATTCCGCCCAATCAGCTCCCTACAAGTTTCTCAATCGTCACCCAAGTGAGCACTCAAGTCCCCCAGAAAAACTAAAGAGTCTCCAAGTGGTATCATTTCCAGGACAGTACCCAAAAACTCCAAAAAGGCCGGTACTCTGAACTGCTGTTAGGCGCAGAGGCACAAAGAACAGTCATAGACCGTTTTGACCAACTCAAACTTAGTTCTTTTGCTGGACTGGTGCTGGTTCACAGTTGGTTCAACTTGCAAACCGTCTCAGAACCTGTTTGCTTTTCCAGGTTGAGAGCCATGTCATGTCACTGTATACGTCTGGAAACGTCTTCCTGACTATAATAACAACAATGGCAGACTACATCATCTTTTTACAAATGAGCAACATTCACATCCAAACAAGACGCGCACAACGCATTTGTTCTGCACGTCTTGATGAAAGAAGTTACGTTCTTATTAACACTGAACATTAATGTTAATGTTAGACTTTGTTGTAAGCTAACGCGAGCAATCACATTGCAGTTAAACAAACAAAATAAAATGAATGACACACGTTTTAGTTGGACTTGTTGGTCATGATATTCCCTCCCCGGGCCAGACGCAAGTGGTTTTGCGGTTCGAGACCAGCAAAGAGGTGGTGCCCCTCTGGAACCAGTTTTCCTAGACGAGATCCGGTTCTTTGGCAGTTGAAAATCGAAGAACTTGTTCAAGACTAGGCACCGGCTCCGAATCGGCCCTGGAACTGCGTTGGTTGAAAAGGGGTATCAGAAACCTTCTCCAAGTGACGTGCAGTCACATAGAGGCAACCCTCTTGTTTCCCGGGGAGAACTCAAACACAGCACCAGGAGTTTGGTTCCGGAGTGAATGATATTCGTTGAGGTGAGGCCAACTAGATCTAGCTGGTAACGCTCCACCTCCTGCACCAGCTTGAGCTCCTTCCCCGCCTGTGAGATGATATTCCACTTCCCTAGAACCAGTCACCAGCCAGTTCCTTTACAACTCCACATAAATTGATGCAGAAAGAGCACAAATTACTGCAAACATATACTTCTGATAGAAGCTTTTTTTAGTTTTGTGGTCCTTTAACAGCTGGCACCTAGGCGTTATCCAATGTGTGCCAGGCACTTAGGATTTTTTTATGCTTTTAATAACTTTTTCTCTGTCCCTTAACCCATTTAGGTCTAAAACGCCTGGAAAAAAATGCCTGTAAAACCTCTGGGCGATTTTAAAATAACCCCCTAAAACCTGAAGTTTTTTTGGAAATTCAACAGAAGTGTCAACGCTTCCTACTAAATAATAGATTTTTCCACCTCTGTAGCAGATAGAAATGAAATTCAAAAAGTATTTCAGAGCTTAAAGCTGTTATATCTGAGCTCCCTCAGCTATAGTCGTCTTCCTCCATGATTTCAAAGTTCTGTAAAAGTCCCATGTTGCATTGTGACACTCCCACATGTATTCTGATGCATTTCATTGGCCAAGAGAACGAAAATAGGTGGAAAAAACTACTTATACTGCAAAACGACGTATCCGATTTCCCGGCTTTAATGGTAGAATAATGCAACAGCGCCCCCGGTTTTAAGCGTAGAAATGCGATAATGCTTTCCTGGCTTAAATGGGTTAAAGGCAGAACTTGTGGTTGAATACTTGAATATAACACATGGAAGCTACCAAACTCATACTCATACAGTAATGTAAAATATCATTCCTGAATGTAAAATATAATATTTTATGACTGACCACACCCGAGGAGCTGCATGATGTATCAGTATTGGAAAGATACAGCTTCCTTAATGGTATGTGCACTTAGAGATGCTGTAGTTTAGTTGTCCCATACCTCCACAATATTGGAGGCTGGAACCATGGCTTGCTTGTTTTAACCAATTTAGCTGAAAAAAAAACATCACTGTGCCAACTTTTGGTCAGAGGTCTAATTTCCTTCTCTTAGACACTCAATAAGCTCAGGGCAGGATGTGATAAAGCGACATACTCACATTCAGGGAGGCAGTTCTTCCTCATGGCCAGTCTCTCAGCCTTCTTCCTGGCCTCGGACAGGCTGAAGAGCACTCCGTAAACATACTGACGGATAGGCCGAAACAGCTGCACTGCTGAAGGCAGCTCTTTGTTAGCTTCATCTTCAATGGTGACAGACAGCTTCATCTCTCCCTGCAAAGACACACATTACCTAAATGCTCCACAATGCCACAAATAAATATTAAGATTCCACTGTGTGTGTATGCGTAGCATCACTAAAAATGTGAATAATTCTGCTTCTTTGGTTGTACCGTATTTCCTCAAATAGTAGCCGGGGCTTCTGTTAATAAAAAATCAGGCTAATAATAGGGGCAAGCTATTATTTGAAGGAGGCTTTTATTAAAAAAAGAATATCAGAGCAGCTCTGACCGGCACTTTTTAGAGTGTTTTACACAGCGCATTGTAGCCAGTTACCTGGATGTCGGCCATATTGGAAGTACTCCGACGTAAACAAACAATGAACAGCACGCTGAATGTTAATTTTAAGCAGGATTTAAAATGTCTAAACTACTAAAAAGCCCAGAAGAACGTGCGTAAACCGCTGGACTTTATAGAGAATGACTAGGACAGCGGGAGAAACAACCATATTTACCTACAGTACTAACTCGTGTGGCCAAACTTCGAAATACAGGTGTTGTGATGAAATCTGTTACCGTCAAATGATGTTTCCTGAATGGTCTTCTCCGTAGCATCACCTCCACGGTTGGAGTTAGGAGTTAAGTTTAAGGTTAGGCCTTGTAGAGAGAACTGTTTGGGGTTAAGGTAAACTTGGGCTCATGTTAACAACTTAAAGGAGGACTGGTTGGGGTCAGGGGTCAGGTTGGTGCAGGTTAAGGTAAGGGGGACACATATCGACGGGGGAACAGACTTTAACATAACACCGGTAAGACACCCGGCTTATAAAAGAGGCCGGCTTTTATTTACTAGAAATTGTTTTTACACCCGGTTACTAAATGAGGCCGGTCATTAATAGGGGCCTGGCTTTAAATTGAGGAATATGTTTTTTTTTCTTTAGTTTTACATGATCATTGACTGTTATTACAGAAAAGCAGCTACAAGTAGCTTAACCCAAACATGATCAGAGTGGGTTGAAATGAGTCCAAGCCCCTGACCTTGGTGAGAGCATGGTAGATGTAGGGGTACATGAGGCCCTTCTTGTGTCTGTGCTCAGCTACCCGCAGGACCTCGGGGGCCACTTCAGGGAGAGGTGGGATGGTGATGTCCATGTGGTTCCTGGTGGCCATGGAGAGCAGGGAGGGGATCTGGGCATTCAGGCTGTGAAGACTCACAGCAGGAGTCACACAGAGGTCAGCCTGAGAGAGACAAGACATAACACCTTGATTTTAATTGTCTGTTGAGATTTCTGTACAGGTCTGGAGTGTTCCTGATGTTTTACTCACTTTTGTTTGATCTCCCTCTGGTGTATTTTCACAAAGTGGAGAATGTCCATTTTTCTCCCATCCTTCCTTATGGTCACTAACATGACTAAAGAAACAGCATAAAGTAAAGACAAACCATTGATCACCTTTGGCTGTCAGTGTCCCAAGTAAAAAAAGAGACAGAACTTGATGTGTTCATGCAGGAAAATAAAAACCGCACACTGAATTCACTTTCATTTGATAATTACTGCTAGACTCTCGAAGCAGCATTCAGGCAGGTCAGCAGGCTGCACGTTCCCAGCTCGGATAACCAGACATGCGCTCCAGGTAGGAAACAGACTTCAGACGGGGCCTGTCATAAAACTTATTTCAACCACTTAAACAAAGGCCCACCTGTTTATGTCCACTGATTTTTGTTGCCATCCACAGCTGCTATCCGTTTCATTCAGCACTTTTTCTCAACCATAGAACTTCCATGTTCCTACGCATAAGCACAATCAAACGCTTTACGCACTGCCGCAGATCAGCTGTTTTGGTAAGAATCCAGTCACTAGCTTTTATGAGACAACAAATACATGACAGTAAAAATTTGTGATTATGGCAGCGACGATGAAATGCTGTTCAATATGGAGACAAAAGAATATCTTTATGAACCTGAATATGCAGAAGAACTTTTGCAGATGGAGACTGAACGGGATGAAAGAGAGAGAGAGTTGGGAAACTTCTGTGGAAACTAGACCCCAAGATGAAGCCCAAGACAGAGCCCAAGCTACCTGGTACTGCCAGTGTGTAAACCGTAAACCCATGCCTACAAACCCGGAGAGCTACTGCTGCCATGAGTGGGAATTGGTTCTGTTTGAATCCCAACCAAAACAGACCATCTGTGGCGCTTATGCGTAGGAACATGGAAGTTCTATGGTTTAGAGAGAGTAGTGCCAAATGAAACGGCTGTGGATGGGTTTTGTGACAGGCCCTGTCTGCAGTCACATCTGGTTCTCAAACTGGGAACGTGTAGATCATCATCTACTACATGTTAAAGTATCGCTGTCAGTATTGACATACTGTCTCCTTTGCTCAGACCACAGAGATCTTCAAACTCTGCCTTCATTTGGATCTCAGATACACACTTGTAAAGTTTTGTGACTGCGCCTGGCACAGCTGTAACACTATCACTTTCATGAAATCTGACAGACCAAGATAAACATCTTGCAAAGTCCTCAAAACCATCTCTGTGGTATTTCCCACTACAGTTGGTGTCTGTGGGACCACATTTTGCCATGATGACACACCCACACACAGATCCCTGGATTTATAGATGGATGTAGAAGATGTAAAGTACCTGAATGAAAGGACAAAGGAAGGACAATAAAGTAGGGAGGCCATACATACACGCGCGCGCACACACACACACACACAAAATAAGTGCGATTTGTGTGCCATAATGACCAATGTTAGTTTAGCCAGTTTGCATAAAATTAAAGAGGTTTGAGCTTGTACACCTGTAGGGGTCACAGGTAGTTCAAGTTCATTTGGATTCATGGACTGAATGCATTGAATTGTGCCAGCAATTTCTTGACTTCTTCAAAATGTTGTCTTTCGTTGTTTCTCCAAAACAAAGACACACACGACCCCCACCCCCAACATCGCCATGGATATACCTGAGGTGTGACATCTCATTGGCGGTTTCTTCCAGGAAATACAATTCCCAGGTAGAGACACAAAAGTTTCCTACAGCCATCTTCTCTTGCTCTTCTTCTCAACTCCCTTGTTGGTCTGGTCTGGTCTGGTCTGGTCTGCCAGGGGAGTAGATCAGACTTCTCTTTCTCTCTCCAGCTCTAAAGGGACAAACCTGGCCTAGAAGGCCCAGAAATCCAGCCATTGGGCCCGGATCACCTCAACAACTGCTCTAAGTTTCCTGCCTGTGATCTATACTGGATATGGTCACAAAGATCTGCACCAAGCTTTTGGAGCCAACAACAAATGACTCTGAACACATAGAAACCCAACCAGGAGCCGACTCCTTTTTTTTTTTTTTTTTAAAGATATTTTTGGGCCATTTTTGGACTTTATTGAAAGAGACCGAGTGAAGGGGGAGACAGAGGGGAAGACATGCGAGAAAGGGCTCCGAGCCGGATTTGAACCCGGGCCGCCCGCTTACGAGGACAATGCCTCTATGGTACGCGCTCTACCAGGTGTGCCACTGGGAACGCCAGCCGACTCCTTTTTAAAAGGATTCCGACTTCTATGGTACAGTACTCTGGGCAGTTAGTACAAGCAAGGATACGTTTGTTAAACTTTAATCAAAGGTGTTGATCTGTTGTGTGTTTGTTAAGTATAATTGTTGTGACATTTTGTGTAGCCAGATCATTTGAAGTTGCACGATTAATCTTGCTCTACAGACTTTAAGTTGTACATGTAAATTAACTCTAACTCCTTTGATTTGCTCACACACTAATCCACATAAAATATTCTTTAATTTGCCTTCCTACAACACATAGACTTTCAGGTCAGCATGGTCTAATGTTTTCCCGGGAACAAAAGGGCTCCCGCCATTTTGATTAGCTTCCTTTACTGCCCTCGGTCGGCCATTTTATTACACATATTTCTTCCTCCCACATTTCCAGTGTAAAATGTAAGTCTTTTAGACTAGTTATTGTGTATTTTATTTGCTTTGCTTTGTTTTAGAATAAATATATTTTTGGATTAGTACATTGCTCCTTTTAATGTTGCACATGAATGAGTGAAACAGCAATCTCTGCTATGAAAAGAACTCGCAAATTCCTTCAACTAATACTAAATATGAATACGGTCATTTGATTATAATTAAGTTAATTATTAATCAATGTTCCAGATGTTTAGCGTCTGCTAAATGACATTGTAGAATTGATAAGTTAGTAACTTTATGAGACTGATTTACTGTGATTTGCTATCTTTCCTCTTTCTAAGTAAAGAGGTGGTGCCCCCAGGAACTTTAATTAATTTAAAGTGTTAAATATTAATTTAGTCAATTTCTAACAGTAAAATTGATCGAAATAAGCGGACACCCCTTACATATTGTTTTCCCCGCTGGAGGCAATTTGTATCTGCAACCAGATACCCCTACACACCCAACCAGACAGGCAAAACACTCAAAGAACACATGTACATAGATCAATTCACATGTCAACCAAAGGTCCCAAACTCCTCCAAACTTTTAACTGTACACCGTTAGCATCATGTGCTGAGGTTGGCAAAACCAGATTGGTGTGTGAGTGAGTGAGTCACACTATAGTTAGCTAATTGAGTTGGAAGACCCGTGGGTTCCCAGTCAGCTACAGCAGTAAGAAAGTTGTGTATCCACCTTACTCCTACCCCTATGATACCTCATATGAATTAGAGCTACAACTTCCAGCACAATCTGTAACTGAACTGGAACAGGGATTTCCCATGTTAACATGATGGCATGCTAATCCTCTTTCATAGAGTGATTGTGAAATAAAAACATGTGGGAACTAAAGGAAACACCACCTGTTGAGAATCAACAGGATCATGTGATCAGAGATGACCTGAATAAAAGACCTCAGATAACGTACACTAGCATACTAGATACTTTATTGACTTTGCTGCTACAGACCACAGAGTAATCCGGCAATCCGTACACCACCGGGTTGGAAAAGCAGCCATTAGTGAAATATATTTTAAGCCACCTTAAATAAATAAACCACTTTAAGTATATGCTATATATAGAATATTTTTAACTCTCAACCTTGCAGTCAGACAGCCCTTTCTGACGGATAGCCAATGCCGTTTTCTATGCCCTTTTCATTTAACCCTTAAGGAACACAGGAGTGTCTGGTTCACTGCTGCCATGATCAAGTTTGTTTTTTGTCTTATAGTGTGACTTTGGTGTTCAGATCTAAAAAAAACTAACTCAGAGGCTGCAGTGTGGAGTCTTTCCTGTTGGACAAGGTTTTATGGCAGCAAGTTACAGAGGTGAAAATAATGTAAATATAGTGTACATTAAAACTCATATTGATTTGGTGGTGGTTCTCTTTTTAGAGGTTTCAATTAGGTTTAGCTTCCGCCTCCATCCTCAGCAGTACATTGCTTAGCTTTTGTATCTGGACTCCTGCCTGCTTCTGTAGTAGGTAATACACTGAATAAAAAAACCCTCATACAATTCCTCTTCCATTATAAAAAATATACATTTATATATCAGTTTAAAAAACAAAACAAAGCAGTATTTGAAAAATTGAAGGCAAATAACTTTCTCCATTGGCAGTTAGCCACCATGGTTTGCCACTGGAGCTAACTAGCTTACTGCAAATTAGCTATCTCACTGTAAGTGCCACCCATAAGCGTGGCAGCACTGAAGGGGTTACATTACATTACATGTCATTTAGCTGACGCTTTGTCCAAAGCGGCTTACAATAAGTGCATTCAACCTGAAGGTACTAGACATAGACCACAGGAATCAAGTAAGTACAGGACTTTAAGAACCATCTGTAATCAGGAGTGCTTTACGTTAAAGAGGATGAGATTTTTTTTTTTTCTTTTTTTTAAGGTTGTTTAGGTGACCATGACTTAACGGAGGTATTGTTGGAAGAGGAAGGTCTTCAGCCTGCGGTGGAAGATGTCCAGGCTGTCTGAGGTCCTGATGTCGGTGGGGAGCTCGTTCCACCATTTGGGAGCCAGGACAGAGAAAAGTCTGGAAGAGGTTTTGAGTTGACCCATGCAGGGTGGGAATCTTCAGCTGTTTGGCTGATGCAGAGCGGAGAGGGCGAGCAGGGGTGTAGGTTTTGACAAAGTCCTGGATGTAAGCAGGACCTGAACCGTTAGCAGCGGAGTATGCCAGAGCTAGAGTCTTGAAGCGTATCCATGCAGCCACCAGTAACCAGTGGAGGGAGGGAGGAGGGGTGTTGTGTGTGAGAATTTGGGAAGATTGAAGACCAATCAAGCAGCTGCATTCTGGATGAGTTGCAGAGGTCGGATGGCTTTGGCAGCAGACCTGCCATGAGGGAGTTGCAGTAGTCCAGGCGTGAGATGACCATCTCCTGGACCAGGACCTGAGCTGCCTTCTGAGTGAGAAACGGGAGGATTATTCTGATGTTATGCAGCAAGAATCTGCAGGATCTGGTGGTAGCAGTAATGTTTGCATTGAGGGACAGTTGGTTGTCAAGAGTCACGCCAAAGTTTTTAGTGGTTTCTGTGGAGGCAACCACTGTGTTCTGGACAGTGATGTGGAGGTCAGTGGTGGGAGAACCCTTCCCTGGGAGGTAAAGTAGCTCAGTCTTTCCCAGGTTGAGTTTGAGGTGGTGTGAAGACATCCACTGGGAGATGTTATTGTGCATTTGCAAAACTGGTCTTCATTGTACTTACATCATGTGATTTACATGACAGTGTTCCTTGAAAAGACAAGATATGGCTCCCTGTGGTTTGATTAACTATCATGATGTCATAAATACAGACAATAAAGGACAATAGATGTTGTTTTGAACTCACTTAGTAGTTGTGCCTGAGCTCTCTTCATTCTCTGAGGAAGAGGATGTGGAAGAGGCATTGAAGAAAGCAGCTTCGGTTTGGTTGATGGAGGAGGACCTCTCATACAGCGGTGTGTGCTTCCCTTCATCCTGCTCCACTACAGGCTCAGGGTACGAGTGCTGGACCTGCAGACAGAAACACAGTATTCCCAGTATGAAGCTCAACTACCTGCACCATTTCACTGCTGAGCACTGTGAGTTTCCCAGTCTTACCGCAGGGTTTACAGGCAGCGCCGGCTGTGGAATGTTGAGCATTTTTGGAAATGGCACTGCAGCAGACACTCCCATTAGTTTAGGTTTGACTGTGAAACAGACACACAAACATTTCAGCATAGAGACTGGAGAGGCTGGAGCTGCTGTACAGAGCTGGAGTTATCAAAGAGGACAACAAGCATAGATGGGCAGTATTTCAATCACTTCATATTTCAAATATGCATTTGATTACTTTTTTTTTTCAAGAACATAAGATGTAATTTGTAACAAAATACTATCGGAGCTTGAATTTGTGTATTGCAAACACTTAAATACATTAAGTATTTTATTTTATTTTCAAGTATGACACAATTTAATTCCCAGGTTTAAACTGCACCATAAAGTGTACAACAATAAGATTAATAATTAATAATCCCAGTATTTTGCAAAATGGGGCAGCAACTTGTTATAAATTCTACTGCTTTTCTTGCAAGACACATGCTGTGTAGTTGGCTTGGGCAGTATCAGGGTATACAAATGCCTGTCATAATTAGAGGTAGGCCAATATCGGGCCGATATTTGTGTTTTTTACTTGTATCGGCATCGGCCGATACGTGCATGCGTTTGCCAATCAATTAGCCCATTTCACTGAACCAACACCAGGCAAGGCTCGGTGCAACATCTGCCATTCTCTCACATCAAATATGTGGATCATCTGAGGCGCCACCACCTCCAGGCCTAGAACAACATACACATTGTTTGCTATCCAACTGTTGTTGTTATGTTTTGTTTGTTTTGTTAATAAATGTTTATTTTTTTGTTTAAATTGAGACTTGTGTAACATTTGTTATCATTCTGTCACTTTTATCATGTAAATGTAGGGAGAAAAGGCAATATCGGCTTCAAGAATTGGCCCAAAAAAATTGGCAGCACATATCGGGGATCGATAAAGACTGATCGGTATCGGAATCAGCCTTAAAAAACCTGTTTCGGTCGACCACTAGTCATAATAAAGGACAACACTAACCAATCGGTTTTGGGGCGATTTTTGTCATTGGATCATCTTTTTAATGTAGAGGGTAAGGTAGGACTTATATTGAGACTACTAAATGCCTCAAATGTCATTATGCATAGAATGTTTTTTTCCTATTACAAATTATACAATATTTATATTGGGCATGTCTGTAAAGAGGAGACTTATGGGTAGCCATGAAGCTCATTTTCAGCAAGATATCTTGACAGTACCTTTGAAAATGGCTAAAATTTTGATAAACTTGGAAGTGAATGGAAGGTCGGCTGGTGACGCCCTGTGAAACCCCGACAGTGTGCATACTGTATCTGGGACTATGAAATTGTCATGTTTAGGGGAGAAGAGACATTTCTATGACATTCACACTTTCACTTGTTTTAGCAGGAAAAGCAGGTGTTACTAAGAACGTTCACAAGGCCTCTGGCATTCAGGGTGCAGCTACAATTTAATGAATTCTTCCTTGACAAGTTAGAAAGCTATATATTTGCTGTAGTGTTTCTGTATGGGGATGAGCAACAGCGTAGAGAAACACTCAGGAACTCAGAAAGTGGAGCATCTGATACTCATTTACAACAAAAGGGATCTACTACTCCTTAACCTGTCTTTGTTTGTTGTCTCCAACATATTTATAACGTGTACTAGCCATGTCAGTGAAGACTCCCCAGCCCCAAGCTCCTCCTCTAAATACAGACCACAACCTCTGACTAAAACCACCTAAACCATACAGATATGATTAGACAGAAACCCACCTAAGTGTGGAGGGAAGTGAGAGGGTCTGCTGGCCACAGAGTAGTAATCCACTGCCTTCTTGAAGCGGATCACTTTGTCATCAGTGCATGTCTGAAGGAAAAACCATTTAATAAAATGAATACACTCAGGGGACACCACAAAAAAGAAAAGCATCTCCAGTAACAATAACTTGCTTGACACAATTGCTATTTTCTTCTTTTTTGTTAAATTCAATTTTATTTATATAACCCAAAATCACAAATTTGCCTTGGAGAACTGTACAGCATACTACACCCTCTGCCCTTTGAGACTTGGGGGGATCAATGGGGAAAAACTATGGAAGAAACGTCAAGGAGAGCAACAGAGGAGGGATAGCCCTCCCAGGATGGACAGATGAGAGGGGAGGAGGAGGGGGAAATTGAGACAAAGAGATAGACATGCACAGCGACAACAATAATAGAGCGAACGTTATAAATATGATAATAGTAATATTAGTTATATCAATACTAATGTTGTTTTTAAGCTTTTCAGTTATTCACTTCTCCCTCTCCTGCTTGGTGTGTCAAATGTGTTGCTGCTCTTGCTGCCACCTGTACTGATAATGATACATGTACATGGATAGTAGCTGCTGAAGTAAGCCAGCCCCCACTAGCTGGTGCAGGCCATCCTAATGTAGCTCCTAGCCGTGTTTCCACTAGGGGGAAAAGTGTCCACCAGGAAAGTCTCAGGCCACACCCTCCCAAAAGTCCACTCACTCTGCGTGTCTCCACTACAAGTTAGCCTCCAGAGGGATTTAGAGACTCTGGAGGTGACGTATGGTTTTCACCGTCGTTAACTGTGCACAACGTCAGCAGCTGAAAGCAGCATGGCTAATTATGCACAGAGTCTCCGCTGATCATAAACATAGTGATTGTGAATTAACCAGCATCACTTACTGTGCACAGAGTGTCCGGTGCTTGTTGTAAACAAACAGAGATCGCTAAGTGAACACCTTCTGTAGCAGCAGCACATACACACTGTACTGCTACAGAGCTAACTGTAGCTAACTGCCGGCTCTTCTTAACAAGCCGGCCTCCGGCTCGTTAGCGGCTCCTTAAGAAGAGTAAGAAGGAGTCGCTGGATTTGTCTCCAGTCGCTTTCTTGAAAATTAGTCGCTAAAGGGCTCTGAAAAGTCACTAAATTTAGCAACAAAGTCGCCAAGTTGGCAACACTGCTCCGCTGGCTCTTACAAATGGCGTGTGTTGTTGTCGTGTAGAGTACTACGTCACATCCTGCTTAGCGTTCTATTCAATCAGTAACCAGGCTGTTTTCAGGGGAGAAAAAAGACCCTGCTCTTCTACAGGGACGAAAGAAGTCCCGACAAAAGCCAGCTCCACACTTCTCGTATTCCAATTAGGGGCGTTTCGGTGAGTGAGACCCGCCTCATTCCGGGTATTGCCCGGTAGTGGGAACAGCCCTAATGTTAACAGTCTCCCAGCAGCTCCAGAGAGGCTGGGAAGCTGGGGAGGTTCGGTAAAACACAAGAAAAACTGGTTTGTTATTCAGGGTTTTAAATTCAGTTGTGCTGATTAATGGGGCTCAGCGGGTGGGCATCCCGCTCCCAAAACAGACATCTGTAAATGCACATAACATAGCAGACACTGAAAAAACAATTGTGAATTATCTCTTTTATCGCTAATAGATGGACAGAGGTCAGATGTAATAGAAAAGTGGGATTCTGCTAAGTTCTTTGCTCTACTATCAACATGTTTTAATGTGAAATTCATTGAACAACAAGTGTAGATCAGTCTGCATTACATCCATTGTCTCTCACATAGACAACATTAGTGTCAATGCCACTGCTCTACTTTTCATACCTGGGAATTTTTGAAGATGTCCTTAGCAATGGTCTCCAGGTCACTGATGTCTGGTATGTTACGGACATAGTCAGCCACAGCCTTGATTACAACATCACAGGGTGGGAGCACAAGCTGGTGGGCACGCACCTGAAGGATGATAACACACAGTTCACAACAGAGGGGACAATTTGTCAGTCAGTGTGTTTACATGCACAGTTTAATCGAGCTATGCTTAAAAATCGATTTTGGCGTCTAATCGGACTTCTGTCATTGTCCCAGTTTACATGCAACTGAAAAAACGGAATAACTGACGGGAACGTGTCCTCCTCCTCAACACTGAGTGGAGATATGCGTTGTTTCAGCAGGTTAATATGGCCCTCTTCCTGTTGACCTCAGTTTGACACTTTGTGCCGTCGCTACTGACCGGCTAACGTGACCAGCTAATGCGACCAGCTAATGTGACCGGCTAACGTGACCGGCTAATGTGTGACCAGCTAATGTGACCGGCTAACGTGACCGGCTAACGCGACCAGCTAATGCGACCCGCTAATGTGACCGGCTAACGAGACCAGCTGACGTGAACGGCTACTGTGCGACCGGCTAATGTGACCAGCTTTCTTTAATGTTTTTGTTCCGAGGGTCATACGTCAGCGAGGGGGTGGAGCATACGCACATGCATTGTCTTGTCATACATGCCGATGAAAATCCTATTCCAATTGCATTATCTGGGTGTCCTAATCAGAGTTGGAGAACTCCGACATCAGTTGGACTGCCACGTTTACATGCACTTCAGTTGTCCAGTTATAGTCAGATTAAGGCAATAATTCAGTTTTTCAAGTGTCATGTAAACGAGTGTGTCTAGCATCATCCTGTTGCTGTTTAGAGTGCTTCCATTCCATTTCCTAATGACATGTTGGTTGTAGATCACGGCTATTCAACTAAATTGTCCAGAAGGGTCACAGTTTACTGGAGACCTGACATTTTGAGACCCCAAAGAGTTGGTGCAAAAGAAAATGTGGCCAGTAAAAGTATGCTGGAGTGATGAGAGTTGATAGGGGAGTAGGCCTGCTGATGGCAACTCACCTCGTTTATTTTATCTACCAACCTAGCCTTGCTAACACCAGCCTATTCTCAAATGAGGTCTAGTCTGGCAACGAGCAATGGATTTCTCCGTAGAGGAGGTGTGGTTTACGATCCTCCAGAGCCGTTTATTGGGCGCTTAGAATGTCTATCAAAAGCGTCTGTAGGTAGCTCTTAGCCAATCAGATCAGTTATACCAGATGACGTAGTAGAGCTACAGAAATGGATGTTTGTTGTGTGTGTGTCTGTGAGAGAGTGTTGTTTGCTGTTTTGCTCCTCCAGTTCTCGCTTTCTGCAAGATTATTTATTTTCACTCTTTATTCCCCCTCATGTCATTCACCCACACACATCCACTGATTTTATGGGCAATAAACAAGCTGCTGCGGGTCTCTCGGCGGCTCCGCTGTCCCCCGGCTCGGAGCGAGATCACCCGCGGTGACCGGCGGTCTCGCCGGCTCGGCGCTACGAGGCGGCGAGACCGCCGGTGCGGCGCTAATCACCGGCGCTACCGGTGATCTGGCTACAAGCCGGGGGACAGCGGAGCCGCCGAGAGACCTTTCGCCTTTCAACTTTCGCTCTAAACTATTTAAAACACCGTCTACAGCTAAAGAGAGTTTCGCGTCTGCAGCAGCCATGTTGGATCCATAAAACTACAAGCTTCCAAGTGCCGAGTAGTACGCGTCATCGTCTTGCCGTCCCTCCCCGCTCTGTGATTGGATCCCTAAAACAGGGCTAAGACACCTCCCTGGTTGCCAGACCCTTCCGCAGTTCGAAATTAAATTCGAGCGTGCAAGGCAGTCTGGGTATACCCAGGCTACTACCAACCTAAATTTTTACTGAAATTTGATGAGTGGTGAGTGTTAATTTTGGACCCTGTTTTCTGAGTTATTATTGTCATTACGGATGTACACTTGAAAAAAAGGCTCAATGATATCTAAATGATTAAAAAAAATCAAAAATATCAACAACAAATAATATTCCTAACATCAGAATGCTTTGTGAAGTTCAGAAAGAATGAAGTCAGTCAATGTCTGCTGTCCTCCTCTCTCTGCTGATGTGATTGACTGGCTGCAGGTAATGGTGGTAGAGAGAGGAGGAGCAGCTTTGTCTCAGATCATTGTTTGAAAATTGTTGTAAACTCAGCTGTTTGCCATTAGCTGAGGGAGCATGCAGTGCTTCTGTAAAACAGAGAAGGTGGATGCCCGATACCGATAAAAATACCATGATCTGCCCCTATCTTTGATATGGGATCGGGACATCCCTAATTAAAACTGGAATTTAAAAAAATTAAATCAGTTTATGACAGCTGGCAGACAAACTGGGTTTGAATATTGTTGGGATAATGCAAGTTCTCACCTCAACAAAATATATAAGATAGGTCTTTTAGAAATGCAGAAATGTTACATTTGATATGTTTAAGTCTTCCATTCAAGGGTACTCGAGTGATTTAGTATTGCATCTCCATAAAGTTAAAGAACTCACAAGAGACAGACTGAAAAAAGCTTCCTATAATGGGCCAAGTACAAAAACCTTGTATCCTAAAATTACCATGATGCAACTCAAAAGCATCATCAGGGCTTTTGCCACAGAGGACATTATACAACTGTTTTCACAGGCTCAATTGGTACTACTACCTCATGAGTAGGGCTGGGCGTAGCGATATAAAAGATATATCGATATATTTTTAAAATGTGATATGGAATTAGACCATATAGCATGTATCGATATAGTTCAATTTTCTTTCTTTCTTTATATATAAACGCTGCCCTTACTAGGGTTTGTCATATTTAGTTATTTTGTAATGTCACTACTGTTTTCTCAAAAAAATATATTTATTTCAGAAAAAAGATTGTCCTATTTTATTTCATAGGCTATTTTTATTTAGGATATATTTTTATTTAAATGTGCAATTTATGGAGCTTTGATTTTAAAAAAGGTACTCCTGTTGTTATACAGTATTTATGTTCAGTTAAATAAACAGTTTCAATAAAACTATTTGTGACATGTCATATTTGACTGAACATTTGCTCTCACTTTGCGATAAAAATATCAGGATATATACCGTATAACGATGTTCAGCCTAAATATATCGGGATATGAATTTTGGTCCATAACGCCCAGATTACTCATGAGTAATTTAAATCAACTTTTTATTCTTTGACCGACTGATAGAAATCCATGCCTTCAGGAGGCCCACTGGCCCATTGCTTCACTGTGACTTCTACTTCATTCACTTATAAAACTCACAGGCCACATGTGTTACACTAGATCACCAGTCATATGATGTTAAAGAAATCAGTAATCAAATATTTACCTTCAAAGATGCTAACGGATGCTCTGGACCAAGTAAGCTCCAGTGAAAGGCAGCCAAGTCTTCATCAGGCAGTATGTGGTTTCCTATCAAACAGACAACCAGACGATTGTGTTAGTCAGCCTCATTTAAACTATCACTTCCATTTATATTGTGTCCAGCAGGATCTCACTAACCTAAAAGCGATGCAAAAATGACAAAACGATTGGGGTTGAGATCAAGCTGCCGAGCCACCTGGTGCATCAGGTATTGGCTGGTGGTGAGGCTTTTGCCGTTGCGGCTTAGTTTGAGGGCATGAGCACTGAAGTAGTATGGGATGTTGCACAGAGCGTAGTCAGAGTCATAGGCCACCAGGCCGTGGAAGCTGCTCTCTCTGCACAGGGCTATCACTTCAAGGTGGTGGTCTTCGATGGTCTGGACAACCTGGGGAGTGGCAACAACAAGAAAGAGGCTTTAGAGGATTGAGCCTCAAAATAAACCTCTTACATAGACATGGTGTATTAGGCACTTGAGAAATGTGGACAGAAATGGGATTACAAACCAGGTGAATTTTATTTGATTTTAGCTACTATAAGCCTACACAGCTGATTGGATACTTTAAGACAGAGAGAGAAATAATAAGCTATACATGAAAGTTGAGGATTTGTATAAGATATGGAGGCCTTTCCTTATTTTTATGAATGACATGAATATACAAATGCCTGGGAACAGATAAGCACTGGCATTGTTACCAATAATGACCATATTTTATAACTCTGCCTTAAACTGTCTATTTCATTTTATTTCATTTTATTTTTAATATTGTTGTTATTCAACTAATCAACTGATTTAAATTATGTATATTTTATTATTATTATTATTGTGTATTATTTTATTATCTATTTCCCCCATTTTTATTTTTTTATTTTCATTATTATTATTATTATTATTATTATTATTATTATTATTATTATTAATAATAATATTATTATAATTATTATTTAATTTATTATTTTCTTTTAATATTTATTTATTATCATTATTTTATTTATTTATTTTTTATTTTATTTATTTTTTTAACTCAAGTATTTGTTTTCCTCCGAGAGGACTGTTGGTTATGAGAGGGAGGGAAGGGGTTTTATGTCTGTTGTTGTGTTCATTGTGTATTACTTTTTGAAAAAACTTAATAAAGTTTTGGAAAAAAAATAAGCCATACATGTTATCCAGAGTATGTCAATAGATCCTGATCTCAAAGCTCCATTATATGAATACATCACGCCATATAAAGAATATACCACATAACATCACGTCAGATAAATTAGTGTAGCAACTTAGAAAAATGGGAGTTGCATGTGTGTTACAAAAATAATTTCCTAGTAAACCCCTTCAAGTAACTGCTTCAAAAAAGAGAATGATAGGCAGCTTTACTGTTTGAAGGCTTTAGTAATGGAGATGGGTAATCAACTAAAATATGTAGGAATTCACTACATAGGTAACAAATGGTCTAATCCAGTGGTTCTCAAATGGGGGTACTTGTACCCCTGGGGGTACGTGAAGGCACTCCAGGGGGTACGTGAGATTTTAAAATATACATTTAAAAAGTAGCATCCATGCAAAAATCCTTTAAAATAATGATTTAATAAATATTTTAGGAAAAATATAAGTATAAGTTCAAAAAATGAATTTTATATTCAGTAGGCTATTCAATGTCCTGATCCTAAAAACCCAGAGTGTCCCCCAGAACTGCTATCTTCTCCGTTTCCCTCTGTTGACTTTCTGGGACGACTCAGTGATTCAGTTGGTTTTGCTCTGCTTGGACAAAGCAAACACCTGGATAATATTCAAACCCCATTACAATGTTGATCACATGCATCCACAGTCTGAGGTCATGTCATAAAATCAGAGCGAGTTAAGTATTAAGAAGCAGTCCACTGACTCCACAGCTAAACCTCCTGGAGGTAGGGCTGGGCGATATATCGATATATTTTTAAATGCGATATGGAATTAGACCATACCGCATATATCAATATAGTTAAAAATGTTTTATATATTTATATATAAATGCTGCCCTTACTGGGGTTTGTCATATTTAGTTATTTTGTAACGTTTGTTATTCTTTTCTCATATAATTATATTTATTTTAGAAAAAGATTGGCCTATTTTATTCCATAGGTTTTTTTATTTAAGATATTTTTTATTTAAATGTGCACTTTAAGGAGCTTTGATTTTTTTTTTTTTTTTTTTAAAAAGGGTACTCCTGAGTATTTATGTTCACTTAAATAAACGGTTTCAATAAAACTACTTGTGACATGTCATATTTGACTTTTAACATTTGTTCTCACCTTGCCATAAAAATATCGGGATATATATCGTTTATCAGCCTAAATATATCGGTATATGACTCTTGGTCCATATCGCCCAGCCCTAGTTCTCATAAACTATTTGTATCCATTTGGTTTGCTCCTTCTAAATGCAATGAATTGTGCTTGCATTGTTTTATAACTAAACATGCATGTCATAAATTTATTAAAACGAATTAATTATACATCTATTATATATCTATATCTATACATTTATTACATATCGGGATATGACTTTTGGTACATATCGCCCAGCCCTACCTGGAGGCACTGGGATTCACTTGGCCGAGGGTGCAAACAGCTTTTATCACGGGTGAAGTTGGCAGTGTGACATGGTGGGCAGCTAGCGGGCTAACAGGAGCCTGCTAGTGGGAGCCAGTGGTACTCCAGAGGGGATCTGTTCAACAGGCACTGCCCGGCCGAGTTTACACTCACCCCGACGCGGAATCTGTGGAGCGCCAGTCGGATGCAATGGGCCATGCAGACGGGAGGGAGGAACCAGACTTTGGGCGGCGGGGTGCCCTTGTTCTGGATGTGGCTGATGATCTGCTGGGCGGTCTGCCTCTCGTTCACCTGCCGCTTGACCCACTCGTGAAGACGGCCTTTCTCCAGGGCGCCATTGAAGCACACCAGGAGCTCTATGTTGCCGTGGAAGCAGGCCTTGGAGAGGGCGGCCAGGTAGCCCAGCATGTGGTTCCACTGGCCCCCGCTGACCCAGTCGGTGTAGAAGCCTCCGTAGAGTCGGTGGAGGCAGTTGTCGGCGTCCACCAGCAGCCTCAGCGGACTCTGAGGGGGTCTCTGCCGGCCACCTCCGACCATACTCCCCCGGGCCAGCTTCTGGAGCTCCACTGGCACCACAGCGGTGGGACAATGCTTCTCAATGTACTCCTGGAAACCCTGGACACCCATGTTGAAAAGAGACGGAAACTTTAAAGCGAAATGTCGGAGCAGATGAAACTGAAGGGGGTCGTAGTGCCTCCCCCCGCACTGAGTGACAGCCGGCCGTCAGCTGTGGACGCTGCGGGAGCTGGAGTTAGTTGGAAAGAAACGAAGTAAGGCTGCTACTGGAGCATCGTCAGTTTTTGGTGAGTTGTTTTTTGGTTCATGGCTACTGGTTGCCATGTGTTGGTTCACGGAGCCATGTCTGAGCCTGTGAGTCTGTCCGGAGTGAGAGAAAGTGGGATTCATGACGGCATGACGCACAGCTACGTACAAAGACACACCAGGAAACCAAGATAGTTACTGCACTCTACGTCCGCCGTTAATTTCACGCAGCTAAAGCCAAATCCTTCGCTCAAAACACTACATATTTAATGTCATTATGATTATTCGTCCTAGATGCAACTGTGTGCTGATTCTCTGTGATCTATACTACTGCACAACACACACAAGTGCTAAATCCAAGGTAAGCTACACAAAGTTCTGGCATCAGAACCATAGACTGTATGATCAGAACTGGGGTTTCCACAAGCTGGATGTGAACAATCTTGACAAGTTTGACTCTTTAGGTTTGGTGGTTTTGTTTCCTGATCTGTGTGAGGCCACAGGTTTATCTTCAGGCATTAACAGTGAACCATCCAATCAGTTCAAAAACATGCTTTGTCAGGACGGGATGTTGCTGCTTGAGCCACTTTACAAACTACTTCACATTGCCCTTCCTTTGGTCCTAAACACTAACCTACACCTGCCATGACCAAGTCACAGCTACTCACCAGTGAAATACTCTGTGGTGGAAAAACACCAGGGGCAGACTTTACTGTTAGGCAAGGTAGGCAACTGCCTGGGGCCTCGACTAAAGTTACCATAATAGACCTATTATAATATACTTTACGACATGCGATGAATGTGTATTCATCGCATCGATATTATATATCATATTTATACAATATTCTTGTCCTTTTGCACATTCTACTAATTTACATATTCTTATACTCTTAGTATATTATCTATTGTATGTATATCTGGTCTTGTCTAGTATTTATATGCATATATAATGCTGGTACAATATATCATATATATCATATCATATATTTATAATAATAATATATGACACATTGCTATGTTGTTATTATTATTATTATTATTATTATTGTTATATACTGTACCAATATTATATACTGTCTAGTCACAATAACATTATTACCATCATATCATCAGTAAAATTTCCATCATCTTGCCACTCTATCTATCCATCTATCTATCTATCTATCTATCTATCTATCTATCTATCTATCTATCTATCTATCTATCTATCTATCTATCTATCTAGATATAATCAATATTATATCTATATAATAATTTCTCCTTGTCAATATTTTATTTTTTACCAGTCAGGATTGGTCATTAAAGATATCCACAATAACATTTTTACTAGTAGAAATTGTATTTCTAAATATATATAAGGAGAAAAAAACCCTAGAATCACCATTGCACTGAAATAGATCCAAAATGGTCAAATGGTCATTGCTCACTCACTTACTCTCACACAGACTCCTTGCTTTATATTTCAATGTAATGCTGTCCAACAACATATTACAACAACATATTAAATATTCATGGCCCTGTTGCTTTGACCCTAATCATTTCCTTCTCCTTATCATGTTTCAGTCCAGAACATTTAAATCTGGTTTGTATAATTACAACTTTATAACATTTAAAGTGATAAGAAGCTTACACCTAGACAATGTGGTCATGATGTAAAAAAAAAATGTACACATATATTTTATTAAATGATCAGTACTAAAGAGAATTTCCAAATGTCTTTGTAGATAATCAGTAAGCAGAAAAAAGCAGAAAAGCAAACATGCAAATAAAAGCGTGTCCACACAGTACTGCTAGAGGGCAGCACAGAGTCATTCATGGCTTAACTTCTCCTTTATTTATTGAAACTTTGTTTCCTCAACATATCAGCCAGTGAAATGGTGTAATAGAGATGAAGGAGCAACCTACCGTCAACTAATGAAGTTGACTCAAGCCCTGCTGTCCATACCTTAACCCACTCCCATACTCATGACATTTTTTTTCTTCCCGGCTCTTCAAACACACAATCACATACCTGTGACTTTTAGACTGAGGTGATGAAATGGGAGCCAGACATCCAGACAAGAGCCACACAGCAGAGGGCACGCACTCACATGCTTCTGCTTCAGATACATTTACAGAGCAGCTGACCTTTGCTCTATATAACTGATTGTGTACATTGTTGTATAATAATAATAGTAATAATAATAATAATGATAATAATAATTAATATTATAATAATAATCATAATCATAAGAATAATGGCTGCACGGTGGTGTAGTGGTTAGCACTCTCGCCTCACAGCAAGAGCTGTGCCAGGTCGCCTCCTGCCTGCGGCTCTTCTGTGTGGAGTTAACATGTTCTCCCTGTGTCAGTGTGGGTTCTCTTTGGGTTCTCCGGCTTCCTCCCACAGTCCAAAAACATGCACTAAGGTTTAATTGGTGACTCTAAATTGCCCGTAGGAGGGAATGAGAGTGTGATTGTCTGTCTATATGTGTCAGCCCTGTGATAGTCAGGCGTCCTGTCCAGGGTGGACCCCCCCTCTCACCCAATGTCAGCTGGGATAGGCTCCAGCCACCCAGCTCCAGCCACCCAGCCATTATTATATAATAATAATAATATTCTCCAATAGAAGTTGGTATTTAACAGCATTGGTAAGAGGTAGAACATGCACAGTGGTGTAGTGGTTAGAAGTCTTCCCTCACAGTAAAGGGTCACTGGTTCGACTCCGGCCTGCAGCTCTTCTGTTTGCATGTTTGCATGTCTTGAGTTTGTTTGTTGTCAGTGTGGGTCCTCTCTGGGTATTCTGGTTTCAAAAATCATGCATCTCATGTTCATTTTTTGACTCTAAATTGTCCGTAGAAGTGAAAGCTCAGAGTTCTAATAAGCAGATAAGGATAATGGATAGATGGATTTCCCATGCAGTATTAGCATAGACTGTATAAAATAGTAGTAGAGTATTAGATAGTAATAATTTATTAGATAGTAAAAATGTATCTTTGTAAGAATTCTTTAAATCAGTAAAAAAAATATCGAGGCACTTGAAAACCAATGATGTCTTGAAATAAATCCAAATATACTTATTTTGAGCAATTGTGGCTTGAATAGCCCGACTGTAGTAATATTAGAACTCGAAAATTCCCTCTGGGGAAATTCTGAAAGGGCCACGGGGGCTACTGCTGGTGTGTGTACACTATGATGAGATTCTTCAGAGATTTCAAACTATGCCCTTTAACCTCAAAATGTGTGTGTGTGTGTGTGTGTGTGTGTGTGTGTGTGTGTGTAATTAAAATCCCATAAAGTTACCTGTGTGTGTGTGTGTGTGTGTGTGTGTGTGTTGGATTGAAGCATGTGTATGCATGTGTGAGGAGTGTGCGCGCTTACGCGCATGTGTGTGTGTGTGTCTCTGTAACTGTAATCACATCAAAGATCAAAGGCAATCAGAGCAGAGCAATCAACAGAATTAACTGCCACCTGAATGTTCCGGAAGAGTGACAGCAGCCAGAGGTGGACAGCCTGGAATTTCGGACGAAATTGCGTCCGGAAGAGGAAGAAGAAGAAATCCACAGGATAACAGTGGATGTTATCCTGTGGCTGTTATCCTGGCCCTAATAAAGCAGCACAGGCAAGATATCCTGACATTTAGACCGCAGGATGGATTCAAATCTGAAAACTTGATTGCGTTTCCCTTAGTAAAAACAACGTCTGCATTAAATCCTCACAGCCTGGTAAACACTCACTAATGGTTCATTTTATGTTTGCCTCAGATAGACATTAACAAAATAACTGTAGAAGTGTTTTTCAGTTTTTAATTTTAATATCAGTAAAAATCCAACATGTGTTGTTTGGGAATGCATAACACATATTTTAGAATATTTACATAGACTCGTGAAAAGTAGACTGGATCAAACTACTACCCTGGAGAGTATACCACTTGCACAATAAAGTAATAAAATACAGAAAATATCCACATAACAAAGAGAATATAAAATTGTTGTAAATTACATCACCAAATTATTTTATACTTTTTATTTTAGTTTCATTTTAAAATTGGCTTATGAACAGTATTCTAAATGTGCAATTAATTTTGGAAGTCATTACATTAACTTATCCTGACATAATACACAATTTAACCAGTACCTACATTCATTATAATAACAACATTGAGCAGAAAGCAATGATCTTTTTGGCTAGTGAAGCTTGAACGTAGTTGAATATGCAATATGGTCTCACAGGAATCCGTGAAATAGCCACGGATTCGCTTAACTCGAAATCCGTGGAATAGCCACGGAATCACGCAAATTTCCGTGAAACTGACACAGATTTCGCTACAATGACTGTTAATGACAGTCATATCCCGTGGCTATTCCAACATACAAAGTGATTATGTACATTCACTGAGTGAATATTTAGAAAATAAAACATATATTTCTCGCTAGAAATGTGATCAAAATCCGTTTTTATGCAGAAAATATTGATTTTTTCACTAAAAATGAGAGAACTGTCCGCCATGTTTTTTGTTCTGACCGCCGGGACCCTGAAAGTCACGTGACTTCGAACAAACCAATAGGAAAAAATATCCGTGGAATAGCCACGGGATATGACTGTCATTAACTTGCATTGTAGCGAAATCCGTGGCTATTTCACGGATTCCTGTGAGACCAGGTTTGAATATGACATCAATAATAAAGGAAACCCATGATGTATGAATGAATGTCTTTTGCTGTACAAACAAATCAACATGCTTGATATGTGCATGCTCAGAGGTCAAGGGATATCCGAAAGTGCTGTGCTCTTTGGGCCAGTTCCTTTGCAAACTCTTGGGCCTCATGCAGAGCTTGTTTATCTGGGAAGTGCAGTGCTGCCTTCTTGGTGGCCACAGCCAGCTGCTTTAGGAGAGCACACAGGTGGTTGCTCTTGCACAGGAGGCTCTGGGTGGACTCTCCACGTTGGGCCTCCCTGCACAGCGTGTCCACCAGTCTTTGGCCCACCATGATCACCAGCTTACTTTGCGAAATGAATTTCTCTGGTGGCTGGCCATCCCGAAGGCTGCCAACAAATCCCCCAATGGCCTTCTGAAGAGCACCAAAGTAGAGGCGACAGTGCTCTGACAGGGAGGCTGGACGATGTTCTTCTGATCCACTGCCGGACCCAGAGGAGAGACGCTTGTTATCAGCCTGCACAGTGGAGAAATGAACAAAGAAGGTGAAGAAGGCCACGTAGTACACTGAACAAAATGTCTATATATTTTGGTGAAAAACTGCTAAACCATGACAGTAAAAGACGTAAAATGATAAATGGGTTAATTCAGTTTCAGTAACAATGAAACACCGTAAATGTATACATCAGCCAAAAGAGTATTTTTTACAGTTTTATTTTTTTTAAATACATTACCCCACTGTAAAATACACTGGCACCATGTTTGTAGCAAAAATTTACTGTAATACACAAAGAAGTCATCGTTTTTGCATTTATTTTTTGTAAAAAATACTTTTTCTCACTGTTAAATGTACTAAACACCATATCTCTACAGAAATATGCTGTAATATTTAATGGTAAAATCTTTAATTTATGCAGCATTTATAAAGTATTTTCTTGTCAATTATATGGCAGAACAGCGTTTCTTTTGATGGAAAAACTTTTTATTTTTTACGGTAAAATATGGATTAAAATGGCAATCTTAAACGCGAAATCAGCAGTGCTAATATAATTTTATGGTAATATTACAAAAAGTTGCACCATATTTGTTACAGTAAAATTCTGGCAACCACAGTTGCTGTTTTTTTTACTGTAAAAACAACAGTTGTTGTTTTTTTTTACAGTGTACGTCTCCTGTCTCTTTCTGACTATGGGGAAAGTGTTGAATCCTGGATAAAAACATTGTAGATATCTTTTTGAGGCAAAGGTGTTTTCATCATGCTACATGCTACTTAGTGTAAGAATAATTTCTTTGTGTTTGTAGGAGATACTCACCAAGGTTATTATAGTTAACAAAAAACTAACAAAATAACGAAAACTACAATTGAAAAAACATTTTCGTTAACTGAAATAAAAATATAAACAAGGTTTTTTTAAAAAATGATAACTAACTGAAACTGTATTGTGTGTTTACAAAACTAACTAAAACTAAAATTATAGTGAAAATGCCCTTCGTTTTCGTCTTTGTCAACTTTTTTCATACGTAAACCTTTTTGGTTGATATGAAATCTATTTCATCTATCCGGTTTTATCACTTAATAACCTTATAAGGGCTGAGATGGATCAGACAAAGGAAATAAAGGAAACATATATTGTGACCTTTTTGAATCTCGCACCCAACAAATGCCCCATTACAAAAAACTAACACTAAAACTAATAAAAACTAAACTAAAACTAAGCATTTTCCAAGAAATGAAAATGAATTAAAACTAGCAATCTCACTCTAAAAACTCATTGAAACTAACTGAATTTTAAAACAAAAAATCACAACGATATAAATAAAAAATAATGAAAAATCCAAAACTATTACAACCTTGATACTCACTTGAATGGGGTTAGAGACGTTTTCTTTTGGTTCCTTCTGCATTTCCTTCTGCTGCTTTTCAAAGTCATTCTTAGTCTGAGAAAAAGTCAAAATCAATTGAATTAGTATGCAAGTTACATTATTACATATGCCTTAGATTTGCCTTGATGAAATCCTGTCATTCAGTTATCACTATTTTTAGTATGTAGACACGGGCGAAAAATGACCTTGTGCATTAGAAGCGTAGTGATAAAAAAGTGATAGACTAAATTAACAATTTGAGTACATGTGTAACTATGTTTGTCTTATTTTTGAGGTTTAACTTTAAAAGAGTTGTTAGAACCACCAGATTACATTGGAAAATTACATATTTTAACATGTGAGACTTATTAGAGTCACCAAATAACAATGTCCATTGGAAAAACACCAATTTAACAAAATAGGATAGTTCATATTTGTGTCTTCTCTGTCAGGCTTTAAATTGGTGATTGGTGAATTGGTGAAACATATAAACACCTTCTAATGCACAAAATGTTTCAAAAATGACCTTGTGCATTAAGTAGTGATACAAAAAGGGGTTTTATTCAAAAAGTAAGAAATGAAAACAAAAAATGAGGATGTATGATGATCAAAAACAAGTTATTTGAGGAAAACCTGCAATACTGAATGACGAAATGTATTTATAACAAAGATAGAGAAAATAAAAACTTAGTCGGGTCACTTTAGAACATGTTGTGCATCAAAGGGTTAACTCTATGGAGTCTTGGGCTATTTTGTCCATTTTTGAATCCTTTTCGTGTCTTTGTAAGTCATTTTGTGTCTTCTGTGGAGTTTTTTGGTCATTCTGTCTTCTCATTTTGTCTTTTTTGGTCATTTTGTGTCTTTTGTTGGTAATTTTGTGTGTTTTTTGTGAATTTTGTGTCTTTTTTGTGAATTTTGTGTCTTTTTTAAATCATTTTGTGACTTTTTTTAGTCATTTTGTGTCTTTTTTGGTCATTTTGTGTCTTTTTTTAGTCATTTTGTGTCTTTCTTTAGTCATTTTGAGTCTTTTTTGGTAATTTTGTGTCTTTTTGTGTCTTTGTTTGGTCGGTTTGTGTCTTTTGTTAGTCATTTTGTGTCTTTTTTAGTCATTTTGTGTCTTTTTAGTCCTTTAATCCAACATAAAATGTGATTTTGAATCTTTTTTTACTTTCAAAACACTATCATGCTCAATAAAGAATTTGAAATGTGAACAAATGTTGCAAATATAACATATAAGAGGGTGTTCTGTGGGTTTTTTTTTTTTTTTTGTGTCATTCTGTCTTCTCATTTTGTCTTTTTTGGTCATTCTGTGTCTTTTTTTGTCATTTTGTGACTTTTTTTTACTCATTTTGTGTCTTTTTTTACTCATTTTGTGTCTTTTTTGGTCATTTTGTGTCTTTTTTTAGTCATTTGAGTCTTTTTTCCGTCATTTTGTGTCTTTTTTTTGTCAGTTTGTGTCTTTTTGTGTCTTCGTTTAGTCACTTTATCTTTTGTTAGTCATTTTGTGTCTTTTTAGTCCTTTAGTCCAACATAAAATGTGATTTTGAATCTTTTTTTACTTTCAAAACACTATCATGCTCAATAAAGAATTTGAAATGTTGCAAATGTGAACAAATGTTGCAAATCTAACATATAAGAGGGTTCCATCCAGTTCTATCATTTTATACTAAATATATTTGAGCTTGTTTCCACTTTTACTTGGTATATCATCATCAAGCTGAAACTGGCCTCATGGAGTTTACAGCCAGAACTTTAAAGGTAAATTTACAGTAGGGCTCCACGCTGCTTTGTTTTCTAGTCTGGATGTCATGAAGAAGTCATGATTTGGTGCTTTTGGAGACTCCAGAGGGTTAAAAGATTAGAAGCTTTTACCTGAAGCTCTACGTAGTCGTTGTCATCCTCCACTGAGTCCCCTCCATGTTCACTCCTATCAAGACTCTTCTTTGTCTCTGGCTGGCCTGTGGTGTTCAGAGGCTCTGGAGCTTTGTGAGCAGCTCTGAACAGAAGCTTTCCATTGGCATTGATGATGGACACAAGGCGCTTGACGTCCTCTGGAACAGTGCGCGCCACCATGACAAACCGCTCCAGTTGGTCAGGTGTCTGGACCTGCCCAGGGTCCTGACAGAGAGTATTGAGGGGCCAGCCAGCCATGTTCAAAGCACTTACTGTTTGTTGTAGGATCACACCTGAGTCTTCTACGATGGACAGCTGTTTATAGAGCCTCGTCTGAAGGTTGGCATCAGTCAAACGACGGGCATTGCCCTTAATGTCCAGGGCAAAGTTTAGGAAGCATGTCAGCGAACATGCTATCTCCTCTGCTGCTCGTTTGATCTCCTTCAGGTGTTTCTCCAGATGCTCTCTGCTCCTCCAGTGACTGCTGACGAAATCCATGAGACACGGGACGGCCTTGCAAACGGAATTTTGCAGGTCTATAAGTCTGTGGCTGGCCTCATCCTGGCTGAGCGTCACTTCTCGCAGAGGCTCTGGAGAGGACGAGCTCAGAGCCAGAGAGTCACAGGAGCTGGTGGAGGAGCTGGAGGCAGTGCTGATTCTTTGACTGTCTGCAGCAGAGAGACGTGGGGTTCTCCCTCGCTCCTCATCCTCCTGCACCAGTGACTCCCCGCTTCCAGGAAGGTCACGGAAAGCTGTACAGGCCAGGAAGTTTCTCATGCGCTGCAGACGCACCCTTGCAAGTTCATGAGCTTTGCTTGAGTCCCCCCTGCACTCTAGGGGTATGGAAGGATCACTGAGGGGTTCCTCCTGTGGTGGGACCGCATATACTAACTCCTCTTTAAGCCTCTGAGTTGGGAGCTTGTCATAAATTGGGGCCCTTGGCAGCACTTTAGGTGGACTTGGGTTTTCAAGTGAGCTGGGTTTTGGTATATCATAAAGCGAGTGAGTTGGACTGCCTCTTTGAATGGGCCGAGCATGTGTTGGAAGCGTGTCGTAGAGTTGCCTGCAAGTGGCGTTGGAGGGCATGGTATCATAGTAGGTTTGGGGGGGACTTTGTCTCTCAGGACCCACTGGCACATCATAAATCCACTCAGGCTTGCGGGGGCTGGGAAGGGTGCTGAATCCACCCATCAGTTTGTGGTGGGGTTCTGTGGTGGAGGGAACAGGGATGTCATAGTTGGGGTCCTGAGGCAAAGGTGGTGGAACTGCATACACCTGTGCACAAGAACAGATTTGTTAATATCACAGTTTGGAAGACTACAGCATTTCAAAGGGAGTGCCTTTCTTCATGAATCCCTCTAAATGTCTGAAACTTACATAAGAATCTCCTGGACTGCTGCATCTTAAACCCTCTGGAGAGTCAAACCTTTTCTCCAGCTCTGAAATTGTAATCAGTGAGTTTTTTCGTTGCACAGTTCTTGGAGTTGTTGTTGCCTGCAAATAGAACATGACAATAACTGTGAAGCAGCACAATATATACAACTCCCTCCATTTCATGCATTTTGTCTGGTCTTTTTCAGAAGCTCACAGTGAAAAGAGAAGTTCGTCTGGCTTGGCTCGGGACGTCGTAAACCTCCCCTTTTGGACTGGACGCCATGCTGAAGAATGAAGGCTGCAGACAAGACAGACAGGCTGTAATATTGGGGATGACTGGTAACACTCTCATTGCTTTGATCAAAGCTGCATCTACCTCATTGACCTCTCCATCAACACATTTATAGGGACAGAGTTTTCTCTGAAGCCTGTTGAGAGTGCTGGAGAAGCCCATTTTGCATGCACTTTGCCAATTAACGCAGCTCTATAATAGAAACCATGCTGCTCATTGAATATTAGGTGGCTACTGCAGAAGGGAACAGGACTCCCCTGGAGCAGGAGAGGAAATGGTGAACATGTGGGTTTATTTCGCCACACCTTCTGCCGCACAGGCACCCGTACAGACACTTCTGTCTCTCTTGGGTCCCTGGCGGCATGAGCTGCTGTTTGCAGTTAAAAGTGTCTGAAGTCTGTGTCTGTTGGTCTTTTATGGGCCCATAAAGACCCCAGTGCTGCATGCCTGTCCCATGGAGAGGCCCCTGGCCCCCATCTGTAAGCTCTTTTGCCAGCAGGGGTTTCACAGCATTGCATTTCTGCAACAGTCTACCTCTCTAATCATGAGGGTGAACACTTCCCAAGGAAAAAAGGACCAGCTTTGACCCCAGAGAAGTAAACTACACTGGAAAAAAGGGATGTCTAAAAAAAAAATATAAAAACACTAAATGTGAGGGAAATGATCTTGCTGCATGGACAGATAATTTCACTTGACAAGATTTCTTAAATTAGGATTGTTAAATCTAGAAATAAGCATGTTGAACACTTAAAATAAGAAATTAACACTTCTACATCTAAGTCAGGGATGGGCAACTTAAAAGCTGCAGGAGGCCACAGTTTTTCATCAACACTACCACAGGGCCACATAGGACCGTGCACTTCACCAGATATGATGAAACTGCAATTTTAAATATGTTTACAGTGCAGTAACTTAACATATTTCATGCTCAAATGCATGTTTAACAGTATAAATAGGAATACAAAAGGTTTGAAGCAAATAAAAAACTGTGATTTCTTCTTTATCAGTGCAAGAACAGCAGACCAACATTAAAGAAAAGAAGTCATTTTGTGCATTTTTACACTGCACTTTTAATATTTCATGCTCAAATGCATGTAGTTGTACTGAGGGCCACTTCAAGTGAGGGTGAGGGCCGTATGAGGCTCCCAGGCCTCCAGTTGCCCATCCCTGATCTAAGTTATTTTTATCTTGGTAAGAAACAAATTATTTGCAGTGTATACTTATATCAACATTAAGGTTTTTGCTCTTTTCTACATACATTTAGTACAGTATATTTACCTTGTTTCCGTCAGGTCCTTCTGTTCTGTGCCTAAGTGCTGGCTGGACTGGAATTTTTGAAGCTGATGAAGGAGTGGACGGGACCTTGTAGATCATGTCCATGCGTTCATAAGCAGGGCTGCTGGAGAGTCGGGGTACACTCGGGATCTGGTAGATATTTTGCGCACAGTCATCAGGATCACCATCGGTTAAGTTGGGTTTCTCTATGTCATGAGTTAATAATGCTGCAGTGGTTGCAGTTTGTGGCAGGAGCTGCAGTCTGTTTGCAGGAGCCAGACCATTGCGTCCATAAAGAGAACACATCCACCATCCGCTGGTGCCGGCCACGTTTTGATCCATCACCATGACGATGTCCCCTTTTCTGAAAGCAAGCTCATCTGCACACTCTGCAGTGTTGTCATACAGAGCCTTCGCAAGTTTGTTCTGAAATAAGGACAGAGAACATGAAAAATAAAGATTAGGAAGTCAAACATACGTGTATGCAGATTAATTGTGTGTCACTTTTTAAAATGACCAAAGTAAGATTCTTGTCACAAAGACAACCTCCATGTGCAGCACTTCCCTGGTCGCGTTCTGTGTTTTTCAGCACAGATCCACATTTAGATGGAAGTTTGACTTCTAACTGAATGTAAAGGATTGCTTCTGCTGCGATAGTCCTATGACAACATTTCCTCTTGCAAAATGTTGCTACAAGTTGCACACTGATTCGTCAGCTGATTCACAAGTAAAACTTTCACAAAGTCATTTCATCATTACCAGTCATGTAGACATTAACATTCAACATAACGTTACTTGTGTTGTTACTGTTAAAGTGACGGCTCTTTTTCCTCTGAATGTGACATTATTTGCTCTGTATTTTCATTTCCTGTTTAAACTATTTGCATTGAGCTAAATGGAAAACAAGTTTCTTCTTCCTCTTGCAGGCATTCGAGCATCCGATCTCATCACTCCAAAAATACATTGACTTGGAAGTGAAACCTCATTTCAGTCAATATGAATCTCCGAGGGACAGTGGCGGACTCGGGGGGGGCAAGCAGGGCGATCGCCCCCTCATGCCTCCATGGTTGAAAAAGCCGCTAAAGTGCCTCTAGAGTGGTGAAAACAAGAGGAAGTGCCTTATTGGCTGCCCTACACATGCAAAAAAATGAATGGGTGCCCTCTAGGGTGCCCCTTCATGCAATAAATTATGATGATGTGCCCTCTAGAGCAAGAAAATTTGATAATGTGCCTTAATGAGTGCCCTTCTACCTGTCTGGTTCCTCCATGGTTAAAAAGGTGTTGCTAAAGTGCCCTCTAGAGCAGTGATTCCCAACAGAAGGGGCCCGCACCCCCCCAGGGGGGTTTCTATTTAAATAGAAAAATCACTATAGAAAAGTTTAAATATAAAGGCTATATTGCGAGAATAAGGACACATGTAACATCCCTCCTGCAGTATACACAGAGGTAACCTCACCTAGCGGTAACCTCACCTAGCGGTAACCTCGCCTAGTGGTAACCTCACCTAGCGGTAACCTCACCTAGCGGTAACCTCGCCTAGCGGTAACCTCGCCTAGTGGTAACCTCACCTAGCGGAAACCTCATCTAGCGGTAACCTCACCTAGCGGTAACCTCACCTAGAGGTAACCTCACCTGGCGGTAACCTCGCCTAGCAATAACCTCACCTAACAACAGAAACACAGAGCTAATGGAAAAATGGCGACGCGTCAGGGAGACAAAAATGCTGAATATCTCAAAAAGAAAAAGAGAGGGTACCATGAAAGTCACATTGAGTTCGGCTTCATAGAAGCAATGGACATGTAGTCGTCACCGGATCCTTCAGCATTTCTGTACACACTTTTTAAAAAGTGTGTAGCAGCACTGACTTTACTGCAAGCCTGTCAAACACAACCAACACAGCCAACATGGCGGACTGGGACGCTGAGACCGTTGAGACCGTTTTTAAAAAGTGTGTACAGAAACAATGTGTTGCATGTGTGAGTGTAGGTCTCCAAGCGTCTCCAAGCCCGCCGGTTATTTTGGTTATGTATATTTGTAACAGTGCAAGAAGAAAGAAAAAATAACATGGCTAAAATGGCTGCTATAACTGTCATCATAGGAAAATAATTACATCTTGTGACACCCTTTGGGATCAATGATAAAGTGCCACTGACAAAAACACATCAATCCATTCCTTCATTCATACTGACAAACCCAATCACACGTTTAGCCCATTCAGGGACAGGCAGGATCACAAATGTTATGTGAGGTTTTTGCTCTCATTTAGCTCTCAAATTGCACAAAATTGATGCATTTTACTTAAAAATGTACAAATATTCTCCCCGGACCCCCCTATATGGTTCAGTTTGATGATGTAAAGAGTGAGGACTATTTCATCATACATGATGCATCATAGTTTTTTGTGTCCTGGTGGGGCCCCATGTTGTGCAGAATGTGCCCTTTTTATTTTTTCGCCCCTGCCCTTCAAACAGTCTGAGTCCGCCACTGCCGAGGGATGATCTCTGATTACAGGTAGCCTTTGTGTGTTTCCCTGAGAAGTCAATGCCATGCTGACGCATTTCCACTCAACATACACTGCCCTGCTCCTTCGTATAGGTGAGAAATGTCGATCGGATGTGGCACCATGTGATGACCACAATCACTGACGTGTGACAACTTCCTTTATTTCAGTGTCATCCTCTTTGCCGTGGTTCCTCTTGTGCAGGCTGACATTCTGAGAAATAACCTGCTTAACCAAAGCCATGAGGCAGAGCTGCACCCTCAGATAGCAGCTTGTGGTTGGACTGAAATCAACCACATAGAGAAAAAAAGGACAAGCACACGTATCTCATCATTGCATCTTATTGGTTCTCACGGAAATGTGAACAAACTTTGTTGTGTCCTGATGATATTGCTTATGTTGATTTTTCGGTATACTACAAAATAGTGCAAAATCACAGCTGACACTTTAATGTGGTAGACAACACCAGTTTCAATGTGCAGTAAACTCAAGGTATTTATAATAAAATTGGTATGCAAACAAACTATGTGGTGCAGTGTATTCTTTTGTTTTTATTCCTACTAATAATAAGTATACAAAAAGTCGTTTCAAACTCTGCTGCCAAACTTTCAATCCAAAGAACAAAGGAATAAAGTAAGTAACATTGTTAACATGTTAAATATTAATATATTAAATATTATAAAGGTTTATTGAAGTGGAAGGCTGGCATTTAACTTAACCCTTTATTATTTTCTCTTAGGTTATCAAGTTTACTGATATACTGTATGTTTTATGTGGTAATTATGTTTGATGTTTGTTTGTGTCTTGCTTAGTTTTAATGTGTTAAAGTTCTTATTTATTACTGTAGTTTTATTTATTTATTTATGTTGGTTTTATGATTGTGTTGTTCCTTTTTTCTTTTTTTTCTCTTTTTTTTTTTACTGTGTTTGTCCATTGGTGATTTATGTTGTGTTTTGTTTAAATTAATAATAAATTAAAAAAAAAACATATTAAATATTGCATTGCATCTATTTTTAAAAAAATGTGTACAGAAACAATGTGTTGCATGTGTGAGTGTAGGTCTCCAAGCGTCTCCAAGCCCGCCGGTTATTTTGGTTATGTATATTTGTAACAGTGCAAGAAGAAAAAAAAAATAACATGGCTAAAATGGCTGCTGAAGGTGAGCATTGATCAGCCAGTGTGGTGATTAATATATACACTGTTAGCCAATTACATCACTGGTCTCACTGCTCTGAAGCAGCTAAGCCAATCACTGCTCCCCATGCTTCTAGTCACAACACTGCAAAACCCAACTTACAAAAAATAAGAAATAAATAACTAGAATTCAGCAAATACATGCTTGAAACAAGTAAAAATTCGTTATTGAGCATAGTGTTTTGAAAGTAAAAAAAAGATTCAAAACCACATTTTATGTTGGACTAAAGGACTAAAAAAGACACACAATGACTAAAAAGACACAAAATGACTAAAAAAAAGACACAAAATGACCAAAAAGACAGAAAATGACTAAAAAAAAACACAAAATGACCAAAAAAGACACAAAATGAGAAGACAGAATGACCACAAAAAACCCCCACAGAAGACACAAAATGACAAAAAAAGACACAAAATGACAAAAAAAAGACACAAAATAACTAAAAAAGAGACAACCACAGACACAAAATGACAAAAAAAAGACACAAAAAGATTTGATTCTACTTTATAATTGATGTCGTAGTGCTTTGTTTTGTCTCGCTGATCAAATCATCAGATAGACAGTAAGGACGCGCTGCGCCAGATACTGACGTGGCTCCGACATCTATTACGCTGCCTCTCCTCCCAGCTGTGCACCATGCGCTTTGAGCTGGACACCAAAATACCTGGCAATGACAATTTATCAATGTCAGGAAAACACAAAGAGATGCGTTTGAAACTCAGTATGAAAACCAGAGTGGGATGAGGAACTACCGAAGAGAACTTTTACTTTAACAATATCTAGAAAGAACAATCTACATAAAACACAGACAGTTGTAATGTTTTTTATGTTTATCTTTTTTATGTAATTGGAAAATAATCAATACAAATGAATCATTAGAAGTCTAAGCATTCACATTACTTTACCCTTTGGAGTTTGGGGCTGTTTTGTCAGTTTTGGACTCCTTTTCATTCTGCCTGTATAAACCACTTAAAAATCTTTACCATGACGTGTTGGTATCATTGTTTTCAGCACAACCTCACCTATATGACCTGATTATTTTTCATTTTGACTTACTGGATCAATATTTTGAACACAAAAAACACACAAAAACACAAAAAAATTATAAAAAAGATAAGTAAAACACATTAAACATAAAAAAAACACATACAAACACACTCAAAACACACCTCAAACACAATAAAAATACAAAAAACACAAAAATAAAAAAAAACACACATAAAAAACAAATAAATTATAAAAACAGATAAAAACACAAAGACATTACAAAAAACAACAAAAAAAAACAGTGCACACACAAAAAAAAAAAAGGACGGACTTTTGCGAGATCCTGAGATACTTTTGCGAGATCCCGAGATACTTTTGCGAGATCCCGAGATACTGACGAAAGACGAGGAGCAATGGAGGAGGACTTGGAGAGCTTTTTGACTTCAAGATCGGTCCCAAAAGAGGACATAACTCGCATGAAGAGAGACAAGGTGAGCATAGTAATAGGCTAATATTATATAAATATTCATTCATATTCATTAAAAAATAATTAATCAATGTAGCAACGCAGACCCCGAGTCAGTGACAGCTAGGGCTAATGTTTAAGATAATGCACGCGCTCATTACTTCCCATAACCTCATAACCGAATGCACCTGGACATAGCTGGTATTACAGTAAGAACGGAAAGAGAAACACAGAGATGCGAGATAGAAAGCTGGCCTACTTCACACAAAATCCATTACATCCATTTCAAGCAGATGGGTGCAGTTTCGAGTTTAATAGTAAGTGAACACCCCTGCAAGTGACAGCACATGTATTTATTCTGCTGCAGAAATGTGTTGATGTATTTTTTGGTTTTGTTTAGGTCTGACAAACACTCGGTTATTAATAAAAATAAGCGACGGTAAAATATATGCTATGCAAAGCTAAACCTGCAAAACCTGCAAAATCTGTTTAAGGCACCACAAAACGTGACACACTACACGCATTATTTTCTTTTTCGTATTTGTATTCAAGGGATAAACCTGGTGGTCACAATACAGTTTCGTTGTATTTCATTGTACCAGCCTCGTATGCACAACTTGCCATGGCGTGCATGTTTACTATGGATACAGTATGCATGCGTAGCTCTACATAAAGCAAAGTAAAATGAAACGCCTAACGACACAACGTTATGGTCGTAGGACTAACATTAGAGCATTTTTATATACAGTCTGTCATAGACTGTATATACAATATACATACTGGTTAGAGCAGGGAAGTAATGAGCGCGAGCATTATCTTAAACATTAGCCCTAGCTGTCACTGACTCGGGGTCTGCGTTGCTACATTGATTAATTAATTTTTAATGAATATGAATGAATATTTATATAATATTAGCCTATTACTATGCTCACCTTGTCTCTCTTCATGCGAGTTATGTCCTCTTTTGGGACCGATCTTGAAGTCAAAAAGCTCTTCAAGTCCTCCTCCATTGCTCCTCTTCTTTCGTCAGTATCTCAGGATCTCGCAAAAGTATCTCAGGATCTCGCAAAAGTATCTCAGGATCTCGCAAAAGTATCTCGGGATCCTTTTTTTTTTTTCACCCATCATTTTTTTTATCACCCATCTTTTTTTTCCCCCCCGTGTCCCCTGGGGGGCTCCGTAAGGAAGCACACAGTTTTGCTGTAAAAATATAAAATTTTCATGTAAAGTTAATGGATAAATACCATGATGTCACAATGACACAATTACCCTAGAAATAATGGGAATATTCAGTCTAAATTACAGTTTTTGCTGATATTTAAATTTAAATTCAGAATAGAATAGAAAACCCACTCACTTTATTATTTACGGTAAAGTTCTTGCAACCAAAGCTGCCACTATTTCACCGTAAATTAAGCAGATTATTTTTTACAGGGTGTCATACATTGTGTTATCTGAGTATTATGTAGTATTTGTAGAAATTACTGTAAAACACTGTCAAATTGCATGAGAAATAGGGCGTAAAATTGAAAATTGCATAAACACACAGTTTTAAACACACAGTTTTACTGTAAAATATAATCTTTTCATGTAAAATTAATGGAGAAATACCATATTGTCACAAGGACACATTTACCCTAAAAAATAAAGGGACTTTTCAGTCTAGTTTTTGATGATATTTACATTTAAATTGTAAGAAAATTGTAGAAAAAAACCCACTCACTGTAATTTTTACGGTGAAGTTCTGGCAACCACAGCTGCCGGTATTTTACCGTAAATTAAACAGATTATTTTTTACAGTGTATAGGAGAGTGAAAACTGCAGTAACTCGCTATTAAACATGGTGAACTACAAGCATAGAGTAGGATCAAATACTCACATATAGTACAAATTCCTCAGAATTGCAATTTAGTTTCTGAGTAACGCTACTTGGTTACATTTCACACAGTACAGGAATAATGTTACAGACGCACATCGACAAAACAAACACACCCCTCTCAGCTGGGCGTGTGTGCGTGGTTGTGTGTGTGTGTGTGTGTGTGTGTGTGCTGGCTCTGCCCTCACTCTGAGGGTGAATCCTCTGCAACAAAGAGCCCTTTCACCATCAGAGCCCAACACACTCAGCACCTGTTGGGATGCAGGCCTGTGGAGCACACTGACCACAGCAGACTCTCAGCACACACACACACACACACACACACACACACACACCGCCTAATCCTCTGGGTCATGCTACAGACATGCAAGTGAAATATATAGGGTCGAATGACAGTCAGCGACCGTACCAGCACGATTTACGTTGTCATACTTTGTCCCAGGATCATCCTGCATGACAAGAGCCACTGATTGGTTTAGAAACTCAGCTTGTGTTCCACTCACACTTTATCACTTTATTTTATCCATCCAGGTCATAGTCAGATGTGTGTGTAAAAAGCCTGCAGAGCTTAAGTGTCCGTCATTTCAACCAAGGCCATCATGTGACCTGATTATTTGTCCAAAGTTGATATATAGCGATGGAATTCAGGCCACTTGTGGCGTGTTTACTTGTGTCCCTGGTTCTGTGTCTGCATGTTGATCACTCAGTACAGTAACAAAGTCACATTCAGCTGTGACTCTTTTGGATTCCTGCACACGCCTGCTTGTGCAGATCAGCCTTCTGACAGCTGGCCTTCAGCACTTTAACTGCACAGCTGTGTGTGCCTCTACCGTCTCCACGCTCCATCCTGTTCACAAATTAACATTGGCCTGTCAGACACAACGCAAGAAATGCTTCTAAAAGTCTCGGAGAAGAGCTTCTGTTAAGGCAATAGGTCACTTCAGAGACAATGCTTGATGTGGAGTGATTGTTATCTTTTTCATGACATGTTTTTGAACTTGAGCTTTCCAGACCCCCAGAGTTTCTTTGTCCAATCAACACTTGGAAACCCAAAGACATTTAATTTGCAATGAATTAAAACAGAAAGAAGTGCATGTTTGTGACGCTGAAAAATGTTTCTGACGTAAAGCAGGACTGTGTAAATGTTACTGTAACAGCAGAAGTCACAAATTCAGTGAACTGATTGTAAGTCTGGTATTTATGAGTATTTACACATAAGCTGATGGTGAGACCAGAGCATCCTGTATTAAAGTAAGGATGCTTGTGTTTTATTGATAATATTCCATTTGAAAAAGAAGGTACATTTATACTATATATATATATATATATATATATATATATATATATATATATATATATATATATATATATGTATGTATATATACTTGTTTTGGTCATGTGACTGCATCCAGACTTTCTGGAAGGGGTTCACTCTGTAATGCAGGAGGTCACTGGTAAACAGTTTTTGTTGACTCCTTCTTTCTATCTACTTAATCATGCTTCAGACAATTTCTTGGGCACGGACACCAAATCTCTGTTGATAAATCTTTTGTTTTTGGCTAAAAAATGTATTTTGCTGCGGTGGTCAACTCCCCAGAAACCTCCAGTCGACATGTGGATATCACAGATTTCTGATTTCTGATTTTCTCTTATTCCTCTCGAGAAGTTGACGCATGACCTTAATCACAAATCGGACAAGTTCAGAAGGATCTGGGAACCATTGCATTCCTTTTTACAGAAGCTATAACTCTTCATTTGTCCCTGGAAGATGAGGACTGTCTGCCCTTTCATTTATCTTACGTATGTGCTCTTCGTTTACCTGTCTCCTGTCGTCTTTTTATTTACTTACTTATTTTATGTAAAAATAGAAATATATAGCGCAACACTCTGTTAGTTTGGGGTGGGACTTATTTTGTTTCGTGCTTTGTTGTCTGAATTGTTTTTGTTTGTGCTTGTAAAATTCAAAAAACAATAAAAAAGAGTGTTTAAAAAGGAAGAAAGAATGTTACTTCTACTTTCATTCTTGAGCTTAAAGAGATTGATGCATCATCCAGACGGTTTGCAGTGCATTTTAATTCAAACTTTATCACTGATATCATCAGGAGACAGACATTGCATCATTGATTTTGTAACTGACCCTGTTACTATAAGAGCAATGCTGTTGGGCAACTGCAATCTTTTTTTCTCACACAACCAGAGAGCACCTGACTCATTACTGAGTGAACCTGATAAGATGTTCACGTCACAGAGAACCTCTGGAACAGGAACCAGTCCAGGATGTGGTTCCCAGTGTGGGAACGACACCCTCCTGGTTCACTCTGACCTTCTGCCCCTTGACAGCCTGGGCACGACCTCAGGGTCAGGTCAGCACCTCATCCATTATACAGTCAGACACATGCCAGGCCTGCTCAACACCCACAGTGTTGGTGGACAAGTCTGACACACACAATGAAAAGATCTCTAAAATGTGCTTGGTAGTTTAATTATTAAAGTAACCACTGCAAAAAAAGCCAACTTGTATTTTTTGGCCTAAAACAGTGATTTAAGTTGGTAAAACTTGGAAATATCAATTATTGACATTTAGGGCAATAATGTAAGTTAGCACAACAAAGGAAGCCAGTTCTCAAAAACAAGTTTGTGAGTTGTTGTTACTTATATCTTTAAGTTGGGGTTCAAAACAAGAGACAATAGTTCTGCTAACTCTTATTTCTTTGTTGTGAAATTTGGTCATTAGCGAAAGCTAACGTCTAACTGATGCTAGCGGCTAACTGATGCTAGCGTCGCTGCTTGTTACAGCTACAAGAGTAGCCATTAGCGCAACAATAGCTGACATTTATTAGCGGCGTTACAATTGTGCCAATTCAGCACATTGCAGAACTTAGCAGAAGTAAGGATTAAAAGTTATTATAACTTATAATGTAAAATTATAAGTTAGTACAACTTACAGTTGAGTTGACAAAAATCTGAATTCAGAGTTGAGCAAACTCAAAAACAAAACTTAAAATATTTAGTTTAATTTTCCAACTTAAAATTTTATCGAAGTTTGTTGCCTTGAAATTTTGAGTTCACCCAACTTTTCTTTTTTTACAGTGCAGACACAATATGTCAAATACATACACTGTAAAAAAAATTGACTGTCAAATTGAATGAGAAATAGGGCATAAAATTGAAAATTGCATATCACTGTAGTAGAAAAATGTAATTACCGTAAATCAAGGAATAGTACAAAAGTGTAGAAAGCACACAGTTTTACTGTAAAATATAAAAATTTCATGTTAAATGAATGGACAGTGTTGGTGAACAAATCTGACACACACAATGAAAAGTTCTCTAAAATGTTGTTTTTCCCAGACATAGCTGCAGGAGTGGGATGCATAGTTGACATAATCCCTTTTCTTAAATTTGGACAGGAAGTCAGCCTGTAAATATGACATATTAGACTTTCCCACAGTATCTTAGATACAGAGAGGGGGGCAGGGGAAGAGACGAGGAGGAGACACTGGGATAGACAGAAAAACAGATATAAATTATTTTCTGACATTTTAGGAATTTGTTCCTGGCCGATCAATTTTATCTTAAACGATCCTCAGATGTGCTCCGTGGAAAATCACCTCTGTCAACCCTCTATCCAGCCCAAAGCAGTCCAAGAGACTGTGGAGACAGGGACACTGACTCACTACAGCTGCCCTGGAATTTCCTGTATGGGAACTGGTGAGAACTATGTCAAAATCTCATAAACAAACTTCCTAGGACTGTCCACATAGACAGATAATCTTCTTATCATAATATGAAACTAACAAAACAGTGGCTTGACTTAATATGTTTTAAAACTGAACAAAAAAGTTGTAATATCCAAGAGATTATTTTGTTCTTTTTGGGGTGCAGATTAGCTCTTCTTCCATCAGTTTAAGAACTATTAATGTTAAAATAATTATGTCCATCATTGTTTATCGTGCTCCAGCTTCACTTGGGCTGGTTTGAGCCTATGTAAGCTACTAGCTACGGAACTGAACAAAGTCAATAAAATGTATTCATGACTCTTTGTTACTGATGTTATTGTTATACCACATTTGGGGTGGCTGTGGCTCAGTTGGTAGAGCGGGGTGCCCACTGACTGGATGGTTGGTGGTTCGATCCCTGACCATGGCAGCTACATGTCCAAGTATCCTTGAGCAAGATACTGAACCCCAAATAGCTCCCGATGCTGCGTTCATCAGTTTGTGAATGAATTCCCAATGGTGGCAGGTGGCACCGTTTAGGGTAGCCTCTGCCACCAGTATGAATGTGTGTGTGAATGGGAGAATGAGCGCAGTCTGTAGTGTAAAGCTCTTTGAGTGGTCGCAAATCAACTAGAAAAGCGATATATAAGTGCAGATCCATTACCACATTTAACATTCTAGAGATAAATATTTCAATGGTTTTATAACATGAATTTAACACCGACATTAACATAAGCACAAATAAAGAGCATGCACCACAAATTATTTGTTTCTTACCAAGATAAAAGAACTTACATTTAGAAGTGTTAGATCATTTATCTTAATTAGTTAATTTCTTATTTCAAGTGCTTATTTCTAGATTTAATAATCTTAATTTAAGAAATCTTGTCAAGTTAAATTATCTGTCTATGCAGCAAGATCATTTCCCTCACATTTAGCGTTTTCATCTTATTTTCAGACACGCCTTTTTTGCAGTGCATGTGTCAGTATAACAATTCATGTATGGAATGAAATTGTGTATACTATAAGCTTTATAAGCTTTAAAGTCTGAGCTCTACTGTAGTACACTGCTGAATCACAATTCAGGCTGCAGACTTCATCAGTAGTGATTATGAGTACAATTTAGAATGAAACTCTGAAAAGGAGATGAGAGCACTGGTGCAGATATTAGAAGCTGTTTACAGACATTGGATTACAGCTGCTAGACTGCAGCTCTGAGTCCCAACATTCAACTGCATCGACCAACAAACCGGATGAGAAGAAACACTGTGAGGTGTAACAGGGAGATAACCGCAGGCTCACTGCTCTACACTAACACTTATCTCACTCTTCACACTCGGGTTTTATTTAGACTCACACTTCCTCTGTCTCATCTCCTGCCTTCTGCCACTAAATATATTCACTATGTGGTCACTTTGGTGCTTTACATGGAGCTCTAATAGAGGCTGTTTTAAGGGGCAGGTGGCTGAGATTGTTGTCTTTTGGTCTCAATAACCAGTGTTTCAATGCAATCACTGCGGGGTCTTTGTCCCTGCAGACACAGTGTATCTTTACCTGCTGTGAATGTGATGATGCTACATTAAACATGTTATGAAAACATAACTGAGTAGAGGAAGTTTGGCATTTCCTATGAGCCCATACACTGCTTTCAACTTTGTGTGGAACACAGTCAGATTTGTAGGAAATCTAATTGATCACCTGTGGAATTTTTGACCACCAATGGTGCTCTGGAGCACATAATGACAACTGAGCAAACTTCTTTTGCTGGTGAAGACTGTGAGAAGAAGACCAGTTAAAAAAAAGCCAGCAAGGGAACTTTGATCTTGAGTTAAGACTCTTTTTTTGTAGTCCGAATCAGAATCAGAAAGCCTTTATTGTCATTGCACAGGGTAGTACAACGAAATTTGCCTTCAACCCGTCCAAAACGTATAAAAAAACACACAACAATATGACAGAGGTGGACAGGACAGGAAGACAGAGATGAAGAGAAAGAAATACAGCACAACATGAGGAGAGGAAGGGAGGAAACAACAATGAAAACTCAAAAAAACCTCATCAACATAAGCATAATACACTTCACAACATGACTTATGACATGAGTCTCCAAGGTGATGAAGAAGACTGCTCGATGTAAAAAAAAGAATTAAATATAAAAAATAAAAAAAATCCACAATGATTCACATAATGTGGCAGAAAATAATGAGCGTGAGATTAAATGTATTTGTCACAAGGAGTGACTACAAGCTAAATCAAATGTGACGTCTAGACGTCTGAGAAACAACCCCTGTGATGCTGCAAGCCATTTCTGTGAAATACTTATTCATTCATTACTCAAGTCAGTATTTCATCATCTTTCTTCTCGTACTCATATATGGCGAGACTTTTCAGGGGGCCAGAGCCCAGTGGCTGGATAACATACAGGACAGATGGACAATGAAACATTATTTGATCTTCCTTGAGTGGGATTCGAAGAGGATGCTGCCACTTCTTCCTGCCAGCCTCCTGCTGTGTAAGCCTCATGACTGTCTACTGACTCCTGCTCTCAGAGGATAAAAACAGACAGACAGCTTCACAGCACACGAGGTGTCCCAAAATAGCTCTCAGTGAACTCAAAAACCAAACATTTCCAATACAAAATAGCCTTATGGAACGGAAATGAGATTGCTTAAAATGACAATTAGTCATCAGCCAAAGCGGTCAAGTTTTTTTGAATAGTGATGAATAAGATGAGCTCAGCTGCAGATTTGCTTTGCATGGGAATATGTCAGGATGACGAATATTGTTTCCCTTTACTGTGATCTACAGTTAGGGCATGAGAAGATTGTTCTTTGCTTTTACATTAATCATGGTGAGGCTTTTCAAACGATTTCCAGGAGGCTGTAGTTGTGGCTCAGTTGGTAGAGCCGGTTGCCCACCGATCGGAGGGTTGGTGGTTGGATCCCTGACCATGGCAGCCTACATATCGAAGTATCCTTGAGCAAGATACTGAACCCCAAATTGCTCCCGAAGCTGCGTTCGTCAGTGTGTGAATGAATTCCCAATGGTGGCAGGTGGCACTGCCACCAGTATGAATGTGTGTGTGAACGGGTGAATGAGCGCAGTCTGGAGTGTAAAGCAGTTTGAGTGGTTTCCATTTACCATTTCCACCCAGTGACCCCCAAACCAAATAATGACTGGCCCCGATCAAGTGTAACTACTGCTGCACACAGTGTCACTTTATTCAGCAAATAATTCAATCTATCAATCAAAAATAGTCTGCGCCAATGTATGGAGAAAGTCTCAGACATTCTCTGATTCTCTCATACTGAATGTCATTTTCTCACCTAGTTACTCTGAGGACCCTAACAAACACTGTCCTGAAGAGAAAGTATTGATCATCTCTAGGGCTGGGCGATATGGACCAAAAGTCATATCCCGATATATTTAGGCTGAATATCGATATATACAATATATATCCCGATACTTTTATCGCAAAGTGAGAGCAAATGTTCAGTCAAAGTCAACGCCAAATATGACATGTCATAAGTAGTTTTATTGAAACCGTTTATTTAAGTGAACATAAATACTGTATAACAACAGGAGTACCTATTTTCAAATCAAAGCTCCATAAAGTGTACATTCAAATAAAAAATATCTTAAATAAAGTCAGCAACTTTCCTGGAGCAAGGATCACAGTGCAAATTTGAGCTATATGCAATATGGTCTAATTCCATATAACATTTAAAAAATATATCCATATATCGCCCAGCCCTAATCATCTCTAGATCAAACTGCAAACAGCTTCAGAGAGCAATAAGTAACCAAACTCAAAATTCAACACCAAATTCACCCAAATATCAGTGAGTGACAGTCCATCTGAGGTTAAAGGGGCATCAGAGAATGTGAGGGTTCAACAGGCCAGTTTGGGGACCAAATCATATACAAAGGTTCACTCCACAGATCCCTCCACCAAACAGTCCACATAGAGCACAATGACATGCAGGCAGTTTGATCAGCTGTCTGAATGCTGAGAGCTTGTTAACATTTACACATGACATGTTGGTTTTATGATTCATACATGTTTGTGAAATGAATCAAACTTCTAAAGGTTGCACAGGTTCTCGTATAGGAGGTGAATGATGTGTTTTGTGTTTTTGAGCAGCCGCATTGATAATGTCAGTTGTGTGTTAATGAGGCTCATAAAGTTTCACCGTCAGCTCTGTGTCAGGTTACAGCCTACAGTAGAGCAGGTCACAGGGGCTGTGTGTAGAAATAGGCGGTAGCTGACACCGCAAGTTAAAGTGAAATCCAAGCAGGTGGTCTACATGGACATTCCTCTGGACAAGCAACAGGGCAACACAAACTCAACTCAAAAGACTTCACTGAATTCAGTTAATAATTCATTCATAAAAAATGCTTAGTGAGCTGTAACTAAAGTTACTGTGGTTTAGTCAAAGGCAGCTGCAGTACTCACCATGTTGCTTCTGCAGTTGTGTTCAGTGTCCAGAGAGAAATATGTCCGTACACAGAGGCTCAGTTTCAGTGAACCATCTCACCCATGAGTGTGTTTAAACTCTGGGGATTTACTCGTCGTCTGTCTCACAAGCATATTGTGTGAGCTGTCACTGAGAGCCTCACTGTTGTACGGCCAGGGCGGAGTAACCCACTTCCATGTCAGAGACAGAGCTGCAGCCCCATTGGCCAGACACAACCCCTTCTCTGCAGCTGCTCCTCTCAACCACTGGGTTGTTTCTTTCTCCCCCCACAGCTTTCTGATAAAGCAGAAGTGCATCACTTGTCATTGGTTAACTCTTCCAACTAAGTGAGGGAATTTTTGGCATCTCTTTTAATTTAGCTTCCTCTTTTCTTATAAGTCTGACACACTGCTCCATATGTGTGACAGATTTATAAGGCAGGTTTGAGGAGGGGGGGGGTTGAAGCACAAATTCTTGTAGCTTTCCTCGTTGTTGTCTGGACAACACAGACGGCAGCGTCTGGGAGATTTGTGTTGGGGGTTGGGGAATGCAGAGGAGCGATGGGGCAGGGTGACCCTCCAGTCTGTGGGTGCAGGCTGGAGTCGAGGAGGACTTTAGGAGGTTTCATAGGTTTTTCTGTTCTGTCTCTATCAATTTTCAGACTTTTTTCCAGGATGTCACTAAACACAGCCAGTATAAAAATGTTTGTAAACAAAAAAAAAAAACTAGGTTTATACTAATACTCTAGGTTTATGAATTAACCCTTTATCGGGCGAAGAACTATATTTGGTAACTTCGGGTAATATTTCAAGAAAAAAGTGGCAAATTTACTAGATTAAAGTGGCAAATCTTCAAGAAAAAAAGTTGCAGATTTAAGAGATTTAAAGTGGCAAATCTGCACAAAAAAAGTTGCAGGATTACGAGAAAAAAGTTGGAAAAAAGCAACTTTTTTTCTCCCTGATTACCCACTTTAAATCTCATAAATCTGCAAATTTGTTTCTCATAGATTTGCCACTTTAATCTCATAAACTTTTCTCAAAATATTACCCCCCTCCCCCAGGTCTGTATGTTTTTTTTTTACACATTCTGGTAGTATGTAATATCCTCCAATATTCTCTAGGGTTGAAATTTGAAAATGCAAGTATTTCAATGAGTGCCTTATTAAAGGTTAAGCCAGACAGAACCATAAAAGTGTATCTACAATGTGTGCATGTGCGTGTGTGTGTTGTGGTATATCATTGTCCATTTGTGCTCCCTGCAGGCCTGCTCACTTTTTGCAGCAACAACTGTGGTCTTAAAATACTGACAGGATATTACCATCAGTGTGGTTAGTGACTTCTGAAGGGGATTTTTCACCATCAAATTCACAGAAGAGGCTTGTTCCTTTTAATTGTTTAATAAAAATCTGAATTACATCAAAGGACATAGACAAAATATAAAAGTGGAAAAGACGACAAAACAGCTCCGTTTTCATTCGGGACATACAACTGAGAATTATGAGATGTGAGAAGAGGTGAAGTTATAAGATCAGACTTTGAACTAAATAAAACAACAGTTCATTGTATCACAACGTGTTGTTATCAAAAAGAGAAGACATCTAAAGGAACAGTGCTTTATTCTTAAGATGGTTCAATGGCAACTCCTTTTCTTAAGAACTGTCCAACAAGTTCCACTGCCGCGCCAAATTAAATCAAAATGAAGTCACACAGACCAGAAGAGCTGATGAGTCCCCTGAGGTCATGAAGACGTTTGGTTTTCACACAGGAGAGGAAGTGAGAGGGACATTAGGCTGGATGTGTCTCAGTCTGTGGTGGTGCGGCGGTACCAGAAGCGAGCCCTGAAGTCGTCGCTGCAGGTCATGAAGCCGGGATTTGTGGGCGAGTGGACGATGCAGCGGACGATGTTGTTGTGTCCTAGAGACAGCAGGTTTTTCCTCTCGGCCGTGCGAGAGTCCCAGCAGCACAGGCTGATGGTGCGCTCGTCTGGCAGCAGCACATAGTCCTCTGTGTGGTTGAACACTCCCTGTGTACGGTGCATCTGACGTCCACTCAGTCCTGCACCTACAGCACACACCAACACCACTCGATTAAATCAGAGCTGAACACCAACATTTTCATTTATGTTTAATTAACCACTGTTGCTGGGGAGAAAGAAACATTTTTTTATTGTTGTCCAGGTTGTAGAGGGGGCATGCCCCCTCAGACTGACTGCCTGCAGGTCCTGCTGGTAGAGGGAGGATGGGCTGTAATAAACATCACAATCTTATGGAGCCCCTAAGGCAGGGGTCCGGCAACCTGAGGCTCCGGAGCCACATGAGGCTCTTCAGGCCATTTGCAGTGGCTCCCTGTGGCTGTGACAACAAAATGATATGAAATGAAACATCTATTTCTTTACACTTAATATATAACATTGGTGTAGGCCCAAATCAATTTGTATTTATCAGTTGTAAAAATGTGTCAGTTATATATGACATTAAAAAAATGTTTTTAGGGGCGTCCCAGGTGTGGCACACCTGGTTGAGCGTGTACCATAGAGGCATTGTCCTCGTAAGCGGGCGGCCCGGGTTCGACTCCGACTCGGAGCCCTTCCCCGCATGTCTTCCCCTTTCACTCTGTCTCTATCAATAAAGCCCAAAAATATCTTAATTTTTTTTTTTTTACATTTTAGCCAGCTAAAATGCTTACTAAAGTCTACAGCCCAGCGCCTTAAGGCCCCCATACACCGCCCTGACGGGACCCGACGCCGACAAGCTCTTGTCCGACAATTCTGTCGCCTCTCATCGGACACAGTTGGGTGAAAAAAAGCAGTGAAACCAGAGTGAAACACATCGCCACGATGACTGCCGACTACAGCCTGTACGTTCTGCGTTATCTTGTTTTTCTGCAAAACTGACTGTTAAATTAAATAAAGAAATTACATTTCAGTTATTTCTTGCCCTCAGTTCAGACATGAGTCTATGTTTCCTCAGAAGATTTGCTCAAAGAACGTTTGATCCAAACTGGTTTTGAACTGCCTGTGGGAAGAATGAAGATGTGAGCCAGATTTGAGTGACGGGCTATACTTTGTGTTATGCAATCCACACACACTTCTTAGAGAAGAAAAACAGTCCATCAGTTGATTATAAGTAAATTACAATAAACAGTGTGCTTATTAAAGTTTTGAATTGGTTTAATTCTAATTGTTGTGCTGTCAACTATTTTACTGATACAGCTAGCTTGTTCCTACTGGCCAATTTCTTGTGGAAACCCCTGAGATTGGATTGTCTGAGCATGTGAGCTGATTCACAATGCTTGCAATTTGTCTATGAGTTTCCTGGGCTGCTTTACCGGTGCTGTAAAGCAGACAATCTCAACCTTGGGGTCGCGAGATGATTTCTTGGGGTCGCCAAATCAATTTGGAAGTCAGCTCCGTCTCCACTGTGTTAAAGTGTTCATGTGTTAATGTGTTTTAGTCTTTTTGGTCATTTAATGTTTTTTTGATCATTTTGTGTCATTTTGTGGTCAATTTGATTCTTTTTTGGGTAATTTTGTGTCTTTTCTGACAAGTCCCAAAGTAGCAAGTTATTACTTTCCAAGGAGTCTCTGGCTTGAAGCTGACTGTGACACACTCAGGAGGTCAGAATGGACCTTTAAACTGATAGCAAAGGACTTAGATTAAAAGTAACAATAAAATATAAAAAAAACATAAATCCAAAAACAGAGAGATGTTTTAGCTGTTCATTATTTGTCCAAAATTCGTCGTATCAACTGAGTTTGTATGATCTGAACTGTGCGTGTGAGATTCTGTTCAGTGAGTGGGGGTCACCGACAACATGCATGTTAAATTGGGGGTCGCGACTCAAAAAGGTTGAGAACTACTGCTGTAAAGGCTAGAAAAGCTTTGATACAATGTAAAGTAGTCAGTGTACAGCCCTAGTCCCCTCAAAGTAACGCAACACACAGCCATTCATGTCTAACCTGCTGCCAAGAAAAGTTGTAGCTGTACACTGAATATTGTATTGTATCATTGTATTGTATATATTGTATTGAATATTGTATCAAAGTGTCATTTCTTCAGTGTTGTCCCATTAAAAGATATAGTAAAATATTTCCAGAAATGTGAGGGGTGTACTCACTTTTGTGATACTGTATCAAAAGTTTGCTCAGAGTCTGGACACAGTTGTGGTTCAGTCCAAATCCAGACCAGAGTCTGGATTTTGAGGGATACTAACCTGAGCTTAGATACTCAGTGCAGTGAAACACACAGAGACGGAAGTGTGAGCGTTACTAACCAAAACACACACACCAAAGTGCAGTCGTTGGCAATCATTTATCAAACGAGCGTACGACATAAAGTGGGCTAAAAGTGGGCGTACAATCATTTCTACACAAGGCTCGGCATTTATCATATATATATATATATTTGTTATTGTTGTTACTGTTGTTGTGTTTTTACGATCTTTACTGTGTTTTACTCCCTAGCCCACCTCCCCTTCCCTCAAGTGGCCCTTGTCGCTTGTCAGGCCACCATTGTAAATAAGAATTTGTTCTTAATGACCTGCCTGGTTAAATAAAGGTGAATGAATGAATGAATGAATGAATGAATCAGTCTGGATGTGAGCGGAGGGTACGATCAGATCTCAGTCTGCTCTGAGCTCGTGTACGCAAATTTGAGTCAGCATGAAGTCCACACGTCTGACTCAGAGAACTGATCTTAAACTCGATGCCTGGAGCGGATAAAATGTTTTGTTTTTTAATGGTGACAAACCAAAGCATGTTTAGGCTTCATCATTTATCATTAAAACATCATTAAAAATAAATACACCCTGCAACCGTGAAATTCTCTTTTCTTTCAGGCTGCTAGCCGTGGCTATTAAATGTTTTTGTCTTCTGCTGTTTACCGTTATTATTATTATCCTGCTGGACACCGGAGCGTCAGCATCTCCTTCACCAGCGGTTCTGACCCAATAGAAACATTTCTTATCAGCGCTGCCACACTGACTGGGACAGAATTATTACTAAATGTAAATAAGTGTAAATAATATCTTACAAAATGTAAGAAATATCTCTCCATCATAATAATAACAACAATATTTGCATATTATATATGCTATTAGCCTTTATATATCACAATGTATAAATTAAATATTCCAACCTTGCAGGGAGTTCAATGGTCCACTGCTACTCTGCTGGCAGCACCACTGATTTCTTTAATTTTCACTTTTATTGCTGCCAAACAAAACCAGTTTGTTCTGTTGCAGCGTTTCACTTTCTGCATCTGAGAAATTCCTCTTTAAACTTACTTTAAAACATTGTTTACCTCCTTCAACCAAAAAGCTGTGAAAAATTTAAGTCTGTGCTCCAAGTGTAAAATATTGACTGAACTTGTTTGACTTTATAACTATAAGTACTTTTACCCCATAAACCTCCGTTGCTGTGTATTTCTGTAAAATGGTGTATTTCGCTCCTGTTATTTGTAACTCTTCACTACAGAGTTCAAACTAAAGCTAAAATATATTCCTTACAGGCCAATGAACACCACAAACATGAACCAACATCTCCAACAATCAAAAAAAACATTAAGCAAAAAACTGAAAATCAAATAATTAAAAATTCTTGAATTTAAAAATATATAGTTGGCTGAGCTAAAAAGGTCAGAGGTCAAAAGTATAAATTATGCTTTGCCTCTTTCTGAGCGCATTCTTAAATGGACATGTAAAAAATAAGCTTCTGTAAATTGAGATTTTCAGACACTTGTCAGACAATTTTGCACTGCTTATACTGCCATCTAGAGACAAGACACTTTAAACTGCACCCATTCCCCTCAACTAGCACATGTTGTTGTTTATTCTTGTCTCAACACAGTTGGTTACATTATAAATATTATATATATATTAATGTACTATTTATGTTAATTGTATGAATTCATTTTAATATGTCTACGTACACATTTTTGTTCTATTTTGTAGACTGAGTATCTTTGGTACAAAACTGATCTTCAATAATGTATAAAGCTTGATGTTTTCTTAACTGAAGCTGAGAAACATTTCAGCTACAAACACATTTAACAGAACTGAAAACAGCATTTAGATGGAAGACACTGACCGTCTTTTGAATCAACGTTAAATGGAACATTAGTAAACTGAGTCATAGAAAAATCACTTGGAATCAGTGTATGAAAACTTCAAAAGTATATCTGTTGGTTTTGCATTGGATCATGTACTGAAATACTTACTAAATCAGATCACACTAACCCTTGTGTACTCCTAAAAAAAGTATAACACCCATCCTCCTCAGGGGTCAAAAAGGACCCCATGACATCTGACTGGTTTCAGGACAAGTAGAAAAAATTATTACCAACTTTTTTTTTCACCTTTTGAGGCAACTCATGACCAAAACATTTATATATAATTTTCATATTTTTTTCATTATTATTGGTCAATTTTAGTCCTATATACAAAATTAGGCCTCATATCAAGAGAAAAATTTGGTTATATCAACTTTTAGTGAAACTTGTGTTTTGAAAGCATTGTTCATTTTTGGATGTCAGCAAAAATAAAAAAAGTATAACACCCATGGTCCTCAGGGGTCAAAAAGGACCCCATGACATTAGACTGGTTTTAAACATAAGTTTCACTAATAGTTGACATAACCTACTCTGTACATTCCCATCAAGAAATTATTATTTCACTATAAAAAAATTTCAGGTTTTATTACTTTTTCCTCTTTAAATGAGGCCTAATTTTGTATATTTGACTAAAATTGACCAATAATAATGAAAAAAAATATGAAAATTATATATCAATGCGTTGGTCATGAGTTGCCTTAAAAGGTGAAAAAAAAGTTGGTAATAATTTTTTCTACATGTTCTAAAACCAGTCTAATGTCATGGGGTCCTTTTGACCCCTGAGGAGCATGGGTGCTGTAAAAATTTATAAAACACGTAAAAATGTATGAAGAAAGTTGAAATTGATATTATCTATAAAAGGATGCAGAGGGGCACATAACATTTCAAGCAATTCTATGAAACTTAACCTACCGTATTTCCTCAAATAGTAGCCGGGGCTTCTATTAATAAAAAATCTGTTTGGGACCCGGCTAATAATAGGGGCGGGCTATTATTTGAAGGAGGCTTTTATTAAAAAAAGAAAATCAGAGCAGCTCTGACTGGCACTTTGACAGCACGCTGAATGTTCATTTTAAGTAGGATTTAAAATGTAAACTACTAAAAAGCCCAGAAGAACGTGCGTAAATGGCTCGACTTTACAGAGAATGACTAGGACAGCGGGAGAAACAACCATATTTACCTACAGTACTAACTCGTGTGGCCAAACTTCGAAATACAGGTGTTGTGTGGAAATCTGTTACCGTCAAATGATGTTTCCTGAATGGTGTTCTCCGTAGCATCACCTCCACGGTTGGAGTTAGGATTTAAGTTTAAGGTTAGGCCTTGTAGAGAGAACTGTTTGGGGTTAAGGTAAACTTGGGCTCATGTTAACAACTTAAAGGAGGACTGGTTGGGGTCAGGGGTCAGGTTGGTGCAGGTTAAGGTAAGGGGGACACATATCGACGGAGGAACAGACTTTGACATAACACCGGTAAGACACCCGGCTTATAAAAGAGGCCGGCTTTTATTTACTAAAAACTGTTTTTACACCCAGTTACTAAACGAGGCCGGTCATTAATAGGGGCCCGGCTTTAATTTCAGGAAATACGGTATATTAATCATATGTTGAAAATGATTTCATGTCCAAAAGGACCCCAAGAGTACAGAAGGGCTAAACTCACAAAAAAAGAGTTGCAAGTTGCCCTAGCACATGAAATATAAAGAAATATGACACCTCTCCTGGTATGAATGTGCACTGTGGTTCTTACCTGTGTACTTGACCAGTGTCCGGCCTGTAGAAATCTCCCACAGTTTCACTACGGAGTCTTTGCCACTGGACAGGATGTACTTGGAGTTCTTGGAGAAGATGGCGGAGCAAACCTCTGCCCCATCATGGGCCTTATCGAAAGAGGTCACGCAACGGTTGGAGACGCCGTCCCACAGCTTGATGCTGCCGTCCTTGCTGCAGGTGACGTAGCTGTTGGCGCTGGGGTTGTAGCTGACGCCGCTGATGGTGTCTGTGTGCTGGTCCAGAGGGTTGCAGGACACAAAGCACTGGAAGGTGTTGACGTCATAGAGACGTAGGGTGGGGTGCTGCGTTCCCACCAGCAGGAAGTCACCTGATGGGTGGAAGGAGATTGAACGTAGCATTTCTGCTTCCTGTTGTAAATAGATAGAAGATTCGATTGAAACATAATGATGCTTTGTCTATTTCGATGTAATGTGGCATCTCCACTTTCAACACGTTTGGGGAAAACCAGAGACAGTGGCCCTCATTTATCAAACGAGCGTAGAAACGACCTCAGATCTGAGCGTATATTTCGTCTTACGACAGGGTTCACGTGTGATTTATCAAACGATTGTATCTCGCCAATCACAGCGTGAGAATGATCAGCTGTTGATAAATGGGGCGGCTGGAAACAAGCGTAATTTAAATACCGCGCCCTAATATATATAATATATATATACATAATATATACACTGATTCAGAAGGCTCACCTCCAGAGTTTACGACACCGAAGGGCACAATACGGCCACAAAGAGGATTTTTCACCCCCTAAAGTCAGCTTTATTAGCAAAGTGCACCGTTACAATTAACAATAGGGGCAATATAGAAGTAGAAATATAGAAATACGCAGCGACGGAGGTTTATGAAATAAAAGTACTTATAGTTATAAACTCAAACAAGTTCAGTGAATATTTTACATTTGGAGCACAGACTTAGAAGTTTTCACAGCTTTTTGGTTGAAGAAGGTAAACAATGTTTGAAAGTAAGTTTTAATTTTAAAAGAAGAGGAATTTCTCAGTCAGAAAGTGAAACGCTGACGTCCAACAGCTGCAACACAACAAACTGGTTTTGTTTGTCAGCATAAAAGGGGAAAGGAAGGAAATCAGTGGTGCTGTCAGCAGAGTAGCAGACCATTAAACTCCCGGCGAGGTTTGAGTAATTAATTTATACATTGTGATATATAAAGCCTAATAATCTATGTAATATCCGAATATTGTTATTATTATGATGGAGATATATTATTCACCTCTTTAAATTTACTAATAATGATGTCCTAGTTAGAGGAGTGTGTGGCAGCGATTATTGGAAATGTTTCTAGTCGGGCAGAACCGCTGGTGAAGGAGATGCTGGCGCTCCGGTGTCGGAGCTGGATAACAGTAAACAGCAGAAGATTTAACATTTAAGAGACATTTAAAATCCTTGGCTGGTATTCTGTTTAAATCATTGATACATTAGTCTCAGATCAATTCTCCGACTCAGACGTGTGGACTTCACGCTGACTCAAATTTGCGTACACGAGCTGAGAGCAGACTGAGATCTGATCGTACCCTTCGCTAACATCCACATTGATAAATGCCGAGGCTTGCGTAGAAATTATCGTACGCCCACTTTACGCTCACTTTCTGACATACGCCCGTTTGATAAATGAGGGCCAGTGTGTACAAAATCTGACCTGTATATATTTAAATGCTCTTTTTGCTGAGGGCTTTGAGTAGTCAAACAGCTTGAGGGTGTAATCTCTGGAGCCAGACGCTAGAATCTGTTCAGTGGGATGGAAGGCGAGGCAGGTCACTTCGTCCACGTGGTCGTACAGTGTTCGGATCACAGGGTGATTCTCCATGTTCTGCTGCGCTGTCTCGTTCATCATCACCTGACATATTAAGCCACACGCAAAAAACAGTCAACACAAGTCTGCTGGATTAGGAACAAGCAGTGTCCTGTGATCTAACACCTGCCTCACCTCAATAGGCATGGCACTCTTGGCCAGCATGCGTTCAGTATCCAGGATCTTGATGGAAGCGTCTGCTGAGCCAGTGGCAATCAGCTGGCCGTCGCGACTATATGAAGCAACGCGGCACGGACCCTTATGGGATGTTACATAGCAGGTCTCATACTCTGATGCCTCTGGAGACATAGTCTGGACATCAGCATCGAATTCCAGATCAATACCCACACCAGGTGCTACCGTATCTGAGCGCCCAATGGCATACTGGACTGCACTGTCATCATTCTCCATCCCTGAAAAACAAGGGAACTTGAACAGTCAGGGCATAGCACAAACATGCAGACATATGAAGGAAAGGTAGTTGAGTCTGTTAGAATAATCTGTTACTCTGAATCTGTGCAGATCACTATCTATGCATGTGTAATTCACTAACTGTGTATGTAACCTCTCTCTGTGCATTTATAGATTAATCGTGCAAGCTGCTTTGATACAATGACCATGTGCTAATATTGTTTTAAAACTATGATTACTCTAAATACATCCAATCTAAATACATTTATTCCATCTGCTTAAACTTTCTCTGTCCTACTTAGAGTAAGATTATATAATCACTAAAAGATATTTTTAGGGCCCGAGCAGGCAACGACCTGCGAGGTCCCTATTGTATTTCGAATGATTATTCTTTTTATTATTTTTTTTATTTTTTTTCTTCCCCCCAAATGATCGCATTTTTCACTGCCTGAACATGCCCCAAAACTCATGAAACTTTAAATATAAGTCACACCTGGCGAAAAATTTTATAATCTATTGTCATCCTGAATTTTCACCACTAGGTGGCGCTATAATAATGGAAAGTGCGTTTTGGCTAATAACTCCCACATACTTCATTGCACATTCAAAAAACTTATATCCACGCGTTCACTGAGTTGTGCTGAATCTCGTGATATAGGCCACTCCCATTTTCGCCTACCGTTTTTTTTCGCAAATTCGCGAAATGTCGCAAACCTACTTTTTCGAACTCCTCCTAGGCAATTTCATCGTTTTGCACCAAACTTTGCACACAGCATCTATGGACCCTCATGACAAAAAGTTATTAAAATAATTTTGATTACCCAAAGAATACTCAAGTTATTAAATAACAACTTCCTGCAGGTGGCGCTATTTTCAACACAAAACAGGAAGTGTTGCATATCTCCACATTGGTGTGTCTGAATGACACGAATCTCAGGTTACTACTTCCCCATGAGCCCCTGAGGCTCTCTGCAAAATTTTGGCCGCTGACCACTAGGTGGCGCTCTTTAAATTGAAGTATTTTATATCTCCACATCGGTTAGTCAGATTTACACCAAACTTGGTATACTTATTGTCAATGCCCTCCTGAGGATAACCCTTGAAGGTTTTATTGATCGGCCCCTAGGTGGAGCTCTGGCGGCAGTTTAATTTAATAAGTGCCACTGTGCCCATACCATAAGACTTAAGGCAATGAAATTCATAGAGGTGGTATAGACTGGCCCCTGTAACGCACAAACCCCGACGGCAGCATGCCCCGACACGCGTGTACTGCGAGGGCCCGTTTAGTACTGCGCGCAGTCCTAGTTTTTTTTATTATTTTTATTTTTCTTCCCCCCAAATGATCGCATTTTTCAATGCCTGAACATACCCCAAAAGTCACGAAACTTTAAATATAAGTCATACCTGGCGAAAAATTTTATAATCTATTGTCATCCTGAATTTCCACCACTAGGTAGCGCTATAATAAAGGAAAGCGCGTTTAGGCTAATAACTCCCACATACTTCATCACACATTCAAAAAACTTATATCCACGCGTTCACTGAGTTGTGCTGAATCTCGTGATATAAGCCACGCCCATTTTCGCCTACCGTTTTTTTTCGCAAATTCGCGAAATGTCGTAAACCTACTTTTTCGAACTCCTCCTAGGCAATTTCATCGTTTTGCACCAAACTTTGCACACAGCATCTATGGACCCTCATGACAAAAAGTTATTAAAAGAATTTTGATTACCCAAAGAATACTCAAGTTATTAAGTAACAACTTCCTGCAGGTGGCGCTATTTTCAACACAAAACACAAAGTGTTGCATATCTCCACATTGGTGTGTCTGAATGACATGAAACTCAGGTTACTACTTTCCCATGAGCCCCTGAGGCTCGCTGCAAAATTTTGGGCGATGACCACTAGGTGGCGCGCTTTAAATTGAAGTATTTTATATCTCCACATCGGTTGGTCGGATTAACACCAAACTTGGTATACTTATTGTCAATGCCCTCCTGAGGATAACCCTTGAAGGTTTTATTGATCGGCCCCTAGGTGGCGCTCTGGCGGCAGTTTAATTTAATAAGTCTCACTGTGCCCAGACCATAAGACTTAAGGCAATGAAATTCATAGGGGTGGTATAGACTGGTCCCTGTAACGCACAGACCCTGACTGCAGCATGCCCCGACACGCGTGTACTGCGAGGGCCCGTTCAGTACTGCGCGCAGTCCTAGTTTATGTTTTATATTTTATATGGACATAGCAAAATCTGTGTCTCCAATAATATATCTCTGCAAGTCATTTCAAGGCAGGAGTTTGTGTTTTGAAAGTTTTGTTAACAGGTCACAGACATGATGTGCTGAGCAGAAATATAACTGTCTTTTCTGCTTGGTGACATGACGTGTCCATGTATTGAATAAACTGACAAATCAGCGGATTGAAAGGAGGCGACTTCTGAAAGAGATCTACCTACATTCTTAGTAAACTTTGTTAGGATACAAAAAAGGTTCAAGGGAAAGTAGACTGGTCCAGACGTCATGAACTGACCAGCCTAATGTCATGTCAGGGACGTGTGGATTGAACCCAGAGACTCTGTAAACTGCACATTTCTGGACGTATTGTAATAAAGTGAAGTTAAACTGAGAACTCGTCTCCTGCTCATCATTCCCCATCAAACGATCTGCGCAGAGAAATAGGTGAGGATTTTGTGTTGGAGTCAAATCATTTAATTTTAAAAGGTTTCCTCAATGCATTTCTCAACATCTGAAGGAATGACCCCCTGCAGTTTGCATACAAACAACAACATTGGAGTGAACGACGCTGTCCTCTACATGCTTCACCGTGCCCTTGCTCACCTGGAGGAAACTGGTGCTTATGTGAGAATCATGTTCTTTGATCTTTCAAACGCATTCAACAACATCCAACCCAACAGCTGGCATCCATCATGGATAACCCCTCTCACCCCCTGCATGACACTGTGGGGTCTTTGAGCAGCTCCTTCAGCAGCAGAATATTACATCCACGGTGTAAGAAGGAACGCTTCTGCAGGTCATTCATTCCAGCTGCCATAAGACTGCACAACACGAGCACAACCTGAATGTGTTGTAGTTTGCATTCTTTCTTTTTTGCATATAATTTGCACTCTGCACATTCTTCACTTAATTTGCACTATGTTGTATATAGTATATTGTAAAATGTCTTTTTATATTAGATTGATTATTATTTTATCTTTATCTAAAAGGGAAATAATTTTGTGTGCAATTTTTGTGGTCAGCTGTAACAAAGAAATTTCCCCGCTGTGGGATTAATAAAGTCAAATCTAATCTAATCTATACTCAAAAACAAGCTCACAGAGATGGGAGTGGATCTTTCCTTCATCTCCTGGATCACAGATTACCTGACAGGAAGACCACAGTATGTCAGGTTGGGGAACTGTGTTTCTGGGACATTAATGAGCAGCACAGGGGCTCCACAAGGCACTGTTCTGGCTCCATTCCTGTTCACACTGTACACAGGGGACTTCAACTACAACTCTGAGTCCTGCCACATCCAGAAGTACTCAGACAACACTGCTATTGTGATGTGTATCATGAATGGACCGGAATGTGAATATAGGGATCTGATAAAAGCCTTCAGTGACTGGAGTCACAAGAACTATCTCCTCTCGATAAATAAAGTTATTTTGATTTGATTTGAGTCTTACCTATCTTTGCCAGCTGCATCAGCTGCTCAGAGGGAGACACAACACTCTGTGGTTTGACCTCATTGATGAGACTGTTGGCGATGTTGGTGTATCCATCATAGAGCAGCTGGCTGATGATCAGCCTGTAGAGCTGCTGTCGGTCCTTCAGAGTAGGTTTGGGACGATACATGGTGGCTCAGTGTGAGCAGCGGAGGGGCGTCAATAGCAACAACCTGATGGCTGAAACAAAAGACAGGTTAACATTAATGTTATTATCACTACATTGGTGCTGTTGACTTGTCTATGTTTCACAAGACCATCTTATATGCTACCGTGTTGTATAAAACTAGATGTTTGCTACCAGACGTTTCAACCGTAAGCTCGGGCTAACGTCTGGTCAGCTACAACCAATGAATGAAACTTGTGCTAAGCAGTGCTGCTAATGATGTTAGCATTGTTGCTACAATCAGGACAAAGCAAAACAACAGCAGTTTGCGTGCGGATTTAAAGCCCGAACAGACTGGACAAAGTCAGTACAACGCAGCAGCAGCATATTGTTCTGTTGAAGGAAATGCGCTGCATCATACAATTTAAAACATAAAAATATCTAACCCTCTTCAAACTTCCAACGGCGCTCCTCGACCCAAACGTGCGTTACGTTGTACGTAATTGCGTGCTACGTCACAGCACATAGTAAGGTTGCCTTCAAGGTAAACTGAATTTCCAGATTTGAAGTGGTAATAATGTAATGGTTATAATTAAATATCGGTGCCTTTTTCTTTTTTTCCCCTCCTTCCTTTGTAATTATTTTTTATTATTCTGTTTAATTTACACCTGTACTGACTTATGCACTTCATTCACTTTTTTGTCATATTTATTTATTTTCTCAATTTGTAATGCCAGACTTTGTTTTGTTCTACCCAAGATGAATGTTCTGACTGTAATTGGCACTTCTCAATAAAGTTTTGAAAAAATAAAATAAAAATAATAATGATTAAATATCGGTATCATCGTGACTTCGGCAGTGAATTAGACAACAAGTAGAGTAGCATTCGGTGTAACATTCTCAATGTACAATTAAATGAGAAAATGGTGGTTTCGAAATTACTAAATTTGCAATTAAAAAAATAGGCTAACGCAAAGCACTACTATCATACTTGTCCTCTGTGCTTTAGCTTAGCTTAGCTTGCTGCAAATGAAAAGATCCGTTGAAATAACGGTCTTTTTCATCATTAAACTATTATAGTAAGCTACTTTATTGTGCAGTTACAAAGTACGTGAAGGCATCATACCTTTCCTGTATGGCAGTTCTCTCTTTCTTGTTTCCAGCTTCTGGCTGCTGTTCCTCTCTGTTTAAAATAACGTTTTGCTCTGGCAATAAAAAGCAATATGAAAAAGTCATCTTAAATGTGTTGAAATGCTTTGTGTTTTACTGTGCTTCACCAACTACTACAGTAATGATTCCACTGTATCCGTATGAACCTTATTTTACATCATGCAGGCTGACGCTATGGCCCAGCAGAGGGTGCACAAGTATGGCATCTGAAAGACTGAAGAAAAAAAAGCTTTGTGCTTGTGCCAAGGATTGAGCACAGCTTTGTTGCCATGATTGCAGTCTTGGTGTACAGTTGTAAGCTTGGAAATGCCTTCTGCTGCGCTACATGCAGAACACAGGGGTAAAGACTGTGTTCTCGAGTAAAACTGAGACAACACTGACAGGGACACTGCGTCTTGCAGCTTGTAGTAGTGGAGTTACTGGTTCCGGTGCTGAAGACAGAAGTGGGGCAGGAGACTTCTATTCTTTTCCACCGAAAACACATAAGTAACATGTAAGTGGTTATAGGCCTCCAGCAATTCAGCACCCACCCACACACAGTCTCTCAGTTTCTACTTCCTGCAATGTGGCTCATTGCCGGCAAAAAAGAGGCATAAATTAAATGTATACATGCACATGGATAAGGGTTGCTTAGCCTCTTGGAGATATGGGCTTTTCAAATGATACCCCTTTCATTTGTTATTTCACATGCAAACATGTAGCAAGGGATTCAGAAACAAAGTACAGTGCAAAAAAGGTGTGTTTAAACGCACAAGATATCTTAAATTAAGATTGTTAAATCTAGAAATAAGCATGTTGAACGCTTAAAATAATAAATTAACTCTTAAAACAAGATCAATTATGTAACACTTCTAAATCTAAAGTTAAATAATTTCCCTAAGATTTAGTGTTTTTATCTTGTTTTAGACACCCCTTTTTTTGCAGTGTAAGCTGGTGTTTACCTTGGTACTGGATCTAGTGCCATGACCTGAAAGAACTGGTCTATCACAGTGTGTAGAGGCACAAAAATAAGAGAGTGAAGGGCGAGGAACTATTTGTCTCAAGTGATTGAAGATGTTCTTTAGTTGTAGTTCTTTCATTATGGCATTATCTTTGTAAGCATTGTATAAATATTTCAGTGGTATAATTCAACATAAATCTCACAATTTCATGACATGAAAAAAATGCACAGACTGCCATATTCACATCTTTTTTCCCCCATTTATACATTTATCTTAAACTACACAGTGGTTCAGCAACCGGGAGACCAGGAGAAGTTGGTCTCTGGGAACTGCTGACCATCAGCTGTAAAACTTGACTCAACCCCGTATCCTAGTAACATGGTCAAAATACAATCCATAAACAATATTAAACGCCTGCTGACTGTGGAGAAGACATCTGTGTAAATCCTTATAGACTATACACACACTGTGATTTGAAACATTTCATCTGACTCAGTCTCTGAAAACATGTCTGAAACTATGCTTCCACCCTGCAGGACAGTGAGCTGTTTGAGAGTGTAGAAAACATGTGTGGTAGGAGGTGTCTTGTTACCATGTCAACACAAAGCATGCTCTCAGTGGAGCAGCCTGCAGTTGCCTTGGAGACCAACTAGACTCTGTAGCAGTGAAATGATATTAAAAAAAGTATTTGTTTTCTTTTAGCAGATGTCATCTGATAATTGCACAGTCGATCCCACACGATGACATACTGTTCAACAAATCTGAGCTTTGAAAACAATAACTTACACTGGAACTAGAGAGAGTTGGTTTTAAAAAATATTTTGAAAAAGCATAAAGCAGCTATAGCCAATCATTTTGTATTAATGGAGAGCAAATGAATGGTGTATTAGGGCATAGGGCATCTCCATGGGGTCTATTGACAATTTGTCTATGGGACTTTTGAATTGTGGATCATTGCAGGAAATAACCTCTGTGGCAAACACACATAAGTGTTTTGTTCATCAGGATAATATTCATAAATGAACACCACTTTTATTATGTTTGTAGTGTTAATGTAGCCGAAAGAAGTAAAAAGCTAACGTTATGCTATGGCAAACTACACCACGGTCACATGGCTAAAACGTCACAGCCGTTTTGCTTCAGATGGTCTCCGACAAGCTAACTAATTAATTAACAATAATAATTTATAATCTACAAGAGTTTGCAAGAGCACTGGAAAAACATGACTAGAGGCTGTGACTAGAGTTCTCGTCCGTGTCCCTGACAACCAGTGTAGTCTCATTTATCCACTTGTCAGCTACCGTCTTTTTAAGGACACGTAAAAACTTCAAAATTCATAAGTGTGGGTATATACTAACGTTTTTTGTTGTACAACAAAACGCAAATATCTCTTCAGCTTGTGGTACGCAGACCCTATTTCAGGCATCTATCCAAAAACCCATTCAAAATCCTAGACCCAGGGCGCTAAAATGCTAACTTACATTTGAGTTCAAGAACTCATTCTTGTGGCGCCTTATAGTGGATCATATGACTAAATGTAATATTATAGTGGTTGTTTGTATGGAGCATTATAATGTGACTCTGCGGTTCCCCTCAGCTCTATGGAGCTTTTTAGCTTCTTTCAGCTCACTTTTTTTGGTTTTGGTTATCACCTCCTCTGCGATCAGTGTTGTCTTCAGCAGCTACAGGCTGTAGATGTAAAAATATTCAAGAAGTGGTGGAAACCAAAACAAAGCTATAACAAGAATAAATACACATTCATTAGGCGGCCTGATGCACTATTTCGAATGAATTCTTATGCTTCTTGGTATCTGCTGAATGTGTAAACTGGCAATTGTGTATGAACACGTAAGTCAGATGTTTAAAGGTTATTGTGCTGCCCCAAAGTGACCAAATTATCAATTCAGTAAGGATTTCATGACTATAATCCAGTCCAGTCGTGGTGAACTTGTGCCAAAGGCATAATTCTATTAATTATCTTGTACAAGCCATTAGAGGCCACCTGCCATGTGTAATGTACCACTGAGACCACTGTCCCAGACAGGATCCTCTTCGTCTTTCATGTTGTTCAGAGAAGCTGCCATGAACTGTAATAATCTGTCCGTTGACATTTAAATCCAGTTGTGTGTAGCTGTACAAATAAGCTGATCATACATGTTGATTAATGCTTTGATCTTTGAAAAGTTTAAAAAACTGGTCCTAAAAATAACACACCCCCAGATTAGTCAGACTCCTGAGTTTAAAACAAAGCAATAGAATTTGCATTATGTTTCTTTAATCCACAGTTTTGCTGGTTTAAATCAGCCAAAAATGTGGGAAAGCAATGAGACAGGCTTTCAGAAAAGGGCAACCTTACTACTGTATAAGCATGTGCTGTGTGAACTAGTGGTGCAAAATGATACATAATAACGTAATGGGGGCTGTGGTTGGAGGTGGGAAATTCACTCCAGCCACTCACAACTCATCCGTTTGTTCTCTGCCGAGAGAGTGAGAGCAGTGCACGTGCAACAAAGCAGCCACATCAACATTAGCTTTGCTGCTCCCTTGTCTATGTGGGTGTATGAAATACATTGTGTGGGAAGCAGAACGTAGGTGGGGGAGCAAGTATATAAGTGGGCCAGAAGTCAGGTACTGTTGATGGTAAAGTCAGTCAGTCGGCCAACGTGACTGTTGAAGGTAAGCTGTCACTGCACTTCCTCTGCCAAGCAGCAGCTTTCACTTCTGCACAGCACTTTGTATTAGCTGTAAATCCTTCCGTCTGTGCACAGGGCCTCTGCACTGATCACTCTGTGCAATCTATGTTTTCAACTTGTCCTCCGGAAGTCTTTGTTTGACAGCCACACACCCACCCAGCCACCCAGCCAGCCAGCCAGCCCTTCTCCTTCCCTCACTCTCCTCCTCCCTGCCTCACCACTTTCATAGTGCATCTTCTCTCTCATTTGCATTTGTTCCGCTTCCTCAACAAGAAACAGTTCACGTGAAAGAGCTGTGAGAGACAATCAGACTGCCTGGATGGCAGAGCAGACCGAAATGAGCAGGTACACTGAGAATGGGGATGTTCAGTGTGCAGACTTCCTAGCTGGATGATCATTGTTGATTGAAGTGCAAAGTACAAAGGTAAGTGACCTGCATTCATTTTTTATTTTTTACGGTTTTCTGTTGCTTCTGCGTGTGGGAATGTTATGGTTTCTTGTAGTGCTGTATGTACACTTCTTCCTTCTTCTTTCCAAATATTACCTCATCAGACCAATAGCTGGACATCAGATGGATAGAGTAGATCAAATTAAACAAGAAATGTTCTGACACAAGAAAATGCACACATCTGGAAAGCCTTCCTTTTTGTTTACATTTCAATGCTACCTATTTTGTCAAATGCTTATTCTAACTACAAGCAGAAACAATTTTCTGTACAGTTCAGTCTCTTTTTAAACACCAGGGACACACTTCACACATCATTTCAAACTGACTACAAGTGTTGAAACAATAAAACCTGCATCTAAAAAAATCCAAAGGTATGCGTAACAAAATTACTTTTACAAAGCCAAAAGGTACTGAAAGCACATAATGTTACATTACATTAAGACGGTTGATCTACGTAGTAATGTTTAATAATCAAAATACACAATACAGTGCTTCCCGTTTTCACTTGAATATTAACAGAGACAAACTTTCTTCTGTTCCCACCACCACAAAAGTGGTGTAACGTGGGAGTACTCATGCCGTAAAACTAAGACAGCGTGTGCCAACTGTACCTATGTGGGTGAATTATGCAAAATCACCATGCATGTAGAAGCACCGTTACAGCAACAGGAAATGAAATTTGCGTGACCTAATATGAAGCGATTTATCTTTTCATGTAGGTGGTTCAACGCTTTGATTAGATTACTACACAAATATGACAGCGTGTCAGGAAACAAAGCCGCCACACGCTACTGTGAACATCAAGGGTATGCCATTTAATTGGTGCAGACTGGTGACAGAGGCAACCGCTAATGTCAGAAAACACATTTCATTTGGCAAGATAAAAGCCTCTGATGTACTATATGAATGTATGATCTCACTCCCTCATTCCTCTCGTGCTGTGAGTCACTCTCCTACAACATAAATCCCCTTTTTCTCTCTGCTGTATATGTATACATCTCTATCCTCATGTATATGTCCACTGTCTACATACAAAACATATAGAAAGAGTTGTATTCCTGCACCACCTGCTCTTCAAAATCATGCAGCAGAGACTCAAATTCCTCTATGTTTCTCTGTGCTCTGTAACAACCATGGGTATTATTTTATACTCAGATATAGATGTGCTTTTATTTTGGTGCTGTAGAATTGTGGACATCATTGCAAATCATATCTCCCTGGGTTTTATCACCCTGCAAAATCTATCCAGACTGGATTAATTGCTATATTAGCCATCTGTCCTAAAGGGTACTGCAAAGCTGTCATTATTAATCTTCAGTACATTTATTCATTGCTATGCTCCTTTTTTCTTTTCCACCAGTATAAAAATATTCTCCACAAATGAAGTCTGATTTTCTTCTCTTAGAGTAAGACTGAAACATCCCTGCTTAAAAAGATGGATCTGCCCTGTTTGATCTGAGGTCTAATGCAAACTGTTCTTATCTTACAGGTAATTAGAGACCTGGCATTGGTACATCACGACAGCAGCAGGGTTACCATGGAGACTGGCAAGCCAGGATTGGCGAGTGCTCCAGTGCACATCAGCTCCGTCGCAGCGCAGACAGAGAAAAGGATGGACATCCAGGCCCCGCTGACGGCTGTTTACATCCACACAGTGCCTGCTGTACCAGCACAGCCTTACCCCCCGCCTCCTGCAGCTGCCCGGGAGCCAGCCACACTCCATCTGGCCATGCCGCCGCTTTACTCCAAGGAGACGCTTCCCTTTCTCACACTCCATATTGCTGGTGGACTGCAGTCTCAGCCGGGATTGAGTCTGGCAGCTGCTGCTCCTGCAGCCAGACCCAAGTCTGCAGGAAAGCATGTGTGTCCTCACTGTGGACGGGACTGTATGAAGCCCAGTGTGCTGGAGAAACATCTCCGCTGCCACACCGGGGAGCGGCCTTACCCCTGCACCACTTGTGGAGTTTCTTTCAAGACTCAGAGCAACCTCTACAAACATAAGCGTACTCAGGCTCATGCACGTCTCTCGTCTGAATCAGAGCAGAGCAGCATGAGCAGCATAGATAGCATGTCCAACTCCAGAGAGACTTGTACCTCCAGTTTGTCTCTGGATGAGCGCAGCAACGAGTCGGGCACCATGGAGAAGGATGCCACACTGCATGCTGCTGAGATCACCTGTCCAGCCAGTACAAAGGTCTACTCTGTAAAGACTCAGGGCTCTGTCTGTGAACAGAATCTGTTGACCCCTGCAGGTCAGAAGACAGAAGCAAGTCAAAGTGCAAAGGTAACAATAGAAGAAGAAAAACAGAGGATGGAAACTGAAAAACTGCCTCTGACTGCCAGTCGACATCTTCCTCTTCAGAGACAAGAAGCCACTCGGTTCTCCAAGCAGTGGGAAAGTTCTGTATCCAGAGGGAAATCACAGAGCCATGAGAGCACAGACTCAGGCTTTGGTGAGAGCAGTGACCACTACCCGAGCCCTGGCAGTGTTTTACCTGAGCACAGTATGGATTCTCTCACTGAATCCACTAAAGAGCACCTTGAAGAAACCACCAGCATACAAACACTTCCAAGACCGGACCAGGGGGGGCAGGAACCCAAATACACTGCAAGGGAGCAGGAGCAGAAGACACTGGAGGAGCGCATCTCAAAGCTGATTTCAGAGAATACAGCTGTTGTGGAGGATAAACAGCTTGAGAATGTAAGGCCGCGGAAGACAGTTCTGTCAAAGCAGGGTAGCATTGACCTCCCCATGCCGTACACGTACAAGGACTCCTTTCACTTCGATATGAGGATCAGTAAGGCTCCCAATGTTGGGCTACAAAGAAACAAGAATCCGGACTTCTACAGCTCTGTGCCGACTCAGCGATCCATCACCATGGAGCATGCACCCCTCACCCGCAGCAACTCCCTCCCATTCAGCGTTACCCTCCTGCAGCCTGAGAGGAGCAGCCCAGCCTCCTCCCATCACAGTGATTATGTAACACTTGCCCGGAGGGGAAGCTCTGGCCAGATCAATCCAACAGGTTTCACAATCAAGCCTGTGAACCAGCATTCATCCACCCACCGCCCACTGGTCCGGCAGACAGCCGTAGACGGCAACCACGCAACAGACGGTCTTTTCATGAATTCATCTGTGGAGGAGGCATGCACCGGCAGTCTCAGCTGCGATGGGGATGGCGGTGACATTTGTGGAGAGCCAAGCGTCAGAAAGTTCCGGAGGAAGAAGGCACAGAAGTTTGCTTACAACAAGTGGTACATGTATGGTGGAGGGACGTTTAAGAAGCTCTACAATGCTGAAAAAGGCGACGACTGTGCTATTAAAGGCAGGAAGTGTCTGGCAAACCCAGAGCATGAGGTCGGTCAGGGCCTGCAAAAAAGGTCTTTGGCGGTTCAAAAGGAGACAGTAACAACAGGCTCGACAATGACCTTCACAAGCAGCGGTGCAACAGTGTGCCACTCAGGCTGCCCTCCTGCCACACAGTCCCTCATCTCCGCTGAGGATTTGAATCTAAAAACCAGCCAGCTTCACACATCATGCAGCTCTCTTAAGACTCCACTTCGGAGAAACCTGTCTTTGTCAGTATTGCCATTATCTACAATTGGATCACTGGTTAGCCAACAAACTGACAGCTTGAACAGAGCAGAAGCAGAGAGAATGATTGATGAAGGAAAACAGACTGACTGCACCTCGCTGCTCTGTGAAGCCCAGATTCCCTCAGACAGGAAAAAGCAGAAAACTGATGATAAAATAATTTGCCCCCTGCAGATGGAAACTGAACCAAACGTATCTACTCATCCCCTCCCCTCTGCCACTGGCAGTGTGCCTCAGCAGGATACAAATCTCAGTCATATAAACCCTCAAAAAAGTCAAAAACATTCTCAGCTCAAATCAGCTCTCTTCCCAACATGCATAATCAATGCAAACACACTGTCTGTTAGCACCTCGCCAGCTACTTCCACAGCCACCACTGCCAAGGCCAGCTTCCTTCCCAAGTACCAGCTCAAGTTACCTAATGCTGCTGAACCTGATTCAAATCCATCGGCGCATGCTGCGGATGAACCGACAGGAAGCGATGCTGGGCTGCCATCATCTCACACTGAGCAAATCTCTCCCTCAGTCAAAACCTCTGAGAAGAAATGTGGTGATCCTGTCACCTCACCGCTGATGGAGACTTGTGATATCAAAAAGACTCTTAGCTCCACACAGGAGCAGCACGTCTTACCTTGCGTAGCCACGACCTTTTGTCAGGCACAAACATCACGACTAAATCAAAATGCAACTTCTAGTCTAGCTGGAGTGCACAGACAATTTACCACAATGACCACAACATGCCTACAAAACTATCAGGCAGGATTATGCAGCACTTCAGTACAGCCCTCGAAATCTACAGGGGGCTCAGCGTCTATGCAGTTACCCAGACCTACCATGCCCACAGCAAATAATCAGTCATCTGCTGCTGCCATTACAGCTTTCTCACAACTGAACCCCAACCCCTGTCTATCGCTCACACAACTCTCGCCAGCATCACAGTCGAGCCCTGCAAACAGCCAATATGCCAGCTCCAACACCCCGGTCCTACCTTGTCACATTGTACCATTTGATCAGATGCAACCAGATGCTCAGAATGTGTTTCATGTTCACACAGCAGACCTTCAGATCTGCCTCCAGATCATATCTGATGAGCAGCTGGCTCTCATTGAACCCCAAATCGAGAGGCAAGCCGTCTCACAGAGACGTGATGTGGACGCAGTGATCCAGAACAAAGATCAAAGCTCTTGCACCATGGAAAGTAGCAAAGATGGAAAGGACCATCAACAGGCGTTGGAGCAAAGTGAGTCTTTGCCCACTCTAAAACCTCCACTGTCTGTACAATTTGGGAAGCCAGAGCCAAATCTCAACTCGCCAGAACACAGTAATTCCACTCCCGCCACAGTATCAGCTAAATCTACACCTCCTGAAGTGCTAGGCTCGTCACTACGCCCCCACAAATATGGTCATGTAAACATGGTCACTGTGACTCAGAGCTCTACAGGCAATGTTATGTCAACTGCTGCTTCACTCAAAGGTGCAAAGTCAGAAAGGAGCCAAACTTCAGAGGAGGAACATACCCATTCTCTGACCCGTTGTGCTGAGGAGCAACTTTTGCCCGACAGGAGGTTCAGTCAAGGTGGAGAGACCTCACAAACACTCTCTGGACAACACAAGCCCAGCGGGAACTCTCTCCCTCCCTGCACAGTAAATCAGAATAGCACGAGAAGTGAAAGACTGGGAAAAGAAAGCCAACAAAAACTTACAAATCAAGCAGCTTCATGTAATGTAGGCATAAAGAAAGCCATGAGCGAAGCATCTGCTTACAAAAGCAGCAGGTCAGAAAGTGGAGAAGGCCTCCCCCCTCTGCAGGCTGGCCTCTCTCAGGCATCCAGTGCTGCATGTACTGATGAACTCTCCGGGTCAGTTTCTTCTATTTTTATTAATACATGCAAGACTTCAAGACAGTTGAACCAACACACGTCCATCTACTGCAATAATCCAGTGGAGTCTACATCATCACAGGCTCTGAGTTCATGTAAACATACAAACATGGGATGTGACAGGGTGGGACCTTCACAGGAAATGACTCTAAGTGAATCCCAGAATGTAATCAGTTCAGGCCACTCAGAAAAACAACTTGCTCAGTTTATTTCAGGGTCTTCTAACATCCAGGCAGAAAGACCCAAAGACCTCCCAGCTGAGTTAACGAGTATTCAGAGTCCTACTGCAGGTATTTATAACCCTTTTAATTATATCACTATTTATGTTGTACATTTACTGAACGATTTACAGTGCAATGTGTGACTGATTTGGTTTTGTACTGCCCTACAAAGCCTAACAGCAGTAACTACATTTTTGGCCAAAATCGAGTTATAACTAAAAATGAACTCCTTGATGTCTGTTTTATCTTGTGACAAAGCTTTAGATTTCAGTTTTTCTTTATTTCAGAGAAATAATGATATAAAACCCACAAAATCCAACTCAAAACCAAACAGTAATTGCACTTACCATGGTCTGCTTTGGATATTTATACTAATTTAAACCTAAAAATAATAGAAATTATAACTTTATTTGAAAGGGAAATTATTATCTAGATAGTGATGAAGTAAAAGAGTGAGATAAAATTATATTAAGACTTAAATATAACATTACTTTATAATATTAAGTCTAAAATACACAAAACTTTGAATAGAGTTGTTCAATACTTTTAAATACACTTATAGCAAAATCAATATGAAAATGTTTATTCACTGAAAACTAAATATAAAAGCTGAAAGACAACAACATTGTAGTTACTGCACTCTGTTTTTTCAATACTATTAGAACCTTTTACAGCAAAACCAGAGTGCAGTAACTATGTTTTTGGGGTCAAAGGTCAAATAAATCGTCCTGATTTTTGAGCATAAAAATGACATCATCAATACATGTAGAAATAAGTGTCATATCACTGACCTACCTATAACCCATTTGGCTGGCCAGTTAAAACATGTTAAAAAACTTTAAAGCAGTTTTTTTTTTCAGTTTTACCTTTTGTGTAGTTACTGCAGTTAGACTTTGTAGGGCAGTGTAGTCCAGCACATTGGTTTTTAAAATGAAACAATGACTGAGGGTGAATAGCTGACTTTATGGTGCCCATGTTCAAATCCACATTACATGAACAGCTCAGGTCTTGTTTGTTAATTGTCTCCTGATATTGGATAATGTCGCCACAAGCCTAAACATACAGTACAGACCTGGCAACCAATGGTTTTAGTGAACTTCATTCCAACTGATTATGTTTCACTGCTGAAAAACAAAAGGAGGGTAAAAAACCCTAGAGCCCCAAGTTCACTGTCTTCTGTTTGTGCTAACGTTGGCCTTTAAACAAGTCATCTGTTATAACAAAACTACTTTTGATATCTTCATTATGTGTTTATTGTGTTGTATGGTGCATATTCCCACATACATTAGTAAATACAAATTCAGTAAGAAACTACTAAATAATCACTATGAACTGGTAACATTCATCCTATATTGTATGTGTAAAAAGGGCTACAGTTACTGTTTCTGTGGTGATGATGTGAAGCTCATAGTTGTTGTTCAGCTGTCAGACCCATGTCCCCGAGTACAGAGACTTGTGTACAGAGACTTGTGTTCAGAGACTTGTGTTCAGAGACTTATGTACAGACTGTAGTAGATTTGCTTTCACAAACAAAGTCTGAGCACATTTCAAGACAGTAAGCACTTTTAACCACCAGATGGCACTATATGATCACTGGTATGGTGAAATCACAAAACCCACAACTGATGTAGAGGTCTTTTCACTTTTTGAACAATGAAATACAGTCTAAGGAACTATAATCTTAAGAATTTATTCATGGTGAACCACTGAACTACTATGGACTGGAGTAGTAGGACTTGTGGCCTCAGGCTGTCACAGTAAACTGTACACTGCAAATTATTTGTTTCTTATAAATAAAAAAGAACTTAGATTTAGAAGTGTTAGATATTTTTTCTTGTTTTAAGAGTTAATTTCTTATTTTAAGTGTTCAACATGCTTATTTCTAGATTTAACAGTGTTAATTCAAGAATTCTTGTCAAGAATTGTCAAGAATTCTTGAAATTATCTGTCCATGCAGCAAGATCATTTCCCTCGGATTTAGTGTGTTTATCTTTTCTTCAGACAACCCTTTTTTTGCAGTGTAATGCCATATAACAGGGGTCTCAAACTCAAATTACCTGGGGGCCGCTCGAGGCGGTATCAAAATGACCAAAAAAAGACACAAAATGACAAAAAAAAAAGACACAAAATGACAGAAAAAAACTAAATTACTTAAAAAAGACACAAAATTACCAAAAAAAGGACACAAAATTACTAAAAAGACACGAAATGACTGAAAAAACCCTAAATAACTTTTAAAAAGACACAAAATTACCAAAAAAAGACACAAAATTACCAAAAAAGACCAAAAATTACCAAAATTACATTCTATAACATTTCCATTTCTTCCGGTAACAATAACACGGCAGATAATAAACGCTCTGGTAGCAGCTGACTTTCTTTTTGTTAATGGCATCATAGATACAAGTGAAAAAAAGCTCCAGCTGGAGCAATAAAGGGACCTTCCACACACAACACGGTAAAGTGCCATTCATATAAAACTCACATTAAACTTTCATATCAAGGTGGGGGCCACAAAATACTGTCACGAGGGCCGCAATTGGCCCGCGGGCCGCGAGTTTGAGACCCATGCCCTATAATATTTAACAGTGCCATTCGACCCCCATCACAGCACAGAGCACTGCCTAACTAACCCAACACTGGTAAAAATGAACTACACACAATAGCAGGTCAAAAGGTAATTCTGGGACGCACAATATAAATAAAAGTTATTCCATCCTGGCTAAGTGACACAAAACTGACTTGCGACTAACACGGCAGTTGTGTAAAGTTAAGGAAAGTGGAAAGGAGAGAAGGAGCGGTGGCGCTAGTCCATGTGAGTTTTCCTCGAGCACAAGTTTGCCAGACCAAAAAAATTTAAGAGAAATTCTATGGGCCCATTTGTTTTTCATAAAGAAAAACAAAAAAAACTGAAAACAGTTATACCCCCACAGCATACGTATTGCCTCCTTTAATTTGCTTGGCAGGCAGGTAATGGGTAATGTGATGCGTTGTTATCCAAAGTCAATGTAACCACACATCTGTATATTCTAACTTTTGTTTTCAGGCAAATGAAATCTGACTGCTAAGCAAGACATCAACTGATGAACAAATGTTGTTTGTTTCCTTTAGGGTTTATGGAAGGAGCCTGCCTGCTGAAGGAGCCACAGACACTGGGACAGGGAGAGACTGCTGGGCAGCCAGACAGCACAGACTGGAGGCCAAGGCAAAGCCATGAGGCTGGAAAGATTAACCTCCAATGGATGGAGGGGCGAGGTGATAGAGGGGAGGATAAGAACAGAGGGATGGAGACAGATGAGTTGCCGGGACAGTGGGACAAGGTCCAGTCTGACTGCACATCTTTATCAGATCGGACGAAGCCAGAGGTGAGACTGAATGAATGTATTCACTGGATGTTTATTATCCACACATTGTTTCAAACCCCTCCTGTACCTCCCTCCCCACATGTGTCTAAGCCCTGGCACAGAAATGTCTCAAAGACACAGAGTTCAATTGTACAAGGTACTCTCTCTGACCCAGCATTCTTTCTAAATACTTTTTCTAAAATCTTTTTTAATTATTTTGAAACTTTCCACCAATCCCTCACAGCCAGACGACCTGATCTGGGGATCACGGTGGAGCAGGCTTCAGGCGTTATGGGCTGTTACAACATTGTTTTTCATTTTTTAAAGACATTCAACAAAAGGAGAGACACCCAAGCCACAATTTATGTTTTTCTCATGAAAGATTTGCAGCACAATGAATATATGACCCCCAAGATGTGTCGAACAGTGAAGCATGCGCTTCAGAAAAGACAAAGATTTACACAACAGAGCAAATATGCTGAACAGAAATGTATACCACCACACACAGTGGCAAGTCAGATATAAATCATGAGCTTCATGAGCCTTTTGCCAAAGTTTAAAACATCAGAAACACATTATAACAGAAAACACCTCAGCAGTAAGACTGGCACAGTCAATCTTTTATAGCAGAACTCCACTAAAGGACTTCACACTTCTACTTCATATTTTAAGAGCAGCTGAATGCCCCATCAGTTTGCCTGTGACAGTTTTATCATACATCATTAAACATTATATTAGTATGTTATTTAATATAATTGAACACATTAAGTTTTGTGGTATTTAACCAATGAAGGAATGAAAGAGAAGGTAAACTGGAGGGAGGGCAAGCATGGTACGATGGTAATATTTTTCTTTGATTAACAGGGACAGGACAGAACGGTCAAGGTGGATTCCTACAAAAACTCTTGGCTAACTGAGCAGCATGCTCAGCATCTTTCCCAGACACACTCAGGAATGTCTGAATACCCTCCACAGAGTCATCAGCAAGCTCCAAGCAAGTCAAACATCCTGAATTCATCTGGCAGCAGCTGTCAGAGCAGCCTCTTCACTTCTCCACAGCCCACATTGGAAATGAACAGCTTCTGTTTCTCACAACAACACTGGGAAAGCAGCATCATCCATAACCCACAAACACAAATCTTATGTGAAGCAGATTCATGTCAACATATCACCACACAGGCCCAATTAACAGACACACAAAATGCTTTTTCACAAGTTCAGTCAAGCACTCAGCAAACACAATCGTATTCACACCAGGACCAAAAGCAGATCAGCATCACTCCGGTTGCAGGTAACAGCACCACGACTCTTAGCTGCTGTGCTACGTTAGCAGGTCACACAAGTGTCTCCCATGATGTCAACACAGCACCCTCCACTCAGCCCAGCCAACTCTCTTCTTCTGGACCAGTCAGTAGAGCTGCTGCTGCTGGAGTGTCAGGGAGAACTCAGACGTCCAACAACAATGTGCTGGAAAATAATACTGTGCTGCCATCAGAGCCTTTTACATACCCAGAGCCTGATGATTATCAAGACACCAAGGACAACGCACCAAATGACTACACGAGTCAGAGCAGCACGTCCGGGAGACCTGACATTACCAACAATTACCACCAGTGTTTCTTCTTGTCTGGTCAGCTTCATGGCTACCAGCCAGCCGAGGGTCCCAACAGTGGAGTGAGGCCTGTGCAAAGCTGTCAGGACTACACAGACGACACCAGCAGTAGTGATGATGAAGGAAAGCTTATCATTGAGCTTTAGGGGAACATGCTCATATGGGGAGCGTGTCTATGTTCCCCGGGTCCAATGTTCCCCTGTCTCATACAAAGAGGATTAGAAAGCTAATGTTAGCTATATGTCAGCAAGCTAAGGGTCTATGTTCCCCTCTTTGTATGAGACTGGGGGACAAAGGACCCCTTTTCCATGCTTTTCCCAAAAAGGGTCCTATGTTCCTCGGTCTGTTACTTTTTCCACCATTACTGCCAAATTCCATGGTAAATAGGCCTATGTAGGCCTACGGGCTGTTTGACGCACATATGCAAATAGGTCTAGACGAGGAAAGATTAGATCAGGGGTGGCAAACCTGCAGGTCTCGAGCTAACCCTAACCCTAATCCGGCAACAGTGGGGAACATGGGACCCTTTTTCAGAAAAAGGGTCCCATGTTCCCCGGTATGTATTGCTACAGGGGAACATAGGACCCTTTTTGGGAAAAACGGGAAACATGACCTTTTTTCTAAAAAAGGGTCCTATGTTCCCTGGGGAACATGCAAATAGGCCTAGACGAGGAAAGATTTGATCAGGGGTGGCAAACCTGCAGGTCTCGAGCTAACCCTAACCCTGCAACAGTGGGGAACATAGGACCCTTTTACAGAAAAAGGGTCCTATGTTCCCTGGTATGTAATGCTACAGGGGAACATACGACCTTTTTTGGGAAAAATGTGGAACATAGGACATTTTTTCTAAAAAAGGATACTTTGTTCCCTGAGTGGGGAACATAGGACCCGGGAACATAGGGATGACCCCCTCATGTGCTATTGTGAGTTTGATCTGCTGCAGAAAGCGTATCTATTTTTCAGAGGCATAACTGCTCTGGAGGCAGCAATAATATCAATGGCTGAGTGAAGTTGGTGGGCAGAGCCGAATAAACATGTACAAATATGAATTAACTGTCATTAACTTTTAAAATATATTTTCTGATATTAATAATTAAAAGGTCAATTGGCAACTTAACAACAAAATAGTGTAAGTTGAGCGCAAGCTAATGCTGCATTTACGTCATGTTGTACCACCAAGTGGCCTGGTAGAAAAAACGTTCACCTTATTATATTTAACGAAAACTAATGAAATGACGAAAACTAGAATTTAAAATACATTTTCGTTAACTGAAATAAAAGTTAAAACGAGAACTAACTAACTAAAAAAACGATAACTAACTGAAACTGTATTTTGTGGTTACAAAACTAACTGAAATTACAAAACTAACTAAAATTATAGTGAAAATGTCCTTGGTTTTCATCTTTGTCAACTTTTTTCATACGTTAACCTTTTTGGTTGATATGAAATCTATTTCATCTATCTGGTTTTATGTCTTAATAAACTTATTGGGGCTGAGATAAGACAAAGGAAATAAAGGCAACATTAATTGAGACTTTTTTGAATCTCCCACCCAACAAATACCCCATTACCAAGAAACTAAAACTAAAACTAAAACTAATAAAAACTAAACTTAAACTAAGCATTTTCCAAAAAATAATTAAAACTAGAAAACTCACTCTAAAAACTAATTAAAACTAACTGAATTTGAAAACAAAAATTGACAACGAAATTAAAACTAAACTAATGAAAAATCCAGAACTATTTTAACCTTGCCTCCCAGTCCTAATTCCAAGTTTGACTGTCCATGTATCTCCCACATGGCAAGGAGCCACAAAACAATTGCATGTTCCATTGTAAAGACTAATGCAGAAGATTATGGTAACCAAAAAAGAGCAATACACTGCATCTGATTTTACTGGTTTACAAATACAGTATGTAAGAGGATATAAAAGATGGCTAGTGGCAATGGGGGGGGTAACCACCTGGGCTTTATGAATGCTAAATTGGGAGTGCTAAGTAAAGGTTTTGTCATTGTTCCCATTCTGCTGTCATGGCATGAATGTATTATGTAACGTATCACACATGCAGGGACTTGCCCACAAGCCTGTAATGCTACAACATGCACCAAGGCTTTCTAGGGAGTATATACATGGTCGCCATAAAGCTGGAATAAAATATTTTTTACCTTTTTCCATGAAATGATTGTGACAACGTGATTTATTCTCGACAGATAAGTGTATATCTTCTCAAAACTTTATTAATCAATCTCTTCCAAACATATCACAATGAAAGTGAAACCACAACTAAGAATTGTGTCTGAAAACAAATTTATTGCAACTTTATGGACGACTGTGTACAAATAAATGAATAAATATAAAGGAAGTAATGGCCATTACCTGTTTTCAGCTAGTTTAATGGACAAGATTTCTTAAATTAAGATTATTAAATCTAGAAATAAGCATGTTGAACACTTAAAATAAGAAATTAACTCTTAAAACGATAAATTAAAGTTCAAGCAGCGATGAACTGGCCCGAGCAGAGTGACCTGATGATTATTTGTTTCTTACCAAGAAAAAAATATATAGATTTAGAAGTGTTACATAATTTATCTGTGGCTCAGTTGGGAGAGTTGGTTGGCCCCCAACCGAAGGGTTGGTGGTTCGATCCCTGACCATCGCAGCCTACATGTCGAAGTATCCTTGAGCAAGATACTGAACCCCAAATTGCTCCCGATGTGCTGTGTTCATCGGTGTGTGAATGAATTCCCAATGGTGGCAGGTGGCACCGTTTAGGGTAGTCTCTGCCACCAGTATGAATGTATGAATGAGCGCAGTCTGTAGTGTAAAGCGCTTTGAGTGGTCGCAAAGCGACTAGAAAAGCGCTATATAAGTGCAGGTCCATTTACCATATCTTGTTTTTAGAGTTAATTTCTTTTTTAAGCGTTCAACATGCTTATTTCTAGATGTAACAATCTTAATTTAAGAAATCTTGTCAAGTGAAATTATCTGTCCATGCAGCAAGATCATTTCCCTCAGATTAAGTGTTTTATCTTGTTTTTAGACACACCTTTTTAGCAGTGTACCCATGTCACAAACGTTTCTTTTTAACTTTAGTTGCTGAGAAACAGCACAGCTTTTGTGTCTGTTGGCAGCGAGTGATTGCTTCACATTAGCTTCCTCCTTCTTTACTTCATGTCTTTCTTGTTTGGTTTCATGAGTGTTGACAGAAAGATTGTGGTTGCTTCTGCTATTGAATCCAACCAATGAGATTACTTCTGCCCCGGAGAAATGCTGCCGTACTTCCGTTCTGCTCACACGCTTACACACACACACACACACACACACACACACACACACACACACACACACACACACACACATACTTGTACTTCTATCGTTGTGAGGGCCCTCATTGGAACAGCCCTCATGGAAGGTTATTATGTGGTGGGAGATTAAAATAGGTCACAGTAAATTTTGCCTTTATTTCCTTCCATCTTCATTATCTATGACAAAAAGTTGACAAAGACGAAAATGAGGGACATTTTCACTATAATTTTAGTTAGTTTTGTAACCACACAATACAATTTCAGTTATCATTATCATATAACCTGAACCCTTAAAACAAAGTCTGAAATCTAAAAAAAAAAGCCTTTAAAGAAGTGAGGACCGGCCGAAATGTCCTCACTTTGCAAAAATGTCCTCACTCTGTTGGTTAAAAAACGTGTTCCGGTCCTCACTATGTAGGAAATACAAGAACACACACATACACACACACACACACACACACACACACACACACAAACACAGAATTTGCCATAATTGGTGTCTGCCTTCTCACACACACTCTCTCTCTCTCATAAATTGCACTCTGTATCACTCTGGAACCTTCCCAGACAGCACCTGTGTGTGTGAGTAATGTGCACATGCTGCCAAAAGCCCATTAAGTAGATCTCTGCTGCCAATCAGATCACCCAGATGAAGCAGGCATTGGCTGGAGGGGCATGACCCTTTTCCCAGTCTGGGTTTGTGATGAGTCAGCAGCTATGATTAGGCACTGGGACTCACGGCAGCAGGAAATGGGTGTATGTGAACATTTCTGTACATAAGTCCACAGCTACAGCTCATGCTGACTCGCTTCTCAATACTCAGCACATTAGTGGTCATAAAACTTTGTGGACTTGACAGGTGTAGGCTATGTGTGCAGGAGTACAAGCTGATTTATTATTGTGTTTGTAATATGAATATTTGTTTCATTTCGTATTCTAATTTTATATCCTTATTACAGATTGCATCAGAAGGTATAACTCACAAAATAACTTAATGCATCTTTAATTTATTGCACATCCGTTATAACAACTGGAGAGGTAAATTAAACCTTTTTTTCCTGGTCTGACTGTGTGGGTCCATTCTTGAGTTAAACCTGTCTTACAGATGCTGCCACAGTCTTGAGGTAGATCCGGGTTATCTTATGACTGACTTCACGTGTGAGGCAATATTGCAAGAAAGAGGTTAGCATTAAGACTTAAACTAAAAGATTAGACTGGTTTATTTATAAGGAAAAAATGCCAGAATTTTACAATTAAAAAAAAACTTGGAAAAGCTGTTTCTTTTCCCTCAAGGAACCACATTGCTTGCTGTGTATTATGCCTTCAGTTGATGACATCATCAAAATGTACTTTGCAATAGGATTCAGCAATAAGGAAATACTTGTGATTTTAGCCCAAGTTACCTGTACAATTTATACTGCATCATCTAACGGTAACTCTGGTTGTGTTTGGCACTGGTGAATTTAGGATGTTGGGGCAAAAATAATAAAAAAGGGCACCTACTGTATGTGGTGGGGCGCTTAACAGCTTTTTTCCCCTGAAAAATCAAATCAAATCAAAATAACTTTATTTATCCCTGAGGGTAAATTCGGTTAGTCTGGTAGAATCTCTGTTAGAATGAGACAGCCTGATGGCTGTAGGAGAGAAGGATCTTTTGTATCTCTCCGTCCTGCAACAGAGAGAGAGGAGCCGTCCACTGTTGTTATTTTGGTCCATAAAGGTTTTGTGTAGCGGATGATCTGGGTATTTCAGGATGGCCTAGAACATGCTGACAGATCATTTCTCCACCACCTCCTCACGTGTGTCCAACCCAACCGTTCTCATTCCCAAAGTAAAATACCGACGATTTGTCACCCCCCCCTAGACGTATCATACTGACACAAAGGGCACCCTTGCACGTCTGTGAGAAAGGCTCTAGGTTTCAATTGACTCCAATATAAACCTGCTCGCGGTGCCGAGAAACTCTTAGAACTCTTAGAGCAGCCTCTGCTCTACAGCCGTCTATTCACTCCAATAATAACCAATCCAATAATAACCCAACCACGGTGCTACATGATAGCCTGGGTATACCCATACTGCCTTGCGCGCTCGAATTTCATTTTGAACCTCCAAGCAGTCTGGCAACCAGAGAGGTTTCTTAGCCCTGTTTTAGGGATCCAATCACAGAGCGGGGAGGGACGGCAGACGGAAGCTTGTAGTTTTCTTACGGATCCAACATGGCTGCAGCAGACATGAAACTCTCTTTAGCTGTAGATGGTGTTTTAAATAGTTTAGGGCGAAAGTTGAAAGGCGAAAGGTCTCTCAGCGGCTCTGCTGTCCCCCGGCTCGTAGCGAGATCACCGGCGTTACGGTAGCGGGGCTAATAGCGGTAGCGTTAATAGCGGGGGCTATTTTCTCCCTCTCTGCGCTACCCGTTATTAATTTATTTTTTCTAAAATAATCACCAGTCAGAATTATCGTCATAATAAGAAAGTAAATGTGGCCCAGTGTTTCATGATGTAATTGCAATATTTATCTACAGCCCACCTTTAGCGATACATCAACAGATCTTATGCAAGGTGATGGGATGGTTTTTAACTGCAATGCATCTTGGGACTCATAATAAACATCACGGTCCCGCGACAAGTTGTGACATATGCGACAGACCCTCGGTAAATACGTTTTTATTTTATTTTATTTTTTTAATTATAACTTTGTTTCACAAACATAAAAAAACATACAATTCCTTACAAAAAGCATTTCATATGTGTATTCTACGCCAGGGGGAAGAGCTTACAGTAATATATTTAATAGTTCACAAATATCTGTTTTAATAGCTTTTTGGTTGTTGGAGAATTTAATAGAAGCGATGTACTGCCTGAGCTCAATGTGAAAGGCAACAAAAGATGGTTTTCTTCGAGCAAATTCACATTTATGAATATGATATTTCGCCATCAGTATGATGAGGTTTATAATAAATATTTCATTGAGTTTTTCTTTATTTTTGTTAAAGTCAAAGAGCCCAAATAGTACATCCCTCCAAAACAACGTAAAATCTTTATCAACATTGCTTCCAATAAAGTTGAAAATATCAATCCAGAGACCTTGGACAAAGGGGCAGTACCAAAATAAATGAGTAACAGTTTCAATATTTTCAGAACAGAACAGATTTTTTGAATCTTCTAACAATATGCTGATTGGATGGATAAAATGTATGAATTATTTTAAATGAGATTTCTCTCACTTTATTGGTTATCAAATATGGGTTGGGTAATAGCCAGATCTTCTTCCAATTATTGTGTTCTATGTATTTATTCCAGTATGAGAGCACATATGGAGCTGTAGTGACGTCCTTTTTAAACAGGCTTCTGATTAAGTTGTTATTACCATGGTTACCAGTTAAACAAGCTTTACCCACTGGGGTGTCTGACAAGGACAGCAGGGACAAATGTTGGGTTTCCACTCTTGGTTGAGATCTAAACAACATGCAAACACCAGATGGGATCGCTCCAAAAACTTTGGCAAAATCTACAGGAGAAACAGGGATATTATATTCAGATAAAAATTAATTAAGTAAGTTGTGATAAACTCTGCGGGTAATTTGCATGCTGACAGATATAAATCAGCTGATATCAAACGGGAAATATTTTCAGAGAGCAGTCCGTGTACCAAGAGAACTACCTCTGCAAAAGTTATTTTTTTCTTTTGTAATGCATTCTCATGTGAAAGACACTTGCTTAGCCAGCTAGCCAACATTACTACTAGTCTATTTTAGCAATGTAGTTTTTGTCGTTATAAATTCAATATTTATGACTTTATTCTCGTAATTGATTTTTTCCCCTAAATGTGGCCCTAATACTCCTTCGTAATATTTGTCTTCCAACCTGGCTCCAACCACAGAACCAGCTCTTTAGACCAGTCTGTCCAACCGCCTTCATCTCTGTGTGTGATGCTGCCTCCCCAGCAGACTGCAGCATAAAACAACACACTACCACCACAGACTGATAAAACATCTGCAGCATCTTACTACAGATGTCCAGAGATCTGAGCTTCAAGAAGAAAAAGAGGAGCTCTGCCCCTTTTTTGTAGAGAGTGTCTGTGTTTAGGGACCAGTCCAACTTATTATCCAGGTATACACCTAGATACTTAGAACTTGGCACCACCTCCATGTCCACCCCACAGGATTCACTGGCTGAAGAGGGGGCTTGAACCTGTGGAAATCTATGATCATCTCCTTAGTCTTTGAGGTGTTGAGTAGGAGATAGTTCTTGTGACTCCAGTCACACACACACACACACACACACACACACACACACACACACACACACACACACACACACACATATATATATATATATATATATATATATATATATATATATATATATATATATAGCCTTAATTTTATTCTAACATAATGTAAATCAAAGTTGTGAATTAACCTGAAAGACAGAAACAATCAAGTTCACTTCCAACCTCCTGACTGGAAGACAAATATACAGCTGAAGAAGCAAATACAACAAAGTGTTTTTGTCTCTCATTTCCTCAGTATATGAGGGTGGAGCTTGGTGATGCTCAAATGTACTTGTGTTATCTGATCCTACATCTCTGAACAACTCTGTTGAGCCACTTTAAATAACCCTATTCATAAAATAGTGCATCAATCATAATCAAGATAATTTGAAAACACACTCAGTTGACCATTCTGAAGAAAAATTAGGGCATTTCTGATGGGTTTTAAGCTTCACAAGCAGCAAGGCTCGAGGGACAGAGATGTCAATCACCTTGTCAGGAAATGTTCCACAAGGTTCATGATCACCAGAGGATGAATCCCACCGACGATTCCATCAGCCTCACCTCTACATCGTTTGGCCATGTATCGTAATACAGTACATTGATCTCCTGTGTTTATTAAAACTTGTTCAATGTTTTATGATCTACCTGATATACTAGTGTCATTCCCATCATCCTCAGCTGTATCTGTTTCGAAATGATGTAATTAGAAGATTTTTTTATGATAATAAATTAATTTTTTTTGTCCAGTGACAGCAATGGGAGGGGGGTTGTTGCGATCAAACAACCCAGAACATTAAACAGGGAGACTGGTTCTCGCATCCCATTGTGGTAAGTTGTGTTGAGACGTAGTGTTTTGATGTACGGTTACTGCAAGTTATGTGAGAAATTCGTTTTTTTAGCTTAATCCTGTTTTTTTTTTTTTTTACCAAAGCTTAACTAGGTGGTTTGGTGTGATCATGGGGTCATCAGCAATCGTCACACGTTACAATGTGATTAAAGCAGTGGCCACCATTTGTCACAATGAGAACAGGTTGCAATGAAAATGTAGAGATTCAACATTATCTGTGTTTTGCAGAAACATACATTGCCAACATTTATTCTGGTGAATGGTGTAACCCTTTTTTCTTCTCGGGGTAGCATTCTCCCGTCTCTCGGGCTGATGGGTGATCAGCGGGCTACAAGATAAGTCAACACTTATTCCTGAATCTTCTTTAATAACTAACATCGGCACGACAGCATACAGCATTCCACTTCACGGGTCACAACACAAGAGAAACCCCGCGAAACTACTGAATCCGCTTGACGACCCCTCACATACAATTGTCCCCCAAAACAAGGTAGGAACTAATTTACTTTGGGCAAGGGGACAAGTAATATCAACTTAAATATAACACATGAAAATTAATACATAAATTATAGTTAAAGTGCCATAAATAATAATGAAATAATTATTGTATATAATAGTAACTTAAATAATTAAAATAACCCAAAACATATTTTTCCCATTAGGTAAGGTTACAATGGTATGGAATTAAAGTTTCAATGGGGGTTCAGGAGCCAGGGCTAATTTAGCTGCCATAAAGTGCCCATGCAATGTATCCTGCTCACTTTCTCTGTATTTATCTTTAGTGCCACCATTAGGTTGACGATTTAGTTCTTTATTGGAAAATCTCAACATCTACTCGATGTATTGCTGTGAAAAGTTGTACACATATTCATGGTCCCCAGAGGATGAATTGAAATAACTTTGATCTCCTCATCATCAGGTCAGAATGAGTTAAAGAAGCTTGTGGATCAGCAGTTACACTGCAAAAAAGCCAACTTGTATTTTTTGGTTTAAAACAGTGATTTAATTTGGTAAAACTTGGAAATATAAATTACTGACATTTAGGGCAATAATGTAAGTTAGCACAACAAAGCAAGCCAGTTGTCTGCTCAAAAACAAGTTTGTGAGTTGTTGTTACTTATATCTTTAAGTTGGGGTTCAAAACAAGAGACAATAGTTCTGCTAACTCTTATTTCTTTGTTGTGAAATTTGGTCATTAGCGAAAGCTAGCGGCTAACTGATGCTAGCGGCTAACTGATGCTAGCGGTGGTGTTACAGCTACAAGAGTAGCCATTAGCGTATCAATGCTAACTCAAAATTGTGGTCACAACAATAGCTGACATTCATAGTGGCTTTACAATCGTGCCAGAGAAATTCAGAGTTGAGCAAACTCAAAAACAGAACTTAAAATATTTAGTTTAATTGTCCAACTTAAAATTTTATCGAAGTTTGTTGCCTTGAAATTTGGAGTTCACCCAACTTTTCTCTTTCTGCAGTGTAGAGAGACAGCAGCGTCAGGGCTTTGGCTCTCTGTACAGTTGGCTCTCTATTTTGACATTGCCTTCTGCTGAGATCTGGGTATCGGCAAGGATTGTGGTGCAGTGTTCATTCCCAGATGACTAATATGACTCATTTTGAAAAGCTGGATCTCAGCATGTTAAAACATTTCAGGGCATTGCTTTTGTATTTTTTTCATGCCTCAGCAAGACCAATCTTGTGATAAATGCCTTTCCACTGAGAAACCCTTTGGTGTGGTTGTGTAAGCCTTGGTATGACTGTATATTATTTCTAAATATGTTACATGTCCTTATATGTAAATGTATGTTGATCACTGGCATCAAGACCACACTTCTAACTGCTGACCTTATAGGGTCAATAAATAGATAGGATCAGGAAAGGTCTGGTGGGGTTCATACCAAGTGTTTTAATAAGATTATGTTACCAGTGGATCATTCTGGAATGGGGCCATGCAGTCACAAGGTAACCTTTCAAAGACAGTCCCCAATCAGACAGCTAGTGCTGCACTCCAGACCAAGGTTATAATAGTTTTGGATTTTTCATTAGTTTTAGTTTTAATTTAGTTTTGAATTTTTGTTTTCAAATTCAGTTAGTTTTAGTTAGTTTTTAGAGTGAGTTTTCTAGTTTTAGTTTATTTTTTATTTTTTGAAAATGCTTAGTTTTACTGTTAGTTTTAGGTTTTTTTGTAATGGGCTATATGTTGGGTGTGTGATTCAAAGAGGTCATAATAAATGTTTCCTTTATTTCCTTTGGTTTATCCATCTCAGCCCCAATAAGGTTATTAACTCTTACAGTTCTGGGTGTTTTGAATTTTGGTTCTAGTGTAGACATCCCAGTCTCAGTAAACATATTTACCATGTGTTGCATGTTCAAATAAATACACTGAATTATGAATGAAAAAAGTTAACAAAAACGAAAACTAAGGACAATTTTCACTATAATTTTAGTTAGTTTTAGTTAGTTTTGTAACCACACAATACAGTTTCAGTTAGTTATCGTTTCTGTAAAAACTCAATTCTAGTTTTCGTTATTTCGTTAGTTTTCGTTAACTGTAATAACCTTGCTCCAGACATCATGTTTTCTGTCAAAACACCATCGGGCTCCAGGGGAACACCCTGGCTGGCAGAAAATAAATGCAATTGAAGAGGATATATAGCAGCTCATAATCAATTACTAACTGAAATAACAACCTACCAGATGTTCAGTTATGCTTTGAATTGAACGTCTCTCGACCTGCTTTCATATTCACATTTAAGTGGCTGGAAACTTGCTGACAAGCTGTTTACTTAAGTTGACATTCAGGCTCCAAATCCCAAATTAAAAGCACACTTTAGAGTTATGAAACTGAATGAATTGGAAAAAGTCAGAGCTTTTTTTGTTATTAAGTGCCAGAAGAGAGGAAGGGTTTTTTTCTGCTCTGAAAAAACCCCACCAATTCATACAAAATTACAATTTCTGGTTTCCATTACTCACAATTTCTTCTGGGCATCATTGTCCACAACATTATTTCTCCAAGAGAGATGTGATACTGGCTGGTATCTGTCATGTATAAAGCACTTTCGCTTTGTCATTCTGAAGGGCGATATCATACACGCTTTACTGAGCGGCTCCTGCTTCATGTTTCGTGAGGCTGAACTTTGAAGAACTGCTTTTAATTAGAGTGCACCTGACTAGAACAAAATACTGCACTACTACTACTTAAAATCAATTCACTTACACCTCCATATGGTTACTTGTAATTGGTTTACATTAGTGTGTTTTAACTTTACATTATAATTATTTTTAACTTATTTATCAATTATTTAGTTATGGAAATTATATATTTTTTTAATTGTTTTTATAATGGTATTGCCTCTGTCTGTGAATAACTCTGTGGTTGTTTTGTTCTGTGTGTTCTTTTCTTTCTTTTCTTTGTTCTCTCAAGTATAAACAAAAGTTGAATCAGTTTCATTCCAGGCTTGGAACATGAAGCAGATGATGATGATGAGTTGGCCACAGTGATCTCAGGCTTAAAACAAACATAGTCAGAGCTTTATGGTACTGCGTTTACTTTCCCAAATTGTTCATTTTCCAAAATCAGAGATGTTAGAGATGTGTTTTGTGGCAGTGCTGGGGTTAAAGGCGTGACAATTTGAAAAAGGATACTGGTGTTCATCCAAAACAACTAAGCAGACTGTTGGGTGATTCTCAGTAACATGGTACAGCTCATAGCAAAAATCCAAGAGCATTGAATACATATTTTCTTTGACCCTTTATAACATATACAATCTAAAGTCACTGTTTAATATGAATTTATAATCTATTTAAAGAATTTTAAGGTATTTTCTGACATTTTTAGAGACACTGTGAGCTAAATTCATTACCGTAAACAAGTTTTCTTTCTTTTTTCTTCTTTGGCAAGCACATATGCTCAAGGGTAGCTGGTATCACCAAAATGTATTTTATTAAAATATACACATATTTTAATGCAAACAATTCTATCATTACCGTAACATCTAACCATTTTTTTCATTAATTTTTATTCTGATTTTGTTCTTTATACATTGTTAAAAACCATTATGCTTGATTATATTCTGTTAAATTATACATTTTTAAACAAATTAATTATTTATTTTATAAAGTTTATTAAATATTTATTGTATATAAATGTGAGGAAACCATGACATTTTTATCTGGACACATTACTGTAATGAATTTGTGAATCAAAAATATAGAAAATATTATTTTAACACAAAACAATGAAGTGTGGCTCATTATGGCTTTATTGTTCATTCATATAAAGTGAAATATATTTAGTTTAATAAAGTGTGTCCTTATAATCTTCACAGACATAGCTTAGACTGGCTTCATAAGAATCACACTGTTGGGATACTAAAGTGTTTGAAGACACTCCAAGGCATGCCACCTAAAGTGAAGACTGACATACAGTAAGCTGCATTTTGTTGTTTTCTGAGAAACTCTGAGAATTATGTGCACATGTGTTTTGATAACATATGGAACTGCACAGTATGTCCGAACACCCATCTGCATGTGCATGTGTGGGTTTTCTCTAGGGTGACCTGATTTCCTGTGTCCGTTTACCCCCTCTCAGTTGTTATATAAACGTTTTGATCAGGTAACGGTATAGTTTACAGGGCCCCTGCTGGGCCTTCAAGCGTACAAAAAATGTACCATGTAACAGTAGCTCTGTTCAGTTCCTGATCTTTAAGCTTTCTCCCTTTTCATTTCTGTCTCCACTTAGTCAGCTGTGAGTTAAGAGCAAAAATACAAAATACAACCGAATTTCTGTTGATCCGAAGTAACAGTTCAGTGAAAAAAATGGCTAATTTGCTTGTGAGTGTAAGATGAGAATATTTATAACAATATTTGTGCGGTTAGTACAGAGTTGGTGTCGAAAGGCAGTAAGCTTAGTCAGGCGATTTAGGACCAGATTTGAGAAGAATGGGGACACGTCGAATCAAAGCATCACATTTTTTCCACATGCTCTCCATCATCATAAGTTTCAATTTTTGGTGGGAGCCACTTCATCAAGATTGTGGATCGGAGATGGCAGCCATATAAAGTCTATGAGAACCAATATATCTACCAAGCCATTTAGAAGGTCAATCTTGGTGTCAAAATCTACATTACTGTAATTTCTACAAACATTTTTTTACAGTGTAAGACTGCATGTTGCCATGGTACAACACTTTGTACTACTTACTTACTTGTTCTTCTTGTCTCAATAAATACATGATGCTGGCCTGTCTGTCATTTGGTTGTGGAACCTTTGAAACTCAAACAACGGCCCTCTGAGGTCCCTGAACCACGGCTTGGGAACCACTATAGGAGACCGCATCCCTGAAGAGGTCCTTAGCCATCACTAACGCCCTGCGACCAGCAGGTGATGCTCTCCAGACCACAGCAAAATTGAAGTAGAATTTCTTTTCAAAATACAAGCACAAAAGAAATATAAATAAGTAATACATGAAAGTTAATTTGATGAATACATGTGAAGTCTAACTAATAAATAGGCATTGACAACAATTGTCAGATGCATAACCAAAATCTACAGGATTTGTTTTTTTCTCTGGAATTAGCTGCAATATTATTACTGAAAGAAAAAGTGATTAATTGAGCTCAGAACAAAAACTGGATGTGTGAACTGAAGGGACCACTTTGCATTTATTGGTAATCTTTAATTTCACTATAATGTTTTTTTTAATTAATTGTATTTTAACAGTATTAAATGCTGTTATGCTCTATAAATAAAATCAATTATCATTATTATTATTATTATTATTATTATTATTATTATTATTATTATTTTCTTTAATTTTAGTGGGTTAGAAACCTGAGTGCATGATGGGAAGGTCACCAGTTTGATTCTGTGTTTAAATCAATAAAGGAAAAATTAATATGTGACTGTATGGTAGGCTTTCTAAACTAGCCACATTTTGCAGACAGCAACATCTTGGAACTTGGATGACAAAATATAATTTATCATGCAAGTTTAAAATTAAACATTTTCACCCAAAAGCAGCAGCTCTCATCACCAAAATGGCTTGGACTTGAAATATTTTGTTATGATACAGTTTTTAAGGTGGTGTTTGTGCAGGTTGCCATCTGTGATTTGAGCCTGATATGAAGCTTTTTGTTTGAATATTTTACTGGAGATTTAAAATGTTTTTTAGTACGAAAGCTTTAAGGACAAGGAAAGTTTCAGCTCTGATTCAGGGTCAGATTGTTTTTCTTATACTTATAAATAAACACATTGTATTTATTTCTCCTTAAATGTGGGGGAAAAATAGAAATTAAATACGAAAAACTTAAATTTAAAAATAAAATAAATAAAATCAAATAAAAAATCCTTGTAATTCTAACTTGACTTGACATTCTGAGTCAAAACAATGAAGTTGTATCTTAATTTTCTTCACGTTATAATAAATGAATATGTTTACAATGAATTTATGCTATTTCACAGGAGTAAACCAGCAGCTCTTGTCCCAGCTGTCTCGCACTTCTCATTGGCGTTGGACCGGAAAGCTTTTATTTTGTAAAGTGTAGCAGGAAGCTCGGGTAAATTGCAGGTGACTTGTCGGTGAGCTGTCATCACATAATAAAGCAGAGTGTGAGAGGGAGGCACGGGAGTGTGAGCAGCTGTCTGTACAACAACACAGGAGATGTTTTATCAGGACAAACACTGAGGACGCTTTGGACTTTTACATACTTTAATCGTGCTGTTTGCTCATTTCAACCATTATCTATCTCTCTCTTCATTTTTGTATTTTTATTTTTATTTTTATTTTTTTTAATTTCTAATGTTTCACGTGTGATGGCTAACGTGTCATCGCTTGATGTGGGAGTTTTGTTTCTTATCGTGGTGACAGCATCTTTCACAAACGGTGAGTAGCTTCTATGGGTTAAAGTCATTAATAGAGCTGCAACAATTATTCGATTAATCCAACAATTATTGATTATTAAATTAATCGTCAACTATTTTTGATAATCGAATAATTGTTTTAGCAGTTTTTTATCTGAGAACGTCATCGTGTGGTTTGGGAAACACTGATTGACATTTTTCAACATTTCATTGACCAAACAACTAATCGATTAATCGTTTAAATAATTGAGAGATTAATCTGTAATGAAAATAATCGTTAGTTGCAGCCCTAGTCATTAAATACACATAGAAGCCACTGTAGGATCACAATAACAATATATAACAATAACAGTAACACTGTGGAAGTCTGATACGAATGTCCATCTAAGGTAACTACAGAGATTTCTTCTTACACATCAAAAACCTACAGGAAGAGACTCTGAGGTGTAACAGAATATAGTCAGATCATCAAAGTGACCTGTTTGCTCTCCTTACCTAAATCAATAATTGAAACTATTATAACTAATGCTAGTTAGAGTGAACTAATCAGATCAGCCACTGACAGACACTGAAGTTGTAGTACAGCTAATAATCGTAATTTATACAAACAGAAACAAATAAGAGATTAATGTTATTATTATAAAATTTGATAATAACTGGTAAAGGTAGTACAGGTGTCATGGATGGCACCACCTCCATATGCAAATCTCAGGAATCCTTTGAGTCAACAGACACACTATATGTCCCCTCAGGGAGACCTATATATGTCCCCTCAGGGAGACATATCCCCCTCAGGGAGACGTATATATGTCATATATGTCATATGTGACATATAGCTGCCTGATACTATTTCAGATCTCAAATAGCCAAAAAACTGTGATCCAGCAGGTTCCTCATCCAGCAAAGATGTGAGCCAGAGGAAGGAGGTGGAAGCAGTTAAACTCAGCATGCTGCAGCACGGCAGCTTGGACGACCCCGCAGGTGAAGAGAAGCCCTGCTCTGCCTGTGACCCGCGGGAGGCCAGGCGGCGTTCCAAGAGATGCACGTGTTACACTTACAAGGACAAGGAATGTGTGTATTACTGCCACCTGGACATCATTTGGATCAACACACCAGAGTAAGAGTCATGCTCAGTGGGGCCAGTTATTTCATATCCTATATGGCTGCAGTTCTGTTACCTTACCATGATACCTTTATGGTGTACTTTCACTGCATTGATCATGGACATAGATCAGTTATCATTGAAATAAGTTTACTGCAGTTAATATAGTGTCACCCATATACTTTCAGCTTCAGTCTCTGATTAATCTTAAAATTAGATTAATTGCTTTTTATTAATCCCACAATGGGGGAATTCAACCTCTGCATTTAACCCATCCTTTTTTACACACAAGTGAACACACCATGCAAGGAGCAGTGGGCAGCACATCACTGCACTTGTGTGTGCTGGAAACCAGTCATCACATGCATGCAGGTATACTGTAGGAGGCCCACATATTTGAGTTTTGTAGACAAAATTAAACCCTGAACTGTGTGTTGAAAGAAGACTCTGCCATGGATAGATTTGGGGGAATCCAGGCTTTTTGTCATATATCAGCATGTATTTATAATGTAATCCATAGCAGCTTTCAGGTATTTCCATTTGCTTTAGAATGTTGCTGATTCGACATTTTACATTTCAACAACAAGTCTGGTAACAACCTTTTAACAGTTCTTTTTGCTATTATCCATAAAAAAAATCCCCTTACGTGGGTTCGATTAGGAAAGGTCACTATTTTATTGTTGTTAACGTCTGTCTCATGGTTTAATTTCAGACGAGCTTCACAATGTGCAACAATGAAAGCACAATATAATACACTTGACACATTAGAGCACTGATTCCCATCCGCTGTTCCGCGGCACACAAGTGTGCCGTGAGAAATCATCAGATGTGCTGTGCAAGATTATCCAATTTCACCTGATTGGTACTCTAAGTGAGCATCGTGTAATAATAATAATAATACATTTTATTTGTAATGCACTTTACATTACAGGAAGTGCTACAGGATTAAAAGCAAAACAGAAAACATACATACATAATTTAAAAACCATCTAGATGGGAGGAACCAAAGATTTTGCTAAAAAGGAATGTTTTTAGTCCTTTTTTAAAAGTGTCTATCGACTGTGGTGCCCTCAGTGTAGTGACAGTCAGAACAATTAAATTCTCTTCCAACAGAGAGCAGTGTATCAGCGCGATATGTCCAGCAGCTGGAACAGTGTTGCAACTTAGCAACTTTGTCGCTAAATTTAGCGACTTTTCAGACACCCCTAGCGACTCTTTTTCAAAAAAGCGACTAGCAACAAATCTAGTGAATTTTTCTGGTGTTATTGGAGACTTTTGGAGAGTCGTTACTCTTCTTATCAAGCCGCGGGTGCTGCCTTGGGCCCCTAACCCGTCCCAAAGCACTCACAAGCAGCCCAGTCCTCCCGCAGCAGTCTCTCCCAGCTGCAGTCAGAGCAGGAGATGTTAACCCCTCAGGTTCCAGTTTGCAAATTAATCGCACATGCACGAAGTCGCCGCCGGCTGGCTTACAGTCAGAGTGTCTGTTTTGGGTCACTTTTGTCGGTCCCGGGGCCAGATAAAGGCGGAGGGTTGGAATTGTGACAGATGACATTGGCATTTGCAGTTCTAAACATATTTAGGGTGTTTTTACTCTCTTTTTGACGTTTTGTTTGGTGGTATGCCGTGTGATTTTTCTAACATAAAATATGTGCCGTGGCTCAAAAAAGGTTTTGAAACACTGCATTAGAGGCTAAAGTCAGTTTGAACTTCTTTTTGATCTCTGGCACAAGATGCACGCTGATGCCTGTCAGCAGCATGAAGCAGGTTAGTAGACCGATTTATAGCCTGATAGAGTGGGGGATGGAGTGATGATGGAGTGTGGGATGACAGTGAGAGTGTGTGTTTAGTTCTTTGATTCCTACAAGCACATGAAGAAATGCATTGGAAATACCTTGACATTAAGTGCAGGGTTAATGTCACATACTATTTTAAGCCATTTAAACATGTTTTGGTGCAGGAAGCCTGCTTCAGTTCTGACTCGCTCTTTAAAAGCCCTGACATGCTACATACCACTGGACCAACAGCAATCCTCACTGAGATCAAAGGCGTTGTGGCAAACAGTATTAGGGCCTATTTTCCGCAGTAATGCACTGCAGATGAAGCTGAGAATTGGCTCAGTGTAACCTTTTATACCATGTGGAGTGAATCAAGCTCCAGGGAGAAGGTCTGTCATCTGCTGTCACTTGGTTTGCAGGTATTGATTGCTCATGTTTCACAGGAGGTCCACAGCTCCTGCTTTGACTTAGACTCCACTTCACTCTTTGGGGAAAATGTACTTGTTGACATGGTAGACAGAGGGACCCTGAGCAGTATAATATTTAGGCACCTTTCCTTGTTCACCTTTTAACCTGTGAGTTCTCAGCTTTCATGAGCTACCATTCCATATTAACATACTTACTTGACATGTTTTAAACCATATGGCCTCAGTAATCATTCTTTGACAAATATATTATTGATGATTAACTGCATACGATATTTTAAACTTTGTCCTGGATGTAAAGGAGCAGCTGTCTCTTGTGATTGGTGGTTCACCTGGAAGCCTGTTTGTGAAAAAGTGAATATTTGAGACTAAAAACGAATAACTGGAGGTTTTATGGATCTTAGGGGATAGCTTCTAAAGGTGCCTGCAGCTGTTTCAGTAAGTTGACCTGTCTACTGAATAGTTTTTATAAGAATGTACCATGATTTACCATCTCCTGTTGCTGGAAAAGTATGTCAAAACGTTTCTCAGTGACACATGCTTCTGAAACATGTAAATTATGCAGGGGGTACTTCAATATTTAATTCTGATTTTGTTTCTGAAGTCCCTCGTATATATTTTCATGACTGCAAAAGGAAAAACTGTGCATTGGCAGATCATTATTCATTTCATTTCTTCACATTCTCTATAGGCCCGTATAGGGTTGGGGTTAGGGTGATAGCCTCCATCTCAAGTTGAACGGAAAGGTTATGAGTCGTTGAGATGAGATCAGTTTCTCAGAAATTCTCTCCAGAGCCCGAGGGTGAGAAGTGCTGAGTGTAATGATTACTTCATGTGTTCATGAGTGCCCCTTACAGTTACAGCATACGTGGTGTGTGCAAGCCAAGCGTAATGTCAGACATCTCTGTATGAGACCGTATCGTATGGGCTGAAATATGTGCCACCAGAAACTGAATTTGTGTTATTAATATTTTTATTTTAATTGCTTAACTTGAATAATTGCATTAAAAAACTGAATTTGAATCACATAATTTGAATTTGTATAGTTCAATTTGAATCATTGCGTTGAAAAACTGAATCTGAATTGTAATTTGAAATTCATTTTTATTAGTTTGGAACTGAACATTCAGTTCGCAAAATTCAATTTCAATTTTCTGCGACGAACATCCGGGTAGTTGAGGCAGAGCAATCGAGCACAGATACACAGAGCGCCTCTTTGACCAATCAGCTCCTCCGTTTTTTTTTTGTAACACTTGTTGCCACCCGGTTGCCATAGCGCCTCTTCGGCCAATCAGCACCTCCGTTTTCTGCGCTCGATTGCTCTGCCTCAACTACCCGGATGTTCGTCGCAGAAAATGTAATTTGAATTGTGAGAACTGAATGTTCAGTTCCAAACTAATATATTTAATTAGGGCCTCGGGGCAATCGCACCAAGCACTGGTCCCATACAGCAATAGCTGTAGGGCCCCGAGCACTACTGTTATACTGTGGATTTCTTCTTCTTCCTCTTCCGGACGCAATTTCGTCCCGCTACTAGTCCTACAACTTGAAGAGTTGCAGGACAAATTATATTTCAAAACGTGCGGTTTGATCGGGATCGGTGTGCTATTACTTTTCTCTACAGAACACAAATTTTTCGCGACTTATGTCGCGAAAAACTGCCCAAAATTTTGCATTGAAATGAATGGGACGGCCGACAAAAAATGAGCGAAAAAGAACAATAATTGGAGATTTTTAAACGTCTACTTCTCCGGCATTATTTCACCTAGAGACTCCATTTAAACTTTAAACAGTAGACACAAGTCTTGTGTATCGGTGTATTAATCCACATTTCGATAGGTCATATAGTTTTTTATCAATCCCTGTTCAATGACCATGATCATTTTTGGAGAAATTCTGAGATTATAATGGGTGTGTATTGCACGGAATGTTCGTGTCACAGTGTGTGACATCATCGCGAGTGTAGAGGGAGAGAATAAATGGTCCAAAAATAAATTTGAAAACTGCGCTCCAGACTGAAAATTCCACTCTACAGAAATAATTTATACATAGAAACGTAGGAAAATTTGTCTTCTCCCTCACAATCCTCTGGTAAAGCTGTCAGAGTTATAGTTTGGGTGTAGGACGCAAAGATGCGCCACCAACACGCACCAACAGCCTCATTGGCTCCCATATTAAAAACGCAGGAAGATTTTGGAATAAGGGAGATGTAACAGTTTTTTTAGATCGCTCTAACAAAGCTATTTTTTCATTTTTCTTAAAAAAACAAACATATGTAGACGTTCAGGAAGAACTCAGGACGCTCAAAGTGAATTCGGATCAATGATAGGTATTATGGTTTTGCCAAAAATGCTTTCTGTTCGAGGCCAGAAATTCCAATCTGTCTACCTCTGCTGTCACTGAGCCGGAACAGGTGCCAGTTAATTCTGTTGATTGCTTTGATCTGATCGCGTTTGATCTTTGATGTGATTACAGTTACAAATACACACACACACACGCATAATCGCGCACACTCCTCACACATGCATACATATGCTTCAAACACACACACAGGTAACTTTATGCGATTTTCGCTACACACACACACACACACACACACACACACACACACATTTTGAGGTTAAAGGGCATAGTTTGAAATCTCTGAAGAATCTCATCATAGTGTACACATACCGGCAGTAGCCCCTGGGGCCCTTTCAGAATTTCCCCAGAGGAAATTTTCTAGTTTCAAATTACAATTCAGATTCAGTTTTTCAATGCAGTGTTTCAAACTGAACAATAAAAATTCAAATTATGTGATTCAAATCCAGTTTTTCAATGCAATTATTTAAGTTAAAGCAATTTAAATTCAACTATAAATAATTAAAATTCAGTTTCTGGTGGCACATATTTCAGCCCATAGTATCAGATTTTACTGTCCAAGGGGAGTTCAGCACAGTCAAAGACCTCAAAGACCTGCAGTCCTCTTAAAGCAGAGCACTGTTTGCCATGTGCTCAGAAGAGAGTATAAGAAGTTCACACTGCATTCTTTTGCTGAATTCTGTTTTAGCAACATAATGTGATCCATCCATGCTTTTTCTATAGGTGCTTGTTCTCATTCAGAGGTAGAGGTGGAGCGATCCCAGCATATACTGGGAATTAGGTATTAATTGGAAGAAACAGTACAAATAACTTTACACTTGTCAGGAGTTATTAACCCGTGCATATGTATAATGACAGTAATTATATCAAGAAATGACAGTTTGACAGCTCTGTGGTGAGGAAGAGAAGGTTGTTTTACTTCAGTTGAGATGGTTTAAAAGAGGTACAAAGAGTGTGTTGTAGCTGAAATTAATGAAGAGCCCTGGTTTCTTACAACTTGGGTCTTATTTAATGGTTTGTCCAAGAACAATACTGTAACACGGCAATATTGTGGCTGTATCGTGGCAACAAAGTTCAAAGGGACAAGAGACACAGCGCAAGAGCAGCCAACCAGTCCAATAGGTTGTAAACACATTCACAAGTTAATCCAACTTAATTGGCAGAGAAAAGAAAGGGAATGGGAACATATTACCACCACAATTAACAGACGGACTCTGTACTTACCACAGTTTGGTAGTTTGTGCTTACTGCAATGAGGAAATATTACCAACATTTTGGGTGCCCTTTCATATAGTTTCTTCTCCGGAGTACAGGACTGTTGCGGATGTTGTGATATGGCTACATTCACAAATTGGAACTGTCCTTTTCTGTGGCTGTGATTGAAGAATAATTTGTTTGAGTTGAATCTCTGTGTCTGTTTACAGTGTGAAACCTATACTTCAGGTCAGAAGTATAGCTTTACTTTTGGGCTGAAGTGTCATGTCAGTCTAATGCACATGGTTTCCTATCCGGCTGCTTACGTATGTTTGTATGTTATTTTAGGCACACTGTACCGTATGGTATGTCCAGTTACCAGGGTTCCCTACGTGCAAGGCGATCTGCTCGGGCTGAGCAGCAGAAGAGGGGGGCGCTGGCTCAGCGCTGTGTGTGCACACAGCACACTGACTCTGACTGCAGCGGCTTCTGCATGGACAGGTAACTGCACCACAGGAAAGAAACGCAAAGTTCATTGGACATTTCAAGAAATATTTATATATAAACTGCTGGTAACCATAGGAACATGCTTATCCTCCATGACCAGTTAAAGGATGTCAAGTCACTCTATATACTGACTCTTCCAAGTCCAACTTAAGAGATGTACTGCAAAAATGTGTGTCTAAAAACAAGATAAAAACACTAAATCTGAGGGAAATGATCTTGCTTGATCACTTGACAAGATTTCTTAAATTAAGATTATTAAATCTAGAAAGAAGGGTGTCCCGGTGGCTCACACTGGTAGAACGGTACCATTAAGGCCGAGTCCTTGCTGCGGCGGAGCCGGGTTTGAATCCGGCCTGTGCTCCCTTTGCCGCGTGTCCTCCCCTCTGTCACCCCCTTTCTATCTGTCACTTTCAATAAAGCATGAAAAATACCAAAAAAATATTCTTAAAAAAAAAAAAAAAAAAATCTAGAAAGAACCATGTCGAACGCCTAAAATAAGAAATAACTCTTAAAACAAGATAAATTATCTAATACTTCTAAAGTTTTTTTTATCTTAGTAATAACAAATAATTAGCAGTGCACTCTGCTCGGGCCAGTTCATCACTGCTTGCAGCTTTAATTGATCTTGTTTTAATTTAATTCCTTATTTTAAGCGTACAACATGCTTATTTTCTAGATTGAATAATCTCAATTCAGGAAATCTTGTCAAGTGAAATTATCTGTCCATGCAGCAACTTTATCTTGTTTTTAGACACCTTTTTTGCAGTGTGGGGACAATCATCAGCCAAAGATTCAGAAACAGACCTTAATCATGAGTTGAACCAAATATAAATACTTTCAAAGTTTTGGTTCATGGTGCTCTTTGAATTGTGACTATATGAGCAGCACCTGATCAGATGTGTGTCTGTGTATATTTTTTCCAGCAGGCAGAGGAGGCCAGCTGCAGCAGCACCTCAAGTAGACAAGAGGACGGCTTTTTTGCGCAAGGGGCCTGTTATGAAATGAACATTTGAGTGACAAGCTCATAACATGAAAGGCGGACATATCTGTTTACATAAGGCATCCCATTATTTGGTGCTTTGTCATCAGACTGGCGGATGAATAACCCCAAAGCTGCATGCACAAAAACTGACAGTGAGTGGTACCTGCACTCTGCCCTGATGGACAGGTGTGGACAATGATTTTCATTATCCCATCACAGTGAGGATGGTTTACATGGCCTGCTTGTGTCCATCATTAAAAGACTTTGGTCCGCCTCTCACATGTATACGCCGCGTGATGTTGAGGCCACTTCAAGAGCCGCTGCCATCCGACTCCACCTCAACTCACACAGGAACTTCTCACTCCACAGGGTCATGGTTTAGGCTTCCTGTTGAAAGCCTTTCAGTGAATTACTTTATGTTTCTGTGAGATTTTTGGAGGTAAAGGAACTTTTATTAAGCTGTATCCAAGTCTTCTCTATATGAAATGTGTCTCAATATATAAAGGCTATAAATTATATTTTCATACAATACCTATGTGTACAATAAATGTGTATAATAAGATATGTATATTGATTTTGTATATAGAGTTATATATGTGATGATGCAAATCAACAGTCCTCTGTGGTAAGAAAAAAAAACAGTAAAGTGCTTTCTCTTGACCATGTGCACAGGAATGATGATAAGAATGGTTCCCCCAGAAAAACACTGCCCATTATTCTGTTTCAGTCTGACAAAAGGAAAATGCTGATTCCTCGCTTAATGTTTGAATTTTGAAAATCTGGCTTTTTGATGCATATGTAAAAAGAAATTGTTACCTATTTAATGTTCCTGATCCATGTATGGTTAGTTTGATCAGAGGCTCCTTTCACATCCATACCAAGTTCATATCATTAGAGTCTGAATTAGACCATCTATAGCTGGTATTTGTCCTAACTGAAGCCATCATGGCAGCACACCATGCATATTGTATTACACTGTACTGTCAGGTTCTAGATCCGCCTGATAACACCAGTGATCTGTACTGCCCTACAAAGTCTAACTGCAGTAACTATGCAAAGGTTAAAACTGAGAATAACTGCTTTAAAGTTTTTTTTAACTGGCCAGCCAAATTGGTTATAGGTAGGTAAGTGATATGACACTTATTTCTACATATATTGATGTCATTTTTATGCTCAAATATCATGACGATTTATTTGACCTTTGACCCCAAAAATGTAGTAACTGTACTCTGGTTTTGCATTACTGCAATAGTAATGCAAAACCAGAGTGCACAACTCTATTCAAATATTTGTGTATTTTAGACTTGTTTCTCACTTTTTTATTTAATCACTATCCTGATAATAATTTCCCTATCAAATAAACTTATAATTTTGATTTATCTTGTCTTCACTATTCAACACAATGAAGAAATTCAAGGCTACACTGTATCACAGTCAAAGTTTAGCTTTAGTTTTGAGTTGGATTTTGTAGCTACTGCAACTTTTACATTATAATTCATCTGAAATAACGCAACATTGAAATCTAAAACTTCGTCACAAGATAAAACAGACATAAAGGAGCTTATTATTAGTTATAACTCAATTTCAACCAAAAATGTAGTTACTGCAGGGCAGTGTACTTGTTCATATATTGTATCTGCTTGTGGACTTACATCCTAACACTACACAAGGTTAAAGATATCTATTGAAATTATACTCCATGCATGCTTTGTACACATTGATTCCTCCCTGCCATGTTAACATCACTACAGGATGAGGAGTAGGTTTGGTGTTACTGGTAGCCTGGTAGCATTCAAAAACTGAAATGTTGATCCAAGTTGCCTTGTGTATAATTTTGTGCAATGGTTTTGTTCAGTGGCAATGAAGGAAGTATGTGCATTTTAACAGCTTTTCTATATTTCCCTAACACTCTCCAGATGTTTCACTCACCTAACCCTGGCCACCAGGCTGTGGTGGTTGAGGTGCTAAATTGCTACTTTGGAGATTATATCCTGTCACAATCCAACATTAAATACTGTGGTTGGGTTTTAAGTGTACCCACAGTTTTCTCTGGAAGCTACCTTACCCTATTCATAATCAAATCATGGTTGTCATGCACAGATGTTGAAGAAATAATGTTTTGAATATTTTGGCCACAGACATTAAAAAACTTTACCATAATACATGGCTTTGCAGAATAATGTGATATCAATGTTCTGGGAGGTTTGTTATGTTCAGCATGGCAGAGGCAGTTTAATCTGATTTTCTGTTAGTTATCATTCTGCTACTGCTGCCAACAGAACCAATTCAAGAATGTTCCACATAAATTCTCAAGTGCCCACTTTGCCCACAAGTGGTTGTGATGACAACAGAAATATTTGACTAACGGTGATAAATAAAATCATTATGTGAATAAAAAAATGATTCAGTTCTCTTTGTGGTTTTACCCGATATTCACTGAGGACTATCTTAAACCAAACAACACCTGTGAATCAGTCCTGGATCAGATTTAATCAAGTTGAGCATTCATGAGCTTTTCATTATCATTTCAACTTATAATAAAACAGTAAAACTGTTAGTTGTTGATTTTGCATAATGAAAGTCAGACTGTCTTTTTCAGTCCAGACTGAAATTTATTTGCAGCTATTGCTATATCAAAGTCTATAAAGTATTGAAAGGTGCTACTGATTGCTCAGCCTGACTCTTATATATGCTATTGATCATTATTTAGTTAATCAGTATATAGACAAAATTATTTTATGGTTCATTAAAACAACTGGTGTGCATGCATTTGATAACTTTTGCTTTTTCTCTGAGGTGTTTGCAGAAAAACAATACTGAGGCATTGCAAAATATATTTTGACATTGTTATAAAAAACCTTTGAACCATAATCACCTCTGTCATGTCAAGCTCTCCTCTTAGGTTATGTTGTTCTTGTTTCAGTCATCCACGTGTAGTGCTTTCTATTTTATTTTAAAATACTCCTCACTTCATGCATCCATGTGTTAACCACCTGTGTGATTGTCTCCCCAGCCCTGATTAGGTCCACCTGTGTGTTGTAGGCTTTGTAGGCAATTTCCTCTCGACTGCAGAGAGCTAAGGCAATCTCCACAGCTTTTAAGGCCCCGTTCACACGAGGACGCTCGCGGGTGAAATAAAAATAAAAATATTTTATCGGAAGTGCCTTTCGTTTAGACGGTGATGGCGTTTTGGGGGCTTAAAGACGCAAAAATCTGAAACCACCCTCCAAAGTGGAAAAGTTAAATACGCTCCGCCGTATCGTGTCCGTCTACACTGCCAAGACGCAAAACTCTGCTCAGATCTGCTCACATCACGTACGTGTTTACGTCACATACATGCTCCAGTACAGGAAAATAAACAAACGTGGGATTATTTCCATGCGTCGGACCTTCAAGCTGCTCTGGCAGCTCTAATAAACTTACAGGAGTCTTTCCACCAAATGTACAGGATATGTAGAGATAGTATTAGTCAACAGAGAAGGATCTGTAATTACCTCCATCACATTTTGGATGCAGCAATTCGTCGGAGGCGAGCCAGACGGCTGTGAACGAGACCTGGGAGATCTAGTGGATGGTGGAGAACTTTGTGGAAGGAGAAGCTGATGAAAATGTGTGGCGTGAAAACTTCTGCATGCCCAAAGATGCTCTTATCGCTTTAAGTGATGCCGCCTGGCTGCATACAATCGAATTTCACACACTTTTGCGTCACCGTATGCACGCAGATTTCCTCCCGAAAATGCTCGTCTAAACGAGGAATAAAAAGTGAAGACGCGACGCCACTTTTGCATCTTCTGTTCAGACCGTCCTCGTGTGAACGGGGCCTCTATCTTCCTTTAGAAACTGCCCAGGTACATGCTATTAAGGCTCATATGACTGGATGGAACAATTATTTGGTCATCAACAAAACTGAGATGTGCACTTAAAAGCACAATTCAGCAGTTTCTGCTGCTGCATTTTTAGTTTTATTTATTTTTATTTTTATTTTATTTTTTACCAAGGGCTGAATTGTCCATTGTTGAGGTCACCTTACCTCAGTGATCTGAGCAAATAGAGGTGTTTCCATTACAGTCTAATACCCGGAATGAGGCAGGTCTCACTCACCAAAATGCCCCTAATTTGAATATGAGCTGTCCTGAGTGGTCTTTTGTCTGGACTTTTTTGGCCCTGTCGAAGAGCAGGGGTGTTTTTCAGTGTTGCCAACTTAGCGATTTTGACGCTATTTTTAGCGACTTTTCAGACCCCCTTAGCGACTATTTTTCAAATAAGCGATTGGCGACAAGTCCAGCAACTTTTTTTTTGGTGTTATTGGAGACTTTTGGAGACTCGTTCTTACTCTTCTTAACAGGCCGCGGGCCATCGGCTCGTTAGGAAGAGTAAGAACGAGTCCAAGTGGCCCAGTTCTCCTGCAGCAGTCTCTCCCAGCTGCAGTCACAGAGCCGGAGGGGATGTTTACCCCTTAGCGTCTAGTCTGCAAATTGCTAATAGGCTAACAGTTAGCTCTGTAGCAGTACAGTGTGTATGTGCTGCTGCTGCAGGAGGCGTTCACTTAGCGATCTCTGTTTGTTTACAACAATCACTGTGCACTCTGTGTACAGTTAGCGGTTAATTTAAGATCATTATGTTTATGATGAGCAAAGACCCTGTGCATAATTAGCCATGCTGCTTTGTTTATGATCAGCTCCTGATGTTGTGCACAGTTAGCGACGGCGGCCACAGTTGCGTCTCCCGTGTTTAATCCGTCGCGTATGTGATCACGGATCACGCTCGAAACTGTCGCTAAGCGATTACGCAATGATCGGAAACCATACGTCACCTCCGGAGTCTCGTAAATCGCTCTGGGGGCCTTTTTGTAATGGAGACACGCAGAGTGAGCGGATATTTGAGAGGGCGTGGCTTGAGACTTTCCTGGTGGCCACTCTTCCCCTTAAAGGAAACACGGCTAATTACTGTAGCCCTTGGAAACAACACCCAAGGATTCCAAATCAAGAACTCCCAGCAGCTGAGATGTTGTTTGAAAAAACTGGACTTTGGTAGTGAAGCTCAATTTGATGACCTTTGGGCATCTTAGGGGGTCGTTTGGTAGGTGTCCTGTTGGCTGCAGACCCAGACATCTTGCCTGGAATGACGGTGTTAGAAATAATCTGTTATTCTGTCTCTGTTGTCTGTCTGTGCGTGATGCAGGTCACTATCAAAGGTCACTATCAAATGCATGCATAATTCACTGTGTGTGTGCCCTCTCTCTATGCAATTATATATTAATCATGAAAGATGCTTTTGATACAATGATCATGTGCTAATATTGTTTTAAAACTATGATTACTCTAGATACATAAAAACTAAAATACATTTATCACAACTGCTTAAACTTAGTAAGATTCTATCACCATAACAAGATATATGGTATGTTTTATATTTCATGTGCACATCGCAACATCTGTGTCTCCAATTATATCTCTGTAAGTCATAAAAAGGCAGGAGATGTTTTGAATGTTTTGGGAGCAGGCCAGGTCATGGACACGGTGTGCTGAGGAGAGGAAGTAACTATCTTCTCTGCCTGGTGACATGACATGTCCCTATATTGATTAAAACTGACAAATCAATGGATCAAGAGGGCAGCACTTCCTGGAAGAAATCTACCATTATGATTAGCAAAATCTGTTAGAATATATATATAAAAAAGGGTTCAAGGGAAATGAGACTGGTCCAGACTTCATGACCTGAAACCAGTCTTCTGTGTATCAGGGAAGTGATGTTTGAACCCAGAGATCTCTGTAATTGTACATTTCTTGACGTATTGTAATAAAAGTATGTTAAACTGAGAACTTGGACGTCTCCTGCTCATCATTCCCCATCAAACGACCTGCACAGAGAAAAGGTGAGGATTTTCTGTTGGTGTCAGATAATTTAATTTTAAAGGTTTCCTCAATGCATTTCTCTAACAACAGGCACACTTGGTGCCAGGCCGAGGTCAAAGGACAACAGTCTGCCAAGCTCTCTACTCTTTAAAACAAATACCTGAAGTGAAGCGTCACTCAGGCTCTGTGTTGAGGCATCAACTCTGTAAGTCTGAAGAGTTTGCAAAAGAGCTAAAATTAGGTGGGAAGAGAGTTTCAAGTGCGGCCCATATGAGATGATATATCATAGGTCTTGGTTAGAAGGTCATCAGTGATTCTACACTGTGAACGAGGACAACAGGCATCCGGTCTGAGGGCTTGAAAGAATTGATGAGAGGCCGTGTACTCTATGCACAATGCAAGTTCACCATTCACAAGTACTAGTCACAAAATATGAACACAGCACATTCAGACCAGGAACAAACTTTGACACACAACACTGGCATGCTGGGTGCCTTCAATAACAGCACAAGTTTTATTAATTCTCAAAATGATGGGTTCAGTTAATTCATCACCAAAATATGTTCACGTTCAATGCATAACACTGATGGCCGACATGTGGTCTAGATCATGGGCAGTGTCATTAGCCGCCAAAGACCAGAGTCACTCAGTAGGTGGTGGAATGCCTTGGGGCCGGGCCAGCTCTTGTAAGTTCATCCATGTTGGTTCAGAGGGTGGAACTCTAAAGGCAGATGGTTACAGGTAGCCTAAAGGAGTCTGCTCTTGCAGAACAAGATCCTGTCACTGAGGGGAGGAGGGACCCCCTCTACAGTTCATCTGTTTCTTCTTCTTCCAAAATCCTCAGATTTGCTTCAATAGATAGCATGTCTTCATCATGTTGGCTAGCAACAGATGGTTAAGTAGCTAGGCCATCACTTTCCTCATACGTGTGGAATAATATTATCCATGTTAGGGCTAGCGGGGAGAGGCTCGAGCACACAACACAGGAGGCAGGGTTTAGTGGAGTTCAGGGTTTTATTTGCAGGGTGATGTGGAGGGGAAAGGCTGGGTGAGCCGGAGGGGAGCTGGAGGTGAGCCGGAGGTGAGCTGGAGGTGAAGAGCAGGTGAGGTGACTGGGCTGGTTGACGGGCAGGCAAGCCGGATCACTGCTGGAGAGGGGAGATCTGTGGGAAGAGAGGTTGAACATGAGCTGGAGCAATCAAGGAGGCAAAAAGGTCAAAAAGCCAAAAAAGGCAACAGCAACAAACACTTCGCAGGGCGCTTGTGTCTCTACTAGGTACTTGCCAGGTAACAATCAGGGAAGATCTGGCAATGACTGGCAGGAGAGCTGGAGTCTTGTAGGCAGAGGGGTTGATTGGAGAGTGGCAGCAGGTGTGCAGTGATCCGCTGTAAGCTCATTCACCTCGTCAACCCAACCTGTTGCAGCTGTGTCTGTGGAGTGCACGCTGGGAGCGAGCTGAGGTGCTGGGAGTGGATGAGGCCGGAACAGAGGGTTGTGAAGGGGCAGAGGAGGAGGGTGTGGGTGGAGCCGTAACAATCCAGAGGTACATGAGGTACAACTCAAGAAATTTCATCGTGACTGCATACCTGACAACTTCCTGCAGTTAGCTAAAAGTTGTTTTTTGCTCCCCACAGTAGGGGATTGGAGGAAATGTTTAGTTTTCTTGGATAAGTAATGTCCACAGCTATCCCACCGAAGCAAGTTTGATGCAGATAAAAAAGTTGTGTGTAAAGGTTTTTTTTAATTCAGCAGCAGTTATGTGGAATATATATACATATATATATAAAACATATGTGCAATTTTAATAATAAATTCTAAATAGCAGCCATGTAAGTACTTTATGCATAAAAGGTGTTTAATGCATGTTTAGTATGTATGTATATGTCTTATTTGTATCCTTTATCCTGTTTTTATACTTTTGTACACTCCCCTGTCTGTAACTTGAGTTGCTGTGACAACTAAATTTTCCCGCTGCAGGATAAATAAAGTCTGGTGAAACAGCATTAAAAACCAGGGTGTGGCTAAAAGGACCACAATGGAAAGAAGCTCTTTGGATTTATTGTGCTTTGCCCTTATTGCAAATTTTGTACAAAGTTATGTTGCCCGGTGAGGCTCTGCATAATTATTTATTTATATAAGTAATATATTACATTTATTTACAGTCATTTTTTTCAATCAATCAATCAATCAATGGCTCAGCTGAATTTCTCTTTATAGTATAATTACAAATGCAGGTCTAGCAATTGCAACTGCTGCATGTTAAACGCATGCCCCTGTTTCCAGTTTAGCCTGATGATTTTCAAATAATAATTTGCAGGAAAGGTTTTTAGTTTATTGTCATTTAATTTAGTCCGCATTATGTGGAACAGAGATAATCATTATGGTCCATAAACCTGACAACCAAAAATACTTAATACATTGGCTACAAGAAAAAATAACCTAGTGAAACAGTGCATGGAAGGTGAATACAAAAGACCTTGTTTCTCCTGTTATTCCTCTCTAATTTGTTCTGGTTATTATCTGGTTGCTTTGACTGCATTTTTCAAAGCAAAGTCTAACAGAGGAGGTCATTGTCAGTTTTGTGTTGATTAGCTCAGCTTGGAAGACACTGGACCCTTTGCTTGTTTTACATTTCCACAGAATCACCATGCAGTTCTTATACTGCCATGAGATACACAACCAATTTATTTTTCATTCCATCCAAGGAGGCAGCTTTTCTGTGTCGTGTTAAAGTGGCACAGATCCCTGCTGCTGGCATGGGTTGAAACCATTTATAATACAATAAATATTGCAACAAAACTCTATTACACATTGTTAGTTTTTTGCTTTGAGCCCTGCCCAAGCTACAAGGAAACCACACCAAACTATTGGGGAAAATGACTGCTCTGGGTCTCCAAAGGAAGTCATTCATCTGACAGAATCATCTGTGTAGCAAGCAGTAGTCTCCTGGGCAAAGTGTAAGGTATATGTTTTCTGAACTATAGATGTCAATGTATTCATTTTTCTTTATTTATGTTCGTGCAGAATGTTTTTCCACAAGGAAGGGTGAGCAATAGGTCAGCACACAAAAGTCAATGCATACTCTACATGTGATCAGGGTATTTATTCTCCCATCGATGTGCTTTGATGGTGCTTAATATGTCTTCCCTTACATTGTTAAAACTAAAAGTGATTTTATACGTTGCAAAAAGGAACAAAATGTGAGAAACATTTGAGGGTTGTTCCTCCTCAGAACGCCGATGGATGATTGTATCTGTGGAGTGAAATAATGTTTATTTAAACTGAACATCCTGCCCCATCAACAGCTATATATGAACACAGGAAACACAGGCAGCAGCACGTATCTCTGCATGTCTGGCCGACATCTCCCAGTTGATGTCCTCACACCACCTCAAACTCAACCTGGGAAAGACTGAGCTACTTTACCTCCCAGGGAAGGGCTCTCCCACCACTGACCTCCACATCACTGTCCAGAACACAGTGGTTGTCTCCACAGAAACCGCCAAAAAGCTTGGTGTGACTTTCGACAACCAACTGTCCCTCAATGCAAACATTACAGCTACCACCAGATCCTGCAGATTCTTGCTGCATAACATCAGAAGAATCTGCCCGTTTCTCACCCAGAAGGCAGCTCAGGTCCTGGTCCAGGAGCTGGTTATCTCACGCCTGGACTACTGCAACTCCTTCATGGCAGGTCTGCTGCCAAAGCCATCCGACCTCTGCAACTCATCCAGAATGCAGCTGCTCGATTTGTCTTTCATCTTCCTAAATTTTTACACACATCACCCCTCCTCCGCTCCCTTCACTGGTAACTGGACTCTAGCTCTGGCATACTCCGCTGCTAATGGTTCAGGTCATGCTTACATCCAGGACCTTGTCAAACCCTACACCCCTGCTCACCCTCTCTGCTCTGCATCAGCCAAACAGCTGAAGACTCCCACCCTGCGTGGGTCAACTCGCCTGAAAACCTCTTCCAGACTTTCCTCTGTCCTGGCTCCCAAGTGGAACGAGCTCCCCACTGACATCAGGACCTCAGACAGCCTGGACATCTTCCGCCGCAGGCTGAAGACCTACCTCTTCCAACAATACCTCGGTCAAGTCATGGTCGCCTATATAAAAAAAAAAAAAAAACAACCCTCTGCTCTTCTATTTCTTCTCTTCGTTAGCATATAGCACTCCTGTAGCGATTACAGATGGCTCTTAAAGTTCTGTACTTACTTGATTCCTGCGGTCTAAGGCTAGTACCTTCAGGTTGAATGCACTTATTGTAAGTGGCTTTGGACAAAAGCTAAATCACATGTAATGTAATGTAATATAATGTAATATTATTTCCACAATGCCACAAAGATCTTCTTGTGTATTATGGGAGAAGCCATATTTTTGACTGGGGAGGCCCAAGGAGAGGTGTATCTTCATATAAACTCTTAATGCTAAAACAAAATGTAGGTTACTTTTGTCTTTTAGTACAACCGAACACTGAACAAGACATTTTTAAATGACCAAAATGTCCATAAACTTTAATAAAATAACACACAGTGGAAGGGTCAAAGTTCTGTTACGAAAACACAGAAAACAGATTCACGCCTATTTAGATGTTCACATTGTTCAGCTTCTGTCCTGATTGACAGCTTGCCATAGCAACCTGTCAATCAAAGGTAGCCCTGCCCCAAATCATAAGCTCCTTTATCATCTATTTCCTTCTAAATGGGACCATTATTTACACACTTGAAGAATACTTGAAACAAGCAATGGAGAAAATAATGTTGCCATGAGAATTTTTCTGAGGTAATAAATCAGGTGATTTTAGTATTGAGATAGATAGGACCGGAGTTCTTTTGCAACCTCTGTTGGCAACCCCCTGCTGGAATTTTGAAAGACTTCCGGGATTGCTTCACTGCTCAGACCCAGAGGTTGCCGCCTGTAAAACACTATTTAGAAAAAAAAAAAAAGGTTCATGCTGATGTTGATACAGTTGTCTAATAATTCTCTGACTCAGACATGCAGACTTCAAGCTGTCTCAAACTTTTGTTCGAGAGCTCAGACCGGACATCAGATTTGATTGTAACCTTCACACAAATAAATAATAAATAAATGCTGAGCCTTGCATAGAAATGACCGTACACCCCCTTTTTTGCCATACGTTCCCTTCGTAAATGAGGGCCTAAGTCTCCACCCATGGCTCCAGTCTACCATGCGAGACAGAACAAGAGAGGAGGCGGAATCACCCCCATATACCATAGAGCAGTGGTTCTCAACCTTTTTGAGTCGCGACCCAAGTCTGGAGCTTTTCTTTGCAGCCATCGCTCTATTTTTCCAGCATCAGTTATAGTTAGCTGCTAGCAAACTGCAGCTGCGGTAAAGCAACAACGCGCCATTATTTTTCCTTTTTATTAGTTTTTTCCCCCGCTGTGCTTACTGAACAGAATCTCATGCGCACAGTTCAGATCATACAAAACTACAACTAAAACATCTCCCTGTCTGAAATTATGTGACTTAATATTAATTTTGTGCATTTATATTTTTCTAAAGTCATTTAGCGACCACCAGAAATTTTCTCACGACCCCAATTGGGGTCAGGACCCCAAGGTCGAGAATGGCTGCCATAGGGTTATCAATGTTGGAAATTGAAAATCTTATAGTAACACATGTCACTATGACTGATCATCTCTGTGTTTTTATAGTGTCCTGTCCATAGCTAGTATCACAGATGAGTGCTTCATTCAGAAATGTTTCTTAGATGCTACAGCAGAGAAACCAGTTCTTGGAGCTTGTAAGCTCTTTTGATCATGTAAGGAGAGCTGTAACCTAGATAAAATTATAATTTCTTCCATTAAAAGGCTACCACATTGGATAAAGTTGATAAGGTTAAAAATATGTTTCTCCACAAATTGTTTAACATGTCCCTGTCTCTGACCCTATGAGACAAGCCTCGGCCCATAAATGTGAGGAATTTTTTAATTTCCTTTTAGAAAATAATTACAAACATCTTCGCTTTTGTAAAACTGCCTTCGACCTCTGCCTTCAACCATGACCAAATTCAACCACATCTAAACCCCAGTGTTTTCAGTAAGATCTGAAACTCTGTCCTGAATATTATAAACAGGTCCCTGGAAACTGGATAAACCAGAAAAAACAAACAAAATCCGAGAATAGACTGCTCTTACAAAATAGTTAGCAATCTAAGACTTAATGCTTGACCATGGTAACCTTACACTTCTGGTTCAGTTCAGCTGTGACACATGCTATACGCATGTATCAAACCAGCAGTTACCAGCCTGGGTGTTATTTATTTTTTATTTTTTCAACTCTTTTTATTGATTTTCCTCATTTTGAACATATAACATATCAGTCACTACAGACACCATACATATTTACAAGTACACGTTTACATGAAAAAAGGTAATTTAAGTTGTATTAACTTATGTGTCTCAAAATGAAAAGTAGAGAGGTGTAGGAGATAAAATAAAAAATAAATAAAAAGATTATACCTATATATATGCACCCAAACATGTATACACTCTTCAAAAGTAATAAAATAAAATAAAATAAAATAAGAATAAGCAGAGACAGGAATAAAAAAAAATAAAATAAAAGTTATTTCCTTCTATTAAGAGCACTTCTATAACTTGCCCTCAGACTATGTGTTCTGGTTAAAATAATCAATAAATAGTTGCCAAATTCTATAGAACTTTGTTTCCTGATTTTTCAGTAAGAATCTGATTTTCTCCAGTTGTAAATGTCTCATAACATCTGTCACAAGATTTGCATAAATTGGGGCTCTGGGTGTTATTTTAGACTCCAACTTGACTTTTGTCTCCCTCATAAACAGGGCAACCAAGCTGGCTATATTTCACCTCATAAACCAAGCCACAGTACGGCCATTCCTAACCCAACGAGATGCTGAAGAATTAATTCATGCCTTTGTCTCAAGTAAATTAGACTATTGCAATGCGCTTTTTAGGGGGCTTCCTAAAAGGTCTGTTCGAGGCTAAAACTAATCCAGATCTCTGCTGCTAGACTGCTTACCAAAATAAAGAAGAAAGATCAGATCACTCCAATATACAAGTTACATTGCACTGACTCCCTGAAACCTATGGAATTGATGTTGACATTTTTAAACGGCTCTCAAAAACATTATCTTTACAATCTATAAATGTTGTGTTTTTTAAAATTATTTATATGACTTTAAATTGATTTGTATTTAGCCAATCTTTTAAATGATTTACTTTCTCTGTAGGACTAAGCATTTTATTTCTTCTTGTGTACATATATTTTTATTCAGTATCGTTTTTGTTTTTGAAATATTCTTATCATGTATTGTTTTATGTGTTTGTTCATTTTTGTTTTTAATAAAAACCACTTTGAGCTGCATGTTCCAAAAATAAAAAATATAATAATAATAATAATAATAATAATAGATTTGATAAATATTGCGCTTTTCAAAAACTCAAAGAAAATATATGAAACAGAAAAGAAAAGCAAACAGACAGACAAGAGAAACAATCAAAAAGCAAAATGTCAGTTTATGAGTTGAAGGTGGTAGTGAGGAGGTGGGTCTTTAGGGCTTTTTTGAAATATGTGAGGGTGGGAGAATCACGGATGTGTTTTGGGAAGGAGTTCAAGAGGGTGGGGGCAGCAACAGAGAAGGCTCTGTCTCCCTAGGTTTTAGACTCGGTCCGGGTGGGGGGGACAGGAGGACGACGTCAGCTGAGTGGAGGGAGTGGGTGGATGTGATGTGGATGTAGGAGCTCAGTCAGGTAGGAGAGTGCAAGGTTATGTAGGGATTTGTAGGTCAATAGGAAGAGATTGCAATGGATCTTTTGAGGGAAACCAGTAGATGTTAAAGAGGACAGGGGTGAGGAGGTGGCAACAGGGTTTTGGATGTATTGTAGTTTTTGAGGGATTTAGATGGTCGGCCATAGAGGAGCCATGGATGAGGCGTGGAAGAAGGCGTTCATGGTGAGTTTTTTGATGTGTTGGTCGAAGTAAACGGTTTGGGGGAGGTGGATACTGGAAAACTGTAGATGTTGATTGAGAAGCTGTTGGTTTGGGGAGTGATTCTTTTGACCGTTGGTGATGATTTTAGATTTGTCGCAGTTTGGTTTGAGGAAATTTGTTTGAAGCCAGGATTTTATTTCAGCAATGCAGTTTGAGATGTTTGAGTGAGTGGTGGTGGTGGAGGAGATGTTTTTTGTAGTGAGGAGGAGCTGGATGTCATCTGCAAAGAAGTGAAATTTGAGACCATGACAACAGATTATTTGACCAAGGGGGAACAGGCACGGGTGAAGAGGAGGGGACCGAGAACTGAGCCTTGGGGGACACCTTAGAGGAGCAGAGGTGGATTTGCAGTTGTTAATAGACATGGAGTGTTGTCTGTCAGAGAGGTATGCTGAAGGTGGTTTGGAGCTGGGTGAGGAAGATGGATTGGTTTATGGTGTCAAAGGCTGCACTGAGGTCAGGGAGGATGAGGATATTGAGATTTTTGGCATCACAAGACAGGACGTCGCTGGTTATTTTGAGGAGGGCTGTTTCTGTGCTGTGGTTTGAGCAGAATCCAGACTGAAATGTTTTGTAGGTTTTTAAGTTGAGAGTCAACAGCACGTTCCAGGATTTTTGGACCGAAAGGGGAGACTGAAGAGATTGGTCTGAAGTTGGTAGGATTGTCATACATCTCTAGCTTCTCTGTAATCATGCCTGCTTAGATTCACAGGAATATATGCATTAGTTATTCAGATCATTGCAGAAAACCCATATGTAATTAATACAATTATGTTGCTCATACCCTTGAATTCTACTATTGCTGAATATATATTAATTGTAACTACATGTTTGCTAATTAGGCTACTTCAAGTCCATTGGACACTTCTTATAACTCATTCATGTACCCTGCTTTTTATCTATTATATAACAACTATAAGAGTGCTATTTTAATGATCAAAATGCAATAACCAAGGCTGACAGTTAGAGGTACAAACGAAAACCAAAATGGATGCAAGAACAGCTTTTTCTTGTTGTCAAACTTATGCAATAAAGGTCATGCTTAACACTGTACAACCCCACTAGTAAGTGGAAAACATCAGGATAACTTGAGATTCTTAGAAACCCACATCAATCAGGACTCTGGTTAGGGGCAGATGTTCCAGACCAAAAACATCAAACTGGTATGAGACATCCAAGTCCTCAGGCAAAACTCCTCCATAAGCCAGACTTATTTTGTTAAGTCTGACTCGTTCTACCATAGAGCAAAACTACTTACTACATTCCTATCATAAGTTTCCATAGTCCCTGAGCTTCAACTATGTTGAATTTGCTTTATGGATCAACCGGGAATGACTACCTGCTTTTGGAATCCTCTGGCTGTGACAGTTTGGGAGGAAATGTTGTATTACACACCTTATCTTATACTAGCCTAGTGCATGTTTGTCTAAATATGTTAGAAACTGCTAAAAAGGTCAGAAGGTTTAGTCAGTTACAGACTGAAGCTAAAGGGGGTGGAGAAAGAGAAACTTAAAATAAGTCATAAACAAGAGTAAAAAAGTTACGGGACTGTTTTTGATTTACATGTAACATCAGCAGTGTGGTTTTTATCACAGCTGTCAAAAGCCTGCGAGCCTGCCAAAGAATGTGAAGCACCTACCACACACACACACACCACTGGCCTGTATACAAGATGCTCTGAGTGAAGGGGACGAAAGAAAAGAAACAGCGACATAGAGCTAGTGGTCAGAGCAAAGATGCCACGCTGCAGTCCAAACAGCCAAAATCACTTGAGACAGTAGCCATGCTACATACATGCTAAAACATGCTATAGCTTGCACCTGACACGAAGCAATCTATTGTTTTATGACTTTATTCTCCAAATAATACAGCTTTTTCCTTCTAATATTATGATTTAATTCTAGAATTCTCAAATATTTTTTTTAGCAATGGCCAAACTAGAATACTGCCTTTTGGTTTCTCTTATTTGCTCTTTAATTTGCAGTTTTTTCCCTTGTTTACTTCTGCCCTGACCCCAGACCCAGCAGCAGCTGCTCTTTGCACTCTCTATCGAAACAGAGCTTCAACATCACTTCTTCTTCATTCTGTTTTATGGCAGATTGCAAGCATTCTGCCCCTTATTTACTTCAAAATAAAAGGTATTGAAAAATGCATCTGTTATCAGCATATCTCCTGCAACCCAATAAAAAGTGTATAAAGTGACTACTGTTAAATATTGAGAGTAACTGGAACACTGCTTCAGAGAGGGACAATGCTGTTTTTTTTTATATCTCGTTTCCTTGCTGTGAGAGCCACAAACAAAAGTCCCCTCCATTATATTCGGATGGTGGTAGGAAATGTGGTTGAAATTATTTTTGATACAAGTGCTAATACAATACCATGTGTTATGGTACTGATGGCAACACGTTAGACCTACTTATTTTGTCATCTTACGACAAAACCTTGTTTTCATTTAGCAGAAGATGCTAAACTTATCAAGTGATACACAAGCAGCCACATAAGAACCTAAATGAATACAGTCTATCGCTGACAAAAAATTTTTTTTATTGTTTTTAAGCCACAATCAACATTTTTTCGACACTTGGAGGCAGCAACAACCTGAAAATCACAAATTTAATGTATTATGGCATTATAAAGTTAATAAGCAATATGTAAGTTAAATATTCTCCTTGTAGCTCTGTTTTGGTCTCCACCAATTTGTGGGAAAATATAACATAATATAATAATTGCTATCCTTGACTTTTGTTTGTTGCCAGGCAGGTAAAGTACAGTGAGTTTATCACACACTTTTCCTCCAAAAGCAGCTACCAGCTGCTGAAAACAAAGTCTAGTGGAAACAAAGTCTAGTATTTAAGGGTCTAGATCACAAGTAAGTTTGGATGTCTGGAATTCCTTGCTTAGCCTGCTGTCCCTGTGATCCAGCCCCAGATAAGCCAAATAAAATGGATTGATGAAAGGAGGTTAATACTTGACTCATTATACTAAATGTTTTCTCAATTTTATGTAGTGGATGGTAAACATGTGGTCAATCTCAGATCTAGTTCAAGGTCCTACAACTACAAGGGGACATACCCCTTGTGTCTTGGTTAGGGTTAATTGGTTCGTCTACATCGGTAATGAGGCCGTCCCCGTTCAAAGGAACCTCATGGGACCCTACCCTGGTCCCTTATAGCAGAGGATTGACAATTATCACCATTCCCGAGCCAGGCTAGTTGTTCAGTGTGCCTGTAGTGGAATGAGAAAATGAATCAAAGTTCACGTCGAAGTTCCTTTTAGTTTTCTTTAGTATCAGACCTCAAATTACACTGCCTAGGTACAGCGGAGGAGAACTTAAGGGCTGCTGAAAAAGGTGTCCCCGAGTCCAATATAGCCCTGAGTTCTCTCTCTTTTCTGTCTGTGTCAGGGCATTTAAACAACTCTGTAAACCACAATTGTAACATCCCACACCTCCAATATATCGGACACGTTTTCCCTGAACGTGCACGCTGCTAGGTCTATTTTTAACCTTAAAAGGATACAACTTATACTGTTTATATTCTGCCCCCAAACGGCTCTAATGACTGACAAATCCCAGATCCTACAGTAGGTTATTTCTGGTTTAAACCGGCTGTTACATGATCAGGAGGTCATACTGCGGCCTTTTAAAAAAGCACAGGACTTATGATTAAAAGTAACAGAAAATATACCACATGCCTTTGGCATTCTGTCCTGCAAGTGATAGATTTACCGCTGGGTGACGGGACCGCTGGGTGACCCTGACAAGGTTTGACGGAAATCAATATGCATCCTCTACAGTTAGATGCTGCTCACCCTCAACCAGAGAAGGTGTGTACGACCAACAGCACCAGGAGCAGCACAGACAGAGCCACACACAGTGTGCATTTGTATTTATGTAATGCCTTATCTTACTGTGTGTAATTTATTTGTTTTGTCTCCACAGCCTACAGTCACAAGCCATCGTCTGAGGTAAGGCTGGATTAACCATATGGGCAACTGGGCAATTGCCCAGGGGCCCACGCCCTCTAAAGGGCCCAGGGCAGTGTGGGCACAAGCAAAATATCTGTTTGTGTCTTGTCTTCCTCTGTGATGCCTCTATCAATTAAATACATTTGTGCTGCTGGGAATAGGTGTTGTTAAATGAATATTGGATGCTTTGAAAGTGGTTGTTTACTTATTTTTTTGTGAAAATTGAGGACACTTCCTTCCCTTTCTTTCTTCTTTCTGTCTTTTTGTATGGTGTCCTTGAGTGCCAAGAAAGGCGCCTTCCAAATAAAATGTATTATTATTATTATTATTATTATTATTATTATTATTATTATTATTATTATTATCTATGTAGTAGGTCAATTTTGCCAGATTATACTGATGCTGATGTGTTTTGTTTTCATAACATCATATGTGAGTGAGTGGGTTTGCACATCCGTACATGAAAATGCACTTGATGACAGTTAGTTATTGATGTATTGAGTATATTAACTGTATATTACTGTAATTTATTCTGTATTTTGCCAGATTATGGTGATTCTGGGGTCGTGATGATGGGGCCCTTGAATATTGTTGCCCAGGGTACAGCAAAGTGTTAATCTGGCCCTGGTCTGAGGTCCCTTTTATGTGTCAAATTGCTTCATGTCACATCTCAAGGTATGTTTTGGTAGATAATTACATTGTTGTAGATCTGTTTATGAAAATGAAAACTCTACATATTGCAAGTTGATATGTAGGTTGATGGAGTGCACCAAACAGAACATGCTAAATACCATAAACAAACTGTACAATTTTATAACTAAAAACACACAGAAAAAGATCAGTTGGTCACCTCTGTCTCAAAGATAACTTAGTGAATTTTACATTTTATAACCACCCTTTTGGCTGGGTATATCCCTTTAAGTCTTTGCCAGAATATTTAGGAATCCACATTTCCCACAGGCTGTCAGAGCACATCGGTACTAAAATCAATATAAAATTGCCTTAAATGCTGGACAAATCTATCAATCTCACTGTCAGAAAGAATCTCAACAATAAAAATGTCAGTCCTCCCTAAAATGAATCACCTATTCACCATGATCCCTTCACTTCTAAATTTACCCTGGCTTAATTCCCTCAATACAGGAATATCTCAATTCCATTGGAACCTCGTACACCTCGTATAACACCTCGTATAAAACGATCAACACTACAAAAACCCAAGTTTCAAGGAGGACAAGATGCACCCAACTTTGAATTATATCACCTGTCCAGTCTCTTAAAATACTTAAAACAATGGCTCACTTCTTCACATCATGATTCACACTGGTTGGAAACTGAACAGGCACTTGCAAGAATATAAACCTCTCAAACCTCCCATTCATCAGCCAAAAAATTAAAAATGACAGTTTTCAGAACATTTCCATTGCCTCAGCTCTGACAGCTTGGTGGAAAATAAAGGCTCCATGGTTGCACCATCCACTCGTTCACCAATTTAGAACAACCTAGATTTTACAATAAACAGGAAACAATTAAACTTCATGTCATGGAAATAAAAAGGTATCACACATCTCCACCATATTGTTCAGGATTCCAAAATCATCAATTTTCAACAGTTGTAACAGTCAATATCTCCAATACTTACAGCTTTAGTCCACCATTCTCCTCAAAATCAACAATAGATTTGAGACGCAAGCTCATACAATTATCATATATGACTTTTCAAAGATTTTCTGCTCTGTTAAATTACTCTCAAGGATATATACATTTCTAAACACTACTGACACTTTAGTTTTTCTCCCAACCTCAAAGTGGGAACAGGATGTCTCCATCATTCCAAATACAGATTTCTGGTCCCAAATGTGCAAAACAATAACTGCACTCACTACAAAATCCCAAATTTACAACTCATTCAATTCAAAGTTTACCACAGTTTTATTTAATTTCAGTGAACCTGTAACCATGTGACTACAACCCTCGGGTAGGAGGCATTATACCAAATTAATTGCAGCTGTGGGTGCGCCGTCAATCATTACACCTGTGTATATATGTGAGGCGCACCCACGCACTCTCCCTCTTTCTATCCTCCTGGTCGGTAAGGCTTATACCTGTGTGTGAGTTTTCACAATTCACTGATTCCTCACGGCGTTCGTGCCGACTGTTGGGCTGCCTTGCATTTGGCACCCCTTTGGCGTGCCGTGAATTTTGTCTGTTTATTGCAGAGAGAAGAGTTTGTCAGAGACACGCTGCCGCACTGTGTGTTTGGCATCTTATGCAGACTCGCTCGCTGGCTTGGTGAGTATTTACTGGGCTCACCAGCTGTTGGTGAGCTCTCGCCACCCTTCGTTCTGGGGTGGTATTACATTCAGCTCCGCAATTAATCTGGCTTGCTGAGCAAGTTTTTTGAAGTTCCTCCGGCTGGTGCACCGCAGGTGTTCTGGAGTGGTATTGCACCCAGGCTGACAGTTATCTGGAATGTAAAATTTAGTTTTTGTTGTTTTTCTTCTATAGAAAACAATAGCATAAATTGGAAACAATTTGTTCATGCTTGGACTCACTGTTTTTTTCTCTAATTTGGAATATATTGTTCCATGTTTGTTGTATTAAACCTTCCAGATCTGGTGTGACCGCCACATTTTCCCTACCCGGAAAGGATGGCGTCTCTGGATGGCGACAAGGACTGCAGTGGTCCTGATGATGGCATGACACCTGGCCAAGAGCCAGTTCCACAGAGTTCAGATGCTCCAGCTGGCGGGAAGAAGGCCAGTAAGAAGCGGAAGTGGACCGAGCCAGACCGCTTCAACGATCCAAGGGTGGATCTTATGCAACAGCAGTTGGAGGAAATGCGTAAGACCATCGAATGTATGGCTGCAAATCAGCACCGCCTCATTGATCTACCACGTGACACCCCTCTGGGGGTGCCTCCCCATCCTGATGCTGTGTCTCTCTCTGCCTCAAATAACTTGGATAAGACCACTAGCTCTGGCTGTGGCTCCGTTGGGCAGCTAGATGTTTATAGTGATGAGGAGTTTGACACCAGCTCCCAAATAGACAAGGTTTGTCCTGAGTCCAGTGATTTTTCTATTGGATCTCTGCTCACACGGGCAGCAGCAGCTGCAAAGGCCTCGGCACTAGACCGGGATCCCGGGAGCCAGAGACAGGCCCTGTTGCCGTTGTATCCTGATTTTGTTGCACTTTTGCAGAAGTCTTGGGCTCACCCAAAAGAGGCGACTGCAGCCCGCTCTGCACTTAGCATCCTGGAGGGTGCTGCAGAGCATGGCCTGGATGGGGTGTCGAAGGTGGGCAAGACCTTTGCATTGTTGGCAGGGGCTCCGCCTACGAGCAGTAGAGCTGTGCGCCACCCCAATAAGAAGTGCCGCACGACTAATGGATTAGTCGCTAAGGCTTACCAGTCTGTAGCCATGGCGTCACGGCTGGCAAACACCAATGCTCTTTTGCTGGTTTATTTGGAGAGCCTGATTCGGGACCTGGAGTCCAAAGGCTCAGCTGATCACCTGCCGGAAATTATCAAGGTGGTGGACACTGTGATCCAGGGCGCTAGCTCCCAAGCCAGGGTTCTTGGTAACTCCATGGCGCAATTGACCATGGCCCGGCGGCATGTGTGGTTGAGCCAGTCAGGATTATCTGATGGTGATAGGGCGGCTGTCCTAGAGGCTGCTATTACCCCTGGAGACGTGTTCGGGCCGACAGCAGAGGCTGCGTTGGATGAGGCCCAGAAGGTCAGGCTGCGCACGCAGTCCATTCAACGGCCTGGGCAGTCTAGGCCTCGGCCATCTAGAGCTGTTGCTCAGGGTCCTCTGGAGAGGCATAGAAACCCCCAGCGGACTTGTCCCATGGGGCAGGGCTCCTCACGGGGTTTCGGACAGGTGCGACAGGGGATTCCCTGACATCAGGTGCAGGTCCAGCAAAGGCGCAGACGTGCTGATTATAGGGCAGCAGAGCCCCGCCAGCGCTCCTGATGGTGCGCATCCACTGGCGCTGGCTTTTTCCATCACCCAGCTAAACGCTTGGCGCCAGTGCACCTCCTGTCCATGGGTGATGAATACTCTGGAGTTCGGGTACCGTCTGCAGTTCAGGGTCCATCCCCGTCGCTTTCGTGGGATTTTGGAAACCCCAAGGAAGGATGCAACTCGATCTGCTATTCTGGCCGACGAGATCTCCGCCTTATTGGGGAAGGGTGCAATACAGCCTCTGTCCCCAGACGGAGCAAGACAGGGGTTTTTGGTATGTGCTTCATCCGAGGTCCTAGCGAAGAGCCATACAGAGGCAGTGTTGGCACATTTAGTTACACTCGGGCTGCATGTGAATGCAGAAAAGAGCTGCCTAGCCCCAGCCAGGTCAGTCGAGTATCTGGGCCTTACTCTGGACTCCAGCGCCATGAGGGCCTACCTGACTCTGAAGAGAAGGAGGGCAATCAGGGAGTGCATCGCCAAATGTATTTCCCAAAAATCAGTTTCGGTGAGGCAGTGCCAGAGGATGTTGGGCCTCTTTGCAGCAGCTGCCCAAGTTGTGTTGTTGGGCCTCCTGCACACACGCCCGCTCCAGCGTTGGTTTGTACACCAGGATGTGTCTCTACCCAGAGACAAGGGGAGGATGATTACCCTGTCGAAGGAAGGCATCAGAGTCCTCAGGTGGTGGAGCCGGTCACAGGCTGTCCGAGACGGTGTTCCCTTGGGCCAAGATGGCAGCAGGGTCACCATAACAACCGATGCCTCCCTATCAGGCTGGGGCGCAGTCTGGGAGGGCAGGACTGCTCGGGGGCACTGGGGCACAGCGCAGCAGGGGTGGCATATAAACCACCTGGAGATGGAGGCTGTTCGCTTGGCCCTGGGACACTTCCTCCCTGTGGCACAGGGGAGACAGGTTCTGGTTCGAACAGACAGCACAGCGGTGGTGGCTTACATCAACCGTCAAGGCGGGTTGAAGTCGCCATCCCTACATGCAAGGGTGCATCAGCTGCTCCTGTGGACTCAGTCCAAGAAGGTGTTCCTGAGAGCCTTTTATCTTCCAGGGCCTCAGAATGTGGCGGCGGATCTGCTGTCACGGAGAGGTCCTCACCCTGGCGAGTGGAGACTGCACCCACAGATAGTGGACCAAATTTGGTGTTGCTTTGGTCGGGCACTGGTGGACCTTTTCGCCACATCAGAGAACACCCACTGTCCTCTGTGGTCATCAATGCACGGGCCTCCAGGACCCCTGGGAACAGATGCCATGAGCCTGTCATGGCCTCAGGTGAAGCTCTATGCATTCCCGCCACTCCCTCTCCTGCCGGTTTTCCTCAGGAGGGTCAGGTGTTCACATGCCCAGGTGCTCTTGTTGGCACCCAACTGGCCACAAAGGCCGTGGATGGCAAGCATCTGCGAGATGCTGGACGGTTGCCCATGGCGTCTCCCGGTCAGAGTGGACCTGTTATCCCAGGTACAGGGCAAGATATGGCACCCGAATCCCATGGTTCTGAGCCTTCATGTATGGCCCTTGAACGGCAGCATCTGACATCCCTTGGCTTGGAGGGAGGGGTCGTGGAGACTTTGCAAGCCTCGCGGGCCCCCTCCACTCAACTGCAGTATATGAGTAAGTGGAGAGTGTTTACGGACTGGTGCCGTGCAAAGAACAAAGACCCCTTGACTTTCTCACATCTCAGTCATCCTCTCCTTCCTCCATCACCTTTTTGTGCTGGGTCGGGCTGAATCTACCATCAGGGGTTATCTTGCTGCAGTCTCAACTGTGCATGATAAGTGTGATGGTTTTTCCCCAGGTGCGCATCCCCTGGCTTCCCAGTTCTTGCGAGGGGTGAGACGGAGACGTCCACCCCAGAAGCTTCTGCTACCCCCATGGGATCTCCAGGTGGTCCTTGGGGCTCTTTGCCTTCCCCCTTTTGAGCCAATGTCGAGCACTGACCTTCGTCTTCTAAGTTGGAAGACTGTTTTTCTTTTGGCACTTGCCTCGGCCAAACGGGTGAGTGAGCTGAATGCCCTCTCCGTAGGCGTGGCATGTCTCAGGTTCGGGGACAAGATGGTCCAGCTTTTGCCAAATCCAGCTTTTCAGCCTAAGGTTTTGCCTAAAAATTTTTGTATCCAGGCCTCTGGTTCTTGAGGCCTTCCATCCACCACCACATACCTCCTCAGAAGCTGAGAGGCTTCACAACTTGTGCCCGGTGAGGGCCCTCAGGTTCTATGTTGACCGCACAAAGTCCTACCGTGCTTCAGACAGCCTGTTTGTGTCTTATGGAGGGACCACATTGGGCAGGGCTGTTACAAAACAACGTCTGGCCCATTGGATAGTGGATCTCATAGCCCTTGCGTATGAGCATGCCGGGGTGGATCCCCCTTCAAGACTCGTGGCGCACTCCACTAGGGGAATTGCCACTACATGGGCTATGTTAAGGGGTGCACCCTTGGAAGAGGTGTTGGCTGCAGCTGGCTGGTCTTCCTCATTGACATTCGCCCGGTTTTACCGTTTTAACCTGGCTTCATCAGTTATCCCCTCATCTGTTCTCGGGGTTGCAGCACGTAATTGAGTTTGTTGCTGTTTTTGTTTATGGTGTCACTTCCCTCTCTCTTATGTACGATTGAGTGACATTGGGTCATGTGTTTCTGTTGACACTATTTTCCAGAGAGACGGATTTTTGTTTACCATGCTTTATTCAATCATGATAATAAAAAGCTTGAACCCAGTTGATTGTGTTCAATGTATTTCCTGAGATGTCATCTGAATGACCTCTGTGCACATAATGTCCTGTATTTAACCTGCAGGTGGTGCCACCTCCCTCTCCTCGTGACTGATTTGGTATTCAGTTGTCACATGGTTACAGGTTCACTGAAATGAAATAAAACGAATGTTTACGTATGTAAACACGGTTTTATGAATGAAGTGAACCTGTAACCATACGAGGTCACTCGGCGATGAAGGTAGGCATCCTTCCCAGTCGATAGAAAGAGGGAGAGTGCGTGGGTGCGCCTCACATATATACACAGGTGTAGTGATTGACGGCGCAACCACAGCTGCAATTAATTTGGTATAATGCCTTCTACCCGAGGGTTGTAGTCACATGGTTACAGGTTCACTTCATTCATAAAACCGTGTTTACATACGTAAACATTCGATCATACTACACAGGTAGGATAATACATAAAATGGGCTTCACTACATCAGACCAATGCACTAATTGCACACAGCACACAACAGACAAGCACATGCATGCTTTCTGGTACTGTACAGCAATTAGACAATTTTGGATACAAGTCACCGATCATCTATCACATATATTAGACTGCCACATCCCACTATGCCCTCAACTCTGCATCTTATTCTCACAATTACATAATCACATTACACTGTTTACAGCCCTAGCTGTCACCAAGGAAACGATCCTCCTAAACTGCAAAAACATGAAGTAAACTGAACATCACACACTTGAAGAATTTGTTATCAAAGTTCAATGGGAAAATGTCAGCATCAATTAATCACAACATTCCCCGTTCAACAAAACTTGGTCTACATTTATTAAAAAATTCACCTCTACAAATGCCTGCTGTCAATTCAACAGAACTTTGTATCACACCTCTTTTTCTCCCTGAAATATCCACACATATATACAAGCACTTATAAATACAGAGTACACACACCCCCCATTGGTCAGGCTACCTCCTTGTCTGTCTGTCTGTCTACCAGTCTGTTTGCTGGTCTGTTCATCAGTATATATGTAAGGCCACACAATAACCCTCCTCTCACTTGTTTACCATTATAGATCAATGTTAACAACACCTGGTGTGTCACTATGTAAATATTTACTTTTTGTTTGATAATTTACCTTATTTCCTTCCTAAGTTGTTTAACTTTTTCTTGTTCGGTAAATAAAAATGATGTTGTCCTCCAAAAGTTTTATTAACCCTCTGGAGTCCATGAAACAACCTGCACATTACTTCTTCATGAAGACATAAAAATGAAGCAACATCGAGTCATGCCATCAGCTTCCCTCTAAAGTTCTGGCTTGAAACGCCATGCCAGATTTTTTTTTTATTATATTCGGCCAAGTAAGGAGATAATGTCAAATATATTTAGTATAAAAATATAGAACTAGATATTATCCTCATTTTACCTGTTATATGTTATATTTGCAACCTGTATTCATATTGGCAACATTTAAAATTATGTGTTTTTAAATACAATTTTCAAGATCAGATTTTATGTTTCGTTTAGTTTCTTTTGGGTTCAACATTTTGATCAAGTAAGTCAAAGTTAAACATTAATTATCAGGACATATAGGTGAGGTGATGCTGAAAAACTGATACCAACATGGCATGGTAAAGAGTTGTTAACAGATTCTTTAAAGGACATAATAGTCCAAGATTTCAGAGGGTTAATGAAGATGCAACTGCATCTAGCTGACTGACAGACCTCAGGAGGCTTTCCCGGAAGGGGTCATCAGTTCTGACCTAGAACATTTTGTGCTCTGCAGGGGAAATGACATGGCTCCATATGAACCACCCTGCTGACCCTCCTCTCTCTGATCCAGTGTTGGGGATGGGAAGACTAGACCTATAGGTGAAGGGCCGGGGAGGGCAGGACCTGGAAGGGCTGCACCCTGGTGAGAAGGACTTGACAGGGCTGGGCCTGGGGGTGTAGGGCTTTGGGGATTTGTGGGCTTTGGGGGGAGTTGTACTGGTGACATATTGCTGCTTGTTGCCATGGAGGAGATAAATGCAGCCATGAGCCCCATGTGCTGCATGCATTCTCCTGGTGATTGAAGACACCAGCACCACTCTCTCTGCTGCTTTTCTTTCTGCTAAGTGTTGCTCTGGTTTTCTGAGTGTTTTGTTGAGAAATGCATTGAGGAATCCTTTAAAATTAAATGATCTGACTCCAACACAAAATCCTCAGCACTATTTCTCTGCGCCGATCATTTGATGGAGAATGATGAGCAGGAGACGTCCAAGTTCTCAGTTTAACTTCATTTTATTACAATACGTCAAGAAATGTGCAGTTTACAGAGTCTCTGGGTTCAATCCACACGTCCCTGACATCATAGGCTGGTCAGTTCATGAAGTCTGGACCAGTCTACTTTCCTTTAAATCTGTTTTATATCCTAACAGGTTTACTAAAAAATGTAGGTAGAACTCTCCAGAAGTCGCCTCCTTTCAAGCCACTGATTTGTCAGCTTATTGCATACGTGGACACGTCATGTTACCAAGCAGAGAAGACAGTTATCTTTCTGCTCAGCACACCATGGGACTGTTCTGGCTCCATTCCTGTTCACACTGTACACAGTGGACTTCAACTACAACTCTGAGTCCTGCCACATCCAGAAATACTCCGACGATACTGCTATTGTGGCGTGTATCAGGAATGGACAAGAATCTGAATATAGGGATCTGATAAAAGCCTTCAGTGACTGGAGTCACAAGAACTATCTCCTACTGAACACCTCAAAGACTAAGGAAATGATCAGAGATTTCCACAGATTCAAGCCCCCTCTTCAGCCAGTGAATACCTGTGGGGTGGACATGGAGGTGGTGCCAAGTTCTAAGTATCTAGGTGTATCTAGGGAGAGATGACCTGTCAACATGTTCAGGCCATCCTGAAATACCCAGATCATCCGCTACACAAAACATTTATGGACAAAAAAACAGCAGTGGACGGCTCCTCTCTCTCTGTTGCAGGACGGAGAGATTCAAAAGATCCTTCTCTCCTACAGACATCAGGCTGTCTCATTCTAACAGAGATTCTACCAGACTAACTGGATTTACCCTCGGGGATAAATAAAGTAATTTTGATTTGATTTGATTTGATGTCTGTGACCTGTAACAAAACTTTCAAAACATAAACTCCTGCCTTGATATGACTTGCAGAGACATTATTGGAGACACAGATTTTTCAACAAAACAATAAAACTTACTTACTCTAAATAGGGCAGAGGAAGTTTAAGCAGCATTTATTTAGTTTAATCATAGTTTAAAAATAATATTAGCACATGATCATTGTATCAAAGCATCTTGCATGCACTGAGAGGGCACACACACACACACACACACACACATACAGTGAATTACGCATAGAAACATACGTTAACAGAGACAGACAACAGAGACAGAATAACTGATTATTTCTAACAGTTTACACCTTCTCACTGACTAATGAGAAGTAAAGCGCTCTCCATTCAATCTAACTGATACGACTCAGTCAAGTCTGTCAAAATAAGTTTTTCTACCCTGCATATGAAATTGATCTACCTAATTATTGCTTCAAGATTTGACTTCACATTTACATCTGCAGCACTGTGACCGCACACATTCTGAGGTTTCTCCACTCACAAACAGCCCATAACTTACAGTAAATCATTACTCTGGTTCTGCAGATTGGGATGACATGGGAATGACAACTAAACGAGAACTTCTCTCGAAAGTCATTAAACAATTCAGTCTTGCAACAGGAAGGAACCATTGCCACACACACACACACACACACACACACACACACACACACAGTGCCAAGGAAAACTTGAAAACTCTCCATGCAGGTACTTTAGAGTTAGATTTCAGTAATCAATGTAGATTAATTCAAGTTGTCTTTCAAAGAGTGACAGGTGTTGGATGTGTTCATTATACATCTTGTTGATCCAACTGTTGCAGCTACACCACTGCTTTCTGGCACACATCAAGGTTATTATAGTTAACGAAAACCAACGAACGTCAACTTCAACTTTTTTCATTTGTAAACCTTTTTGGTTGATGTGAAATCTATTTCATCTATCTTGTTTTATGACTTATTGGGGCTGAGATGGATCAGAAAAAAGGAAATAAAGGAACATTTATTGTGACTTTTTTTAATCTGGCACCCAACAAATACCCCATTACAAAAAAATTAAAACTAATAAAAACTAAACTAAAACTAAGCATTTTCCCACAAATAACAAAATAAAAATAAAAAATCACAACTAAATTAAAACTAAAACTAATTTAAAAAAAATCCCAAACTATTATAACCGTGGCACACATACAAGTGACTTCAAACTGTGATTAATTTCAATAGAGCTCTGCACAGATTTGGCCTTTGATACATTACTTTACACTGCCAAAGCCACTATAATTGCTCATAGTTTATGGATTTCTTTTGTATTACTTTTGGGAATGACTAATTAGCTTTTATAGTCTAGTAGAGGTAAACACTGTATAACCTATCATCAGTTTCTAGTTTCACAGGTGGATGACAAATGCTGTGTGTCATTGAGTCATTTTCTTAACATAGCACTGTAGCGTGCCTTGTTGGGAATAATTGTCTTACATTTGACATGATCAGCAGGTTCCCATCCTTTGAGTCATGAGTTCATCACTAATAGCTGGTCCCAGGTCTGAGGGTGGTGGCACGCAACCAAAGTCTGAGGAGAGAGTAAAACAAAACCACAGCCACCTCCGCACTTGTCAACAATCATACCTGCTTTGTGAATGTTGTTTTGTCTCCTGTTACCTGAGGCAATCCATGTCTTCTCATACTGTCATACAATGGCATGTCAGGCCAAGCAATTACACGCAATGCACACAAATAAAGTTTATTCCCGGGAAAGCACATTGGTTGTTTATCACTCACACTGTGACTAAGGATGTACGGTATGTCTCAGTCAGAAAAAAACAAATTAAACAAAAAGTCATTCAGGCATAGTGAGAGTAACTCTCACCACACACACAACAAAAAAATCACCCAAAATCATACACCGCAAAAAAAGGGCGTCTAAAAACAAGATAAAACATTAAATCTGAGAGAAATGATCTTGCTGTATGGACAGATAATTTCACTTGACAAGATTTCTTAAATTAAGATTGTTAAATCTAGAAATAAGCATGTTGAACGCTTAAAATAAGAAATTAACTCTTAAAACAAGATAAATTATGTAACAAGTTTAAAAAAAAATCTTGGTAAGAAACAAATAATTGTCAGTGCACTCTGCTCGGGCCAGTTCATCGCTGCATGCAGCTTTAATTTATCTTGTTTTAAGAGTTAATTTCTTATTTTAAGCGTTCAACATGCTTATTTCTAGATTTAATAATCTTAATTTAAGAAATCTTATCTGTCCATGCAGCAAGATCATTTCCCTCAGATTTAGTGTTTTTAGACAAACCTTTTTGCAGTGTAAACATATTAAATACATTTATTCATTGACAAGATGGCAAATAACGACATTATACAATGGTAAGCATTTCACATTATGAACAGGAAAATACACTAGACATGTTGAATTAATACAAGAGTATTAGAACAAAGGCAGAGTGAATCAACTCTCTGACAGTCTTCTGTACACATGTACTGCCACCTTGTGGCCAGTCAGCATATGGCCTGAGCTCCACAGGAGGTCCGTCAGACAGTCTCGTACACTTCCACAGAGCAATTGGCATTTTTAAAGATCGGTTAACTTCATTCAGGAAAGTTGGTATGATTATTCAGGTGTTTGGGTAAAAAAAATCATAACATTACCTTTGAGTTGTACTGCATAGTTACAGTTGGAGCAGCCTACACTGCCCTACAAAGTCTAACTGCAGTAACTACATTTTTGGTCAAAATTGAGTTCTAACTAAAAATTAACTCCTTGATGTCTGTTTTATCTTGTGACAGAGTTTTAGGTTTCAATTTTGCTTTATATCAAAGAAATAATGACATAAAAACCACAAAATCCAACTAAAAACCAAGCAGTAATTGCACTTACCATGGTCTGCTTTGGATATAAATATTAATTTAAACATAAAAATAATAGATACAAGTTTATTTGAAAGGGAAATTATTATCTAGATGGTGATTAAGTAAAAAAAAGTGAAATAAAATGATATAAAGAGGACTAAAATATAACATCACTTTATAATATTAAGTCTAAAATGCGCAAATCTTGGAATAGGGTTGTTAAACACTTTTGAACACACTGATAACAGAGTCAATTTTAAAATGTTTATTCACTGAAAAAAAAAAAAAAACGAAAGAAGACAACGTTGTTGTTACTCCACTTTGTTTTTGCATTACTATTATATACCTTTCACAGCAATGCAGTCACTACGTTTTTGGGGTCAAAGGTCAAATAAATCATGATTTTTGAGCATAAAAATGACATCAATACATGTAGAAATAATTGTCATATTACTTATCTACCAACCAATTAGGCTGGCCAGTAAAAAAAAAAAAAACATTAAAAAACTTTAAAGCAGTTTTTCTCACTTTTCTTCATAGGGCCATACAGCCCGTAGCATTTTATCAGCTCACTTTGGACGATGGTAACGTTTGTTAATTTAATAACATTAAATAGCTAAAATTAACATCAGTTACTCCCACCTTAAATTTACAAGGAAAGGTTAGAGACTTCATATGTTTGGAGAATAACCAACACAAACCATCCACTGCCTAAAGAAACCAGTCCTACTTTTTTTTTGCTGATATCTTTTTAGCCAAATTAGCCACGATTGTAATAGTAAATGAATATGATTCCTTTTCCATCCCATCTTATAAGCCTGTGTATATTTAATTATCAAATCATTTTTCTGGTATGTTTAGCAAACAGCATGCATCATGTGATCATTAAAACATGTTTTGTGCATGAATGCTTTGTGTTATTAACTTGCTGTTTTTGTACTATTTTTGTACAATTACTATAGTCTTGCCTGGGGCACCATGTTGGTCAGGGCGGGCTTTGCGTCTACTTCTTGCTCCTCTCTGAGGTACAAGTAGTATTACAATATAGGATGTCCCAGGAATAGCTGGTTAGCATACTCAATAGATATGTCTTGAAATAATATCAAAATTGTCAATTCTTCAAATTCTTTTGCAAATGTTAGTTTATATCTGGCCATATCTTAAAAAATTTGCACATTTTATGATTACTTTGGTCTTGACAGTTCTGCTGAAGGCGCAATAGATTTTTTGTCCTTTAAAAAAAAAATAATCTTCTCCTCAAAATGCCCAGCCAAAAGTCACTGCAGTTATCATTTTCTTTGCAGTCTGGTCTGAAATGTATGGAGCCCTTAAGGGACATGGGAGAAAAAAACCCATTAGGTTTTAGGTTCTCGCTCCCACTGCTTCTGGTTAGAGGCTCCCTTAAAAGCACAGAAACTCAACATAACTGAAAAATGTTGGAACAGACAAGCAAGTGAGAGGAAAGAGGGAACATCCAAGTACACATTGTCTTTGCTTTTTGAAGGTTTAACAACCAGAATACAATGTCTGACAAAAATGTCAAAAATGTCCTGAACATAAATCATGAAAATGCCAAATACATCCCTGTTATTAATGATCCAGGAGACGTATATGGTTCCACAAGATACTCCAGATTTTAGCATGTTACAGCAACGTGCACAATTAAGAGTTGGAGTTGAGGCTCTCCAGCATCTTGTTAAAATGTTCTCTTTGTTCTTCTGTCCTCAAAAGTATTCTGCAGTTAGCAGCCCTGATGTCATCTCTTTATTAGGCTGTTAATCGCTTTGATTTCATCCGTGGACAGAGGAGAAAGATTGTAGCCTCTCAGCTCAGGTTTTCCTGCAATCAAAACAAAGACACATCATGCTCACTCACTGCTGCAAGACACCAAGTGCACTGACACATCAGCCTTGACTTTAGGAGGTATTCTTTATAAAAAGAAACATATAGTTCAGTAATAACTGAAATGTTCCACTTGCATTGGATTAGGGCTGCAACTAATTATTTTCATTATCGATTCATCTGTCAATCATTTAAACAATTAATCGATTAGTTGTTTGGTTGTCAATAAAATGTTGAAAAAATCAGTGTTTCCCAAACCACAAGATGACGTCCTCAAATCTCGTTTGGTCCACAAACCAGAGATATTCAGTTTATTGTCATAAAGGAACAAAGAAACCAGAAATATGCACATTGAAGAAGGTGAAATCAGAGAATTTGGACTTATTGTCTTTAAAAAATTGCTCAAACCAATTATTCAATTATCAAAATAGTCGTGGGGCCGGCAGCTCGTTAGAAAGACTAAGAACAAGCCGAAGCAGCACAGTCCTCCTGCAGCAGTCTCTCCCAGCTGCAGAGCCGGGGGGGATGTTAGCCCCTTAGCGTCCAGTCTGCAAATTGCTAATAGGCTAACAGTTAGCTCTGTAGCAGTACAGTGTGTATGTGCTGCTGCTGCAGGAGGTGTTCACTTAGCGATCTCTGTTTGTTTACAACAAGCACCAGACACTCTGTGCACAGTTAGCGATGCTGGTTAATTCACCATCACTATGTTTATGATCAGCAGAGACATTGTGCATAATTAGCCATGCTGCTTTGTTTATGATCAGCTGCTGACGTTGTACAGTTAGCGACGGCGGCCACAGTTGCATCTCCCGTGTTTAATCTGTTCTGACCATCGAAAAACCATACGTCATCTCCAGAGTCTCATAAATCCCTCTGGGGGCCTTTTTGTAATGGAGAAACGCACAGTGAGAGGACATTTTAGAGGGCGTGGCCTGAGACTTCCCCAGTGGTCACTCTTCCCCCTAAACGAAACACGGCTCATTTGATCGTCTGCCCAGCCTCTGCTGCTTTTCCAGACAGTCTCATGGCAACAAGACTCTCTGAAAAGTTATCTGACTGTTCCCCCAAAAGTAGTTCCAACATGGGACTGCTCATAACATCATAAAGTTTTGTTTTGACAGGTTTGTTTACAGATTAAACAACCAAGCTACACCATGGAGCTTTAAATGAGTTTCCACTCTCGCTAATCGCTTCCTTAAAAAGGTGCAAAATTACTGTCCACATGATCCAAAAACTAGAAGACAGTAATTAGTGATTAGCATAATGACACATAATGAACCTGCATGTTCTACTCTCCAACCTAAAATTAGGACCTACACCTAAATTGAAAATCAGCATTTGGGAGACTGGTGCAACGGACATGTCCCCAAAGAGTTGAGCTCCATCCAAGGAGAGATTACTAACTGAGTGGAGGCACAGAGACCAACAGCCTGGCAGAGAGGAGGGCCAATCGGATGCTATGCTGAGTCTGATGTGGGGACGATGCAAGCAGCCTGCTCTCTGATATAACCTGCCTCGCTTCTACTTCCTTTCCCATTTCATGTTTTATACTATGAATCTGGACAATTATACATTTAAAACAGTTAATAATGTTATTATTATTGGTCACATTATTACTATTTTCTCGTTGTTTTGATAGGATAGAAAAAAAGTCAAAATCATGGAAAAAAGGTAAAAATGAGTCAAAGTCACAAGAAATTATTCAAAATGAGACAAAAAGGGGTGGTTAGTAGCGTAGTGGGTTACACAGGCGCCCCATGTATAGAGGCTACAGTCCTCGCTGCAGTGGAGCCGGGTTCGAATCCGGCCTGAGCTCCCTTTGCCGCATGTCCTCCCCTCTGTCACCCCCTTTCTATATGTCTCTCGCTTTCAATAAAGCATGTAAAATGCCAAAATAATAATCTTTAAAAAAAAAAAAAAAAAAAATGAGACAAAAAAAAAGTCGAAATCACGAAAAAAAGTCAAAATGGCGAGAAAATCGTCATTTTAATGAGAAAAAATTAAAGTGACAGGAAATTGTCAAAATGAAAATAAAAAGTTGACGTCACATCAAAACAGTCAAATTTAAAAAAAAGTTGAAATCATGTAAAAAAGGTTAAAATGATAAGTAAAAAAAAGTCGAAATCACGAGGAAAAAAAGTCAAAAGAACGAGAAAATCGTCAAAATAATGAGAATAAGTGAAAATAAGTGATAACTGTCAAAATGAAAAGAAAAAAGTTGAAGTCACATGAAAAAAGTCAAAATGACAAAAAATGTTGAAATCACGCAAAAAAGGCCAATGAGACCATCTATTAATAAGAAGCAATTAAACAGGTTTTCCGAAACGGCAAACCATCTCTTTTAATGAGCATATTGCAGTGAGCCAGTTGGACAGCTGAATACTCTTCATACCCTGCAACTCATGTAGACAATTGACTTTTGCTTTCAGTGCTTTGCGAAGGTCGTTTATCTCCTTGTCCAGCTGCTCCTGGTCTACAGAAGAGAAAAAAAAGTTCAGGATGAAGTCATCAAATGTGGCTACTATATATGGACAACAATTCACTCTATAATCAAATGTATGAATATAAATCTAATAATTTTTTCATTTTATTGATTGGATTTTTTTTTTTTTTTACCTTTCTGAATCATTTCTTTTGTCTTCAATTTGGGGAATTTGATGAACATGTTTCCAAAGCAAACCTTCACTTTCTCTGCAACAACAGCAGTGGTTAGTCAACAACCTGTATTACACTGTGAAAACACCACAATAGTTGTTTCAATAATCTAAAGTCCACTGTTTAAACGTGCATGTACGAACTTAAACTTCAACATTAGGAAGCTGTTTCTCTTCTCTGACAGCATCCTGATGGAGGCTCACTCACCTGAATCTGACATTTCATGTCTCAGTGCGTTCAGTGCCTCTCTGTTCCGGTTTCTCTTTGTGTCCAGGTCCACTATCTGAAACATCCACAATATACAGGAAGTGATGCATAAACATTAATGTGCTCATATAATAATATGGAGCAGTCATATGTTTTAGTTGTCCATGTTTTGTATTACAGTGTTAAAGATGGAAACAATCATTGTAATAATGGATACCATATATTGTCAGTTGATATCTTAAAATTCAGTTACTGTTGTATAAGGCTGCAACTGACAATTATTTTTATTATCGATTAATTTGTTGATTATTTAAACAAATATTCGATTAGTTGTTTGGTCAATAAAATGTTGAAAAATACCAATCAGTGTCTCCCAAACCACAAGATGACGTCCTCAAATCTCTTGTTTTGTCCACAAACCAAAGAGATATTCAGGTTATTGTCATAAAGGAACAAAGAAACCAGAAATATTGACATTGAAGAAGCTGAAATCAGAGAATTTGGACTTATTGTCTTTAAAAAACTGCTCAAACCAATTATTTGATTATCAAAATAGTTGATTAATTTAATAGTCGATTGTTTGATTAATCGAATAATTGTATTTTCAGTTAACACTAAATATTTGTTATCACATAACTCGCAAAACTTGTGTTCATAGTCAAGCAAAAAATATGTATAAACAAATAACAGTATATTCAGCTAAAAGATGATAAACGTCATCTTGATACATTGCCGTGTAATTGATGCCGTCTCAGTCGCCAAAGTTATTAATTGTTAATTCATATATATGTGTCAGATAATGTACTATGTCCAAAGTATATGTAGCTATGCCATTCAGAAAGTTATACATTTGTTTATTGTGTTAACAGGGACCGACAGTCCGCTATTATCCGTTATTGTTATTTATAAATAACTTATTGTACTGTACTGTAAAATAAAAAATAAATCACAGAACACCTCCATGGTGAGTTGTGCTTCGCTGCTTTTATGAAACTAAGTAGCAAACAAATTCAGCCAGGATCAGAGAATTATTCAGGTTTAATCCACTTTGTGGCTTTTACTTGTTAAATCGTGGAGATTCAACCTTAAAGCATCTTCTTCCATTTTCACTAATATGTGTCAGAGTGCTGATGCCAAAGACACATCATGTTGTGAACTGGTTTTGAAAATGCAGCGTTGAATTTAAGCAGGATGTCCAGTTACGCAATGAGGCACACCTGCACACTCGGAAGGCTGTTTCATATAGTCTAGGGCTGGGAGATATATTTTTAAATGTGATATGGAATTAGACCATATCGCATATATCGATATAGTTCAAATTTGCACTGTGATCCTTGCTCCAGCTCCAGGCAAGATTTTATTTAAGATTTTTTTTTTATTTAAATGTGCACTTTATGGAGCTTTGATTAAAAAAAAAAAAAAAAAAAGGTACTCCTGTTGTTAAACAGTATTTATGTTCACTTAAATAAACGGTTTCAATAAAACAACTTGTGACATGTCATATTTGATTTTGACTGAACATTTGTTCTCACTTTGCATTAAAAATATCGGGATATATATTGTATATCAATGTTCAGCCAAAATATATCTGGATATGACTTTTGGTCTATATACCAGTGATAGGAAGGACTCTGTCCTCTGGAGGACCCGTCTCTGAAGGAAGGATCCTTGACTTGGGGATACAGCCACTGTGTCAACCGTGATGTTTGGGGACTAACTGCATTTTATTGCAGTGCGTTTCTTGGATTTGTGTTCCTTCAAAAACTGAGGTGGACATTGTATTAGAAAATAAGTTTCAATCATAATTTCACAATGCTCTCTGGTAAAGTTTACAGCCTCATTCTGAATTTGCTTGAATAAAATTGTACCAAATGCTTCAAAGTAATGTCATTAACGAGTCATTGTTGGCTTGTTTGATCAAACCTCTTTTGAAACAGAATACATATCAACCAAGATGTACAATTAACAATACAAAAGCTATTATATAATACAATGCACCCAGCTTAACAAATGGAAATTTAGCTGTACATAAACTGACTGAACGTCGCGCTAGTTAGCCAAGCTGCTAACATTCTCCCGGGGGGCCGTGATCTCTCTGTATTTATTATTATTATTTATTACCTGTTGTTTAGTAGTGAGAACATCCTCGGCTGCCTCTTCAACTTCGGTCATATACTCCAAAACACGCTGGGAAACCGCGTCCATGGTGGCTGTGTCACTATGAAAATACGCCGGTCTGAAACAACGAGTGTAACAGAAAGTCTTCCTCTTCTTCTTCTGAGGATTTTTTGGCGGTTGGCATTCCAACTTCCAGGTGCATTACCGCCACCTATTGACTAGCTTGTGGAGCAGTAGATGGACACGAAATTAACCCTTTCAATGAGTGCCTGATAAATGATCAGGCACTCATTGAAATACTTGGAAATTCACAATTTCAACCCTAGAGTGTCATTGCAGGACACTACAAAAGCTTTATTTTTTTATAACTTTTACTTTTGTGACATTTTAATTTTTTTTAATTTTTATGTTGAAAATCAAGATCAATGAAGTGACCATATATGGTTTCTCGCCTGTCTAGGCGTAAAACATATATAGGAAAGACACATACATTTAAAGGACCGTTGATTTTTATGTTGTTAAATGTTTTATGGAAAATTTAGAATATATATATACAGATATATACACATACATACACACACACACACACACACACACACACATATATACAGATATATGTATGTATGTATATATATACATACATATATATATATATATATATATATATATATATATATATATATATACATACATATATATATATACATACATACATATATATGTATGTGTGTGTATATATATATATATATAATAATTCATAATTGTGGCGCAGTCCATTGACAGGAAAATAAGGAGAGAAAATAATAATACTGATAAAATAAATTAAATAAAAACAAATAAAGTAATAATAATAATAATAATAATAATAATAATAAAATTAAGATAAATACATTATTTAAATGGGAAAAGGGGGGGAATATTGTCAATAATAGCATATTACAATACAAATATAAATAATCAAATACACAACTAAATTCTCTATAAGTCCTGTTTCCCTCAGGTAAATAAATAGAGGCTTGTTTCTTTGCAGACTTTGTCTACTGTCTTTCTGAAATAATTAATGGCCACCACCTGCATTTTTGTCATATTCAGTTTCTAATTTGAAAATTAATCACAAGATTCTTAGAATTTCATTCCCTGCAATGAATGTTCACCTCCACTCCTCTGATTCCCCCTGCAAAAACACAATATCAAACCTACACTGCAAAAAACATGAAGCTTACCAAGTATTTTCTTCTTATATCTAGCAATAGTATCTTAATTATATTGTTTTGAGTATAATTGATCGACTGACCATAGCTGTATGTGCTTATTTAATTATAAGTATTATTATGTGCTTATTTAATTATTGTTATTATTGTTATTATTATGTGCTTATTTAATTCTTATTGTTTAGACTTTTAAGACTTCTTTTTCGGATTGACATTGTGAGCTTTTTCTTGCTTTTCAAGCTATTCAACTGTTGAATATGGTGAGTTTTTACCTAAAATATTGGCTCCAATTGAGATGTTTGGTTGCATGAAGTTTGGATGCTATTTCAGCAGCAAGCATTTTCTACCACCAAAACATGCTCCTTTCAAGTAATACTGGCTTATTTTAATGTTACTAAAGTTGGGCTATTCAAGCCACAATTGCTCAAAATAAGTATATTTGGACTTATTATTTTTATTTCAACATATCATTGGTTTTTCCAGTGTCCAGATATTTTTTTTTTTACTGATTTCATTCAAAGAAAAATATTCTTACGGCACTGGCAGATAATTTTGCTTGTTTTCAAGCATGTATTTGCTAAATTCTAGTTATTTATTTCTTATTTTTTGTCAGTTGGTTTTTGCAGTGTAATATATCCACATTACAGGTTTTTAGGACACGCTTGAACACCTGACAATATAGGCCTTCTTTGATCCAATGTTGCTATCAGCTTTACAAAATCTGCCCTCGTTCTTCTTTTCAAAAACTGCTCAGGCTCTGTGAAGTCACATACAGACTGTGAGTGAACAGCAGTGTACAAGTCCTGCCATTAAGTCTAGTGGAACCTCTCAGTTGGCCACATTGTCTTTGTTTTTAAGCAATGCATGTGTGTGTATGTGAATCCATTGAATTAACAGAGTCGAGTATTTAAAAAAAAAAAGAACTTTATTATTGCAAAATTAAACAGTAATTACAGTTTCAACTGGACCTGCACCACAACTTTTCCACACTTCCTTCTATGACTTTAAGGAATTACGCCCGTCAATTATAACTGTTTGGTACATTTTTCTTATGCTGTTATTTTGTGAACAAACTAATAACGAATTAATAGTAAAACTGATGTTGTGCTGAAAACTCCTTCATACACATATCATGTATTGTGCTGACAAAGGCTGACTGGGTTGATTTAAATCCAAAACGAAATAAATATTCACATGCTCAAAAAATGTAGGATTTAGAACATAATAATTAACATAGTATTGTAACTAATTAGCTTGTAACAAAAATATCGCATATCACATGACTTCCACGAGTGTCAACTTCACTCTGTCAACCTGATCAAATAAGGAAAAAAGGTAAAATATACATTCATATTCAAATATTAAACATGGTGTCTGTAGCTGTGGCATACAGATTACACTTACAGTACTCATATTGCTGTTATGTAACAAATTCAACCTGTTTCTGTCTGCCTGGTCTGTTTATTGGAGGATTTTTGGACCCAGGCAAATTGTCCATTATTGCAGCGACAGCATCTGGTTTTATTTCCCGTTCCTTGAGTTCAGCTTTTCTCGTCCGCTCAGCTCCTCCTCTTCTACACTCAGAACCACTTCGTCTTTTCCCTGACGAACCTTGTTGTCTTTCTAGTCCACCTCTTCTCTGCTCTGAGCCACTCCTCCTCCTAAACCCCCCTGTCCTGTAGTCCAACACATCCGGCCAAACCCCCAAACAGTCCCTCCGTGCCCCGACACTAGAGTCTCTGGCAGTGGGATGAGCTGTGGTGTTAGCACCTTGAACAGGGTTGCGGATGTTGCCTGATGCCTGCATTCTCCTCTGGTGGCTGTTGGTCCTCACGGGGCTGCTGAACACCTGAGCTCGGGATGCAGAGCTTCTTTCTGAGAAATGAACCCGGCTCTCGCTGTAGCTCCTTTTGGGAAGTGACGTGGGCCCCTTGCGCTCCAGCATGGGACTCTGTCTGGACTGACGGGTGTGGTGGGTGGAGCGGCAGCATGATGTGCTACAGGTGGAGTAGCGGATACGGCAGAGAGTGCAGGCACAGCCTGAGAGCAGGGCAGAGTGACTGGCTAGAGAGGAGAGGAAGGTGAGGGGGAAGGCACGTTGACACTGGAGGATGCACTTGGGAGAGCTGAGGCGTGACGAGACTGCAGCAAGCGGTCTGTGGCAGCTGGATGAAACATCTGGCACCGCTGACTTCTCACCCTCCTCCTGGACAGTCTGAATCTGGCACCATTCCAGCTGCAGCAGTCTCTCCAGGTACCTTTCCAAAGGGCCCACAGGTCTGGGCCGAGGGGCCCCGCGGCCCTCCATGTTGTAGAAATGAGCCAGCTGACTGAGGTTCCAGTTGTTAAAAGGTGGAGGGAGGAAGTCTGGGAAGTCAAAACAAGCATGGCCGTGTCCTCTGGACCTGTGGCTGCCAGAGGAGCAGTCTTCAGCCTGGATGACCTCTGGCCTCAGCTGGAGCTGTGCAGGAACCCGACCGGATAGCGACACAGGAAGTCTCTCTGACTCAGACAAGTCAGTGTCACTGTCGTCCTCTCCATGGCCGCTCAGACTTCCTACCTCTGGCTGTGGTGACAGCCTCTCCTGCAGGTCAGGACTTGGATCAGACAGGTGGTGGCAGGGAAAGGCTGGCGTGTGTCTGCTGCCTCTAAAACCTGTGTGCTTGTGTTCCCTGTGGCTGTGGCAGTGTTGAGCAGCCGGCTGGACCTTTGGCTCCATCCTGTCCTCTGCAGGGGACAGTGGTTGGGACTTTGACTCGGAGGTTCCCTGAGCACTTGAGGGAAAAGTACATACATTATGTTAGCATCCAGGCAGCACAGAAAGGCATGAAATGTGCACAGACAGCAATCTCACCTGTGTTGAGAGGTAACATGTTTGGTGGAGGGGTTGTGAGGTTTTTGCTTTCTTCTTTGCTGCAGCCTCTGTGATTACAGAGAGACAATATTAAGGCTGCACACACTTTCTACACATTGTTTTTTGTTTTATTTGGATATTTGGAGATATAAAAATCTTTCCTGCCACGTGCCATCACACTGTACAATAACAGATAATAGTCTGGTTCATTACATACAGTTGCTATTCACTTTGTGTTTTTTATGCACACTGTGCAGGTACCAATCGCACCTTATTTGTTTCACAGCACCAATATTTTTATACTGTATATTCATATTTATTTTGCACTGGAATTCTACTCCTTAATACATACTCCTTCTTTAGACACTTTATTTTTTATTGTATTTTATATTTTATTGCCTCAAGTATGCCTAGGTTGTTGTTTTTATTTAAATTGTGTTGTTGTGTGTTGTCTCTGTGTGTAATGCTGCTGCTACACTGTAATTTCCCAGCTTGGGATAAATAAAGTATGTCTATCTATCTATCTATCTATCTATATATCTATCTATCTATCATCTATCTATCTATAATATACACATACAACTTAAATTAAAACAAACTTAAAGAGTTAACAATTGGAATAGTGAAGCAAAAACAAACAAAAGAAAAGAAAAACAAAAAGAAAACCTAGAATATAAAAGATAGCAAATCTTCAAAATCAGGATCTTCTATACATTCTTTACATTTTATACATTTAATGCTCTATAGCTATATTCATTATGTAGTAGTTAATATACCTTACTTACATATTAGTCTATATTTTAATAGTACATTAATAGAAATAATTTCCATATATATCCATTTAGGAGATGTTATTTCATCTTTACATTTAATATCCATTACTTAAATCTAGATGCTATATATAATTTAATATTATATAGCTGTGTTTATTACGTAGTACTTAGTATTCTTTACTGAACTATATTAGGCTATTCTATATCTTTAATGGAGTTCACATCACTCATTACATAACAAACATAATTACAGCACAGTAATGCTGCATATTTGTCACTGGTGACTAATTGGACTTTTTTTTGTTAATCGATTAATCATCTGAAAATTGTGAAAAATGTTCAGTGCACTTTCCTAGAGCTAGATGTGAATACGTGTTTATAATAACTGTTTTTTTGTTTATTAAAAGTGATTTGTTTTTAAAAAAAAATGTTATTATTCAGTTTAGAGTGAAAAATAGGAAAAAGCTCTAATGAGCAAATGTTATTTCGGCTTGAAAAATGAATAATAAATGGCCAAAATGGTGCGGACTAATTCCCCGTGATTGTCTAATCTATGAATCCACTCGTGTTTTTTGTTCCACTTCACACTTACCTTCTCATTGTTATTTTCCTGACTTGGGAGCGGGTACTGCGGCTGCAGGGACTTCCTTTGTGACTGCCGCCTTCCCATCTTGTTGCTTGAAAAAGAAACCACAGATGAAAACCAATGACCCAAATAAAACTGTATAAAATAAGCTACAGCAATGAAACCTAGACACAGTCACACATCCCGCGATTCGCAGTCCCGACATGACGGTTCTCTTCTGTGATCCACATATGGCGGAGAAACAGAGAAATAGAGCCACGAAGAGCCTCCATCACCTCATCACCTACCTGGGCACATTAGGCCTGTTGTTGATCCACGGCGCCTTCTTCTTCCATTCCCTGTCCCTGATGGAAACTCTCTCCAGACATTGTTGTGGTACCCGCTCCTGCAGGATTGAGCCCATCCCTGTTTCTAAAGGCACCAATGAAGAGGAAGAGTGGGCTGTTCACGAGAAACACGGCGGGGGGATCATACCGAGACACAGCACCACCGTGGGCACAGCGAGCCGTGAGCAAAACACCCAGCATAAATTATATAAATTTGATATTTTTTTATTTATTTTGAGAGAGAGAGAGAGGCAGAGAGAGATAGGGAGAGAGAGAGAGAGAGGAGAGAGAGGGAGAGAGAGAGGCAGAAATAGAGGCAGAGAGAGAGAGAGAGAGGAGGATTGAGCTGCCAGCCAGCAGGGTGCAGTGCAGGTGGGTGTAAAAGGGAGTGATGACTCAAGGCAGCTTGGCTTCTGAAGGTCTTCTGTGCTTATTTATGCACATACACATACATGGATACTGAGACCACATGCAAAAGTTTGAAATATGTCATTTATTATCCTTATTAATGGGAAAGTATCCCTACTGCAACATTTAGTAGCCAATGGTAAAGGCTATTCTAACATCATTTACAGTTTGACATTGTCACAGTCAGGCCCTCCTCTGCCTACTCCAGTCTGCCAGTTTTCCCACCTGGTGGTGGCCCCGCCCCTAATCACACACCTGTGTCTCATCACCTCATTGACTCTCAGTATTTAAACCCTTTGTGTCCCTTTCCTCAGATTGTTAGTGTACCATGTGTCCTACTCTCCAGCGTTTTCCTAGTGTGCTTTTTGGTTTGGACTCTGCCTTATCCCTTTGGATTGTTTGCCTGCCTTACCTGACTGAACTCCCATGTACCGAACCATTGCCTGTGAATAAAGACTGGTTACCTCCTGTATTTGCCTCCAGAGTGCTGCATTTGAGTCCTGTATCTGTGCTGTGTAACAGACATGCCTCTGCATTATTTAGGCAAAGCTAGTTAAAATGCCTGCATGCTTTTTTCTTTCCCCCATTATAATTTACAGACTGTTTATGTCACCAACATGTTGTCTGAACCTGTGAAATGAATACAATTCGAAAACAATAAACATATGCTACATAAATAGTTAATACAGTAGGCCGAGAACTTAAACCCCATGCAGAATTAGCCATTAACTACTTAATGACTAATTAAGAGCCAATATGTTACTTATTTACATGCTAATAAGCAGCTAATGTTGAATATGTGTTCCCTAATCTAAAGTGTTACCATAATAGTTAAGTAGAGTTGAGCAGTCATGGACAGAAACTGTATAATTTCGCTCAGCAGTGTTTATTTATAATCAAAAATCGTTATTAGAAATGTTACATTTCTGAAGACTTTTCTGACCTAATGTAAGCCATATTAGAAATTAATGCAGTCTGTTAAAATGATTCCTATTTTGTAAGTCAATCACCTTGATTACAAAGCACTCTGAGAGGTCATTTGGGCTCACTACAAACATTCTTCATTTGCATAGTTTAGGACAACACTTCCTTCAACATGAGTCAAAGAACTCAACATTCATGTGTGAGACAAATTTAGCATGTTAAGGCATTATTATTAGTCAGTAGTCACTAGTGAGAGACATGACTACAGGCTGGGGTTGACGTCACTCCTTTGTGGATCTCTCTGCGTCTCTCCTTGGTCCGTGTCCACACACATGGTGTCCTGAGGCTGCAGGGAGCGCATGTCTTCTGAGTTTGACTTAATACTCGATGGTCACTGCCTTTGTCTTCAGGTATTCGTTGAGAGCATCTTGTCCTGTTGCAGGGACAGAGACACTGATAGTAAGTATGGACATTAATCTCCTTCTTTAGTGTGGTGAGTTTCAAAAATCAGCCTTTTACATCCTGGTTTACCCATTAACAGCTGACCCTCCAACCATCAGCAGTGAGATGAAGGGAAATGTTATAAGAATCCAAATGGATCCTAATTGGAAAATACTGTTAACCCTTTGATGCACAACATGGGTCTAAAGTGACCCAATATATATGAGTTGTATGTTCTATATCTTTAATATTAATGTTCTATAGCAATAAACTACTTAGCTAACCTCTTGGCTAAGTAGTTAGCTTAGCAAGCTAAGTAGTAGTTAGCCATGCAATAATACAAAAACTTTTTTTCTTCATAAAGTATGAGAGGCAAAATGGAAATAATGATCAGTTGTTACAAAAACAAGATATTTAAAGAATACTTGGAATATAAAACAATCATAAGATAAGTTGATATCAAAAGATAGAGCACAGAAACACACAGCTAGCATGAAATAACATGGGAAATGAATGCGGGTCATTTTTGTCCCATGTTGTGCATTAAAGGGGTGTCAATATGTTGTGCATCAAAGGGTTAAAAAGCCAATTGTTGGTCAATATAACACAGTAGTGTTGCATTGTGGCTGCTGGTTCTTGTTCCAACCCAGCAGGAGGAAACCTAACACATCCACTGAGTGAAGACATTTCAGGTGAGTGAATGAGTGGAGTCAAACGTGCCCTTTAATGGATCAGTCTGACCCCCTGTTGTAATGCATAGCCAGTTAGATAAAATTCTTAAATTTGTTGTTGTTTCCGAGAAAAAAGCAGAGCCCAGACACTTTGTTGGTTTTAGGGGGATCAACAAGCATCACAGGAGCTGAGAGGAGTAATAAACTACAATACTAAATGAAAACAAGAATCTTTATCAGGACACACACAGGCATACTGGTCTATAGAGAGAAACAACATGATATTATTTTAGTTGTCCTTCCAACATTCAGTGTTACTGTTGATTACATTTGTAACATTTTTTCCTTGTGTTTGATACTGATATGTGATAACCACCTCTGGATATTCTGCCATAATTGTGTTGGGTATGAAAAACAATGTCATGAACGTCTTTCTTGTTCCTCGGGAGAAACAAATCAACATAAAATCAAACCTGAGTGAAAATTTAGTTATGCATTGTGGAGCAGAAGTATCCACATGGTCACACATCTGGTGATGAGGGTAGCTGCCTTCACGCTGATAGTCTAACTTCCTTTCTTAGTAAAGTCTTTAACTGTCTTCCATTTATTTCATCTCATTTATCAAGTTTTATACAATAGTTTGGGGGGAAAAGTCGTTTTGCTTTCATTTCCAGATTAGAAGATCTCTGAAACCCTGTTTTTACATTCAGGTTCTTCTGTTTTTACATATTAAACAAACAAGATACAAGATGTGACTCAGTGGACTTCAGTGGTGCTGGTGGGAAGATTTTGCTAGCTTTGAACTGTTTGCTGTTACTAGTCTTTATACCTACATATGCTAATGAGAGGAGGGTTCAAGCTGCATATTTAGTGTACAGACAAGAATATATGTGACAATAAGCGTCTTCTTCAAAATGTGAGTACAACCCTGCCATAAATGTGTCTGCAGCAGTTTTTCTTACCCAGGTCTTTGCCAAAGCCAGACTGTTTGAAACCTCCGAAAGGTGAGGCCACATCAGTCTTGTTGTACGTGTTGACAAAAACTGTACCAGCGTTGAGCTTTTCGCTGACATACAAAGCTTTGCTGATGTCCCGTGTGAAAACACCTGACGCCAGGCCGTACTCGGTTGCATTGGCCCGTCTCAGGACATCGTCCACATCACTGAGGCAGAGAGAACAGCAGGACAGAGAAGATTAGAAAGAGGGTAAGTCTAGTGATGTTTTTCATAAATACACTACAGGCCAAAAGTTTGGAAGCAACTTAAAATTTTCTGTTCACAATGGCTTTCTTAAAAACCAGTATGGATTCTTTGTATTTTTGGATGCGTTTACTGCATGATCAGACTTTACCTAAAGGTCAATGGAGGAAAATGTAAGGTAAACATTGATGTTAGTAGACCATTGCTGAATAAATGTTAACAAAAGAAAAGAAGGGCTTAGTTTTAGGGTTGAGAAGATTTAGAAGAGTCACAACTTCAGTGCAAAAGTAAAAAAACAAATCACAATTTGCATTATTCACTTTAGCTCTTTGGATTTGAGAGTTTGGATACAAAAATCCCAATAAATCTCAACTGTGTTCATATCTCTGACAAACTACCACAGAAATGGCTCAAACTGAAGCAGCTGAGTAAAGAAACAAGAGTTCAGATTTATAAATTAAGAAAAGAAGGAAACACAAAGTCTAAGCAATAAAAACCCAAAGACCTGATAATTATAGTAAAAATGTATTCTAATAAGTGACTCTTTATATAATAATCACATTTATTTTGTTGCAAAGTATAGCAATGAAACTGTGATCTTTTTTTGTACAAATTTGATCTTGCTTCCAAACTTTTGGCTTGTAGTGTATGTGAACATTTGTGAGCTGTGGTAAATGTGGCAAAAAGGGGATATGAGGCAGAATAATGTAGAGTTACCCGCTTTTAAACTTGGAAACGATCATAACAGGGCCGAACGACTCTTCTATAGCGATGTACATGTGGTCCTGCACGTCAGTGAACAACGTGGGCTCGAAGAAAAAACCTGGGAGCAGACAGCGCATTATATAAGACCATGAATATGGAGTAAGTCCATCTCCATTATCTGTCGTGTCAGGGGTGGAGCACACAGAGCCTCACCTGGTCGCTGCATTTGTTTTCCTCCACAGACCAGAGTGGCTCCCTCCTTGATGCCAGTCTGACAATACTCCACCAGTTTGTCCAGGTGGGCTTTGTGGTTCTGAGGGCCGTGGTCTGTGGAGCGGTCGAGTGGATCTCCGATCTTCATCTTCTTGACCTCCTCAACCTGAGAGAAAAGGCACCACAATGAGACAACAAGAAAAATAAAGACACATGCTGTCGGCTTGGAAACCCCAGTAAAGTCTACATACAAAGGCTTCTGGGATCAAAAATATAAACTCACTACATGAGTTCAGTTCAGTTTTTAATCAAATCAAAATTACTTTATTTATCCCTGAGGGGAAATTCAGTTAGTCTAGAAGAATGAGACAGCCTGATGGCTGATGTTTAGTTGCAGGCTGCCTCCACAAACAAGGTTTGTAACAAGTCTCCAGAAGAACTAAGTTGTGTTCGGATTGTCCAATTGGGGGCAAGGCAGTAGCTCTGTAAGCCTGTTGGAAACATTAGCATACAGCAGATCAAGGGTTTTATTTTACTGAACTGAAGCATTGATCTGAATTTCAATCAAACCTTGTGTCCTCCAAACTACAGTAAGCCGCCGTGTATGTCTCTCACTTTGAGTCTGCAAATAACCTCTTTACAATCAATTGATAATATGATTTGTTTGGCGGCACGTTTGTATTTGATAAAGCTAATAAGTATTGATAAGCAGAATACAAACAATTAATACATCCTTCATGACATGAAATGTCTATGACAGATGAATGGCCGACAACAATAATCATACACAGTGATATAAGACACTGTAGATTAAGGTGAAAAATGTATACAGATATGAAAATGTGTATTCATTGATTGCATACATTCATTGTAATTCTTTTAGGTTTGTATGAGTAATTAGTCTTGCTCGATGTCAGCTGGGATCCCCCGCGACCCGAGTTCAGATAAGCAGTTAAGGATAATGAATGAATGAATAATTAGATTCTTTCTCCAGGATAGATGAAAATGAGATGCATATGAATGCTTCAGACAAATAATAGATAAACGTGAAAAAAAACACACAAAACAAAGACAGAGCAGCAGTGAGGTGTAGGATCATATACACAGATGGGAATACAATGCCTCCTCTGTCAATGAAAAGTGTGCTAAGATTGGAATTTTATGAATTGTTGTGTAGACAGAAAATGAAAATTGAACTGAAATTGAATAGTAAAATATTGTTCCTTTCGCTTTTCAGTCAATTGAAAAATGTCTTCTCTTCTTAACACCTTTAGATCACTTCAGAAAATGTGTGTCCACCTGGTGTGAAGCATGGCTGAGTTGCACATATTAATTCATGTGTGGGAAATGGTTTCTGTGTACCAAGGTTTTTATAGTTAACGAAAACTAACGATTTTCGTTAACTGAAATAAAAATAAAAATGAGAGATAAAGAAAGATAACTAACTGAAACTGTATTACGGGGTTACAAAACTAACTAAAACTCAGTGAAAAAGTCCTTCGTTTTCGTCTTTGTCAACTTTTTTTCATATGTAAACCTTTTTGGTTGATATGAAACCTATTCCATCTGGTTTTATGACTTAATAAACTTATTGGGGCTGAGATGGAGAAGACAAAGGAAATAAAGGAAACATTTATTGATTTTTCTGAATCTCGCACCCAACAAATACCCCATTACAAAAAAACAAAAACTAACACTAAAACTAATAAAAACTAAACTAAAACTAAGCATTTTCCAAAAAAGCATTTTCCAAAAAATAAAAACTAATTAAAACTAACAAACTCACTCTAAAAATGAATTTAAAATAACTGAATTTGAAAACAAAAAATCACAATGAAATTAAAACTAAAACTAATGAAAAATCCCAAACTATTATAAGCTTGGTGTGTACACATGGGTTATATGCATCTGGCCCCAGGCATGTCACTTCATAGTGTATGGGTTTACAGTGTTGGCACATTGCGGGTTGGTCGTGCCTTTTTACAGTAAAGCAGCCATGGCTATAAACTCATCTCTGAAGACTAATCAAATATTCAGATCCCGATTAAAAAATAAAGTGCCCCTCAGGAGCTTTTTGCTGTTCAGAGGAGTGGCAAACGATCTGAAGTGTGAGGTGAAAAGACACGTACCACTCTTTTCACAAACTGGTCATGGATGGTTTCCTCCACAAACAGTCTGCCAGCTGCGATGCAGTTCTCTCCTTTGTTGAAGAACACTGAGCTCATGCCCTGAATTACACAGATATCATTGCTTTACTTGTGCAACAATTTCAACATGTGCAAAATGACTCAAAACATGCTCCATGACTGAACTCACCATGCGCACAGCCTTGTCCATGTCACAGTCACTGAAGATGATGAGAGGAGATTTTCCTCCGAGCTCCAGAGAGACTTTCTTCACGTTGCTAACGGCACAGCTTTAGATGGAGGAGCACATAGACACACAAAGATGAGCAGTGATGCTACATTTTGTTCAGAGAGAGTTTTGTCAATGTGTTTTACCTCTCACCTCTTCATGATATGTTTACCAATTTCAGTGGAACCTGTGAAGCCCAGTTTACGCACATCAGGATGGTCAGACATACGCTGACCCACCAGAGCACCTAGGAGATAAAGGCTGACATGAATAACAACACACATAATGGGCTGCTGCTGTTCAAATTGTTATCTGGAGATAGAGACAGAGCACACTTAAGCCCCGTCCCCACCAAAGGGGAAAACATCTCTCTCCACTGACTTTGCATTGAATAAAGGAGCCTCCTTCACAATTCTGTCTATTAACAAACAACAACAAAAATGTCTAAAACTGGATACAGACATATACCGACGTGCAACATCATCAGTTACAATAAGAAAAACTGTGTGATGCTTAAACTCAGTGTAAAAATGCACTGCATACATAAGTTAGCATTAAATATACTAAGTCATACATCCAAAGACAGTTTTAGGCTAACTACATTTCTCTAAATTAATCTAAAGCATTTGACACTATGTAACTTGTGTGCTGTAGAACGTGGATTATTCAGAAAGCTTGCTAGCTTGCTAACATATAGCTAACGGAGCGTGTCTATGTTCCCCTCTTTGTATGAGGACCCTTTTTGGGAAAAACGGGGATAGGACCCGGGGAACATAGGGATGACCCCATAGCTAACATTAGCTTGCTGATATATTTTTTTAGAAAAAAGGTCCTATGCTCCCCGTTTTCCCCAAAAAGGATCCTATGTTCCCCTGTAGCAATACATACCGGGGAGCATAGGACCCTTTTCCAGAAAAAGGGTCCTATGTTCCCCGCAATCTATCAATCTTTACGGTAGACTCTCAGCATGGCCAGCAGGCCAACCGTCACATGGCCCACCTTAGCTCAAGCAGCCCACAACTTTGCAGTTCATTTTTTGGCTTTTAAATCTAGGATTACTCATGTTTGTATATTCCCACCCTTAATCATACTGTCTTGCATCGAGGCTTAGCTTTTTCCTTTTAGGGTTAGGGTTAGGTTATTTGCATATGCGCGTCAAACAGCCTGTAGGCCTACATTGGCCTATTTGCCATGGAATTTTGCAGTAATGGTGGAAAAAGTAACAGACCAGGGAACATAGGACCCTTTTTGGGAAAAGCGGGGAAAAAGGGTCCTATGTTCCCCAGTCTCATATAAAGAGGGGAACATAGATACGCTCCCCAGAAACGTGTCCTTTCTGGTAGACAGAGTGCTAAGATGATCATACAATATGCTGGTACCTCAGTTTTAGCTAGAAACAGGCAGTTAAAAAACAGCAATAACCATGAAAGTGTGTGTTCCTACCTGATCCAGGCAGAATATTAATCACTCCTTTGGGCAGTCCTGCCCTCGCTGCCAGCTCAACAAACTTCAGTGCGGTCAGCGGAGTCACCTGCAAACAATTGACTTGTTTAGAGCCACACTAGCAGCAGACACTCCTGTTCCCCTCAGGATGAATTATTATAACAGGGTGTGACTTTTCATCTAGCTGCATCATCATCAGGTCAGAATGCCATTTTCAACCAAATACATGCAAAAGTAATGATCAGCCTTAGTTACAGTGTGTGTAACAATAGGAACAAATGTTAAAAAGCTAAAGTAAGATGTTTAATGGTAAACATTATGTACAGCCTCACAGCTAGCATTGCTGCACACCCAACAGTATTACTGCAGACTGCACAGCCATTTGCATTTCCTCTTGTATGGACTGACCTGCGCCGGTTTGAGGACGACTGTGTTTCCAGCTGCCAGGCAGGCTGCTGTCTTCCAGGCCAGCATCATCAGAGGGTAGTTCCAGGGAATCACGATGGCACACACTCTGAGACAGTTTTTGTGTAACATGGGAAAAAACATTGGGATGATTTAAGGCAATAATTTAAAAGGTCTCACTTAAGATGTTGAATGGACTTGTTCTTCTGAGTTACTGTTGAACATCACACTTAAAGTGGTGTCTCTATTTCTAACTTTTTAAGAGCTACAATCACAAGTTACAGATGAAATTTAAACATTTTCTGTGTTTAATCATGCAGACATGTCAGTTCTCTCTCTTACCAATGTTATTATAGTTAACTAAAACTAACTAAATAACGAAAACTAGGATTGAAAAAACATTTTCGTTAACTGAAATACATTTTTAAAAAAAGTTAAAAAAAAAACAAAACGATAACTAACAAACTGTATTACAAAACCACCTAAAATTTAGTGAAAATCTCCTTAGTTCTCCTCTTTGTCAACTTTTTTCATACGTAAACCTTTTGGTTGATATGAAATTTATTTCATCTATTTGGTTTTATGACTTAATAACCTTATTGGGGCTGAGATGGATCAGACAAAGGAAATAAAGGAAACATTTATTGTGACTTTTTTTAATCTCACACCCAACAAATACCCCATTACAAAAAAAACCTAAAACTAATAAAAACTAAACTAAAACTAAGCATTTTCCAAAAAATAAAAACTAATTAAAACTAGCAAACACACTCAAAAACTAATTAAAACTAACTGAATTTGAAAACAAAAATTGACAACGAAATTAAAACTAAAACTAATGAAAAATCCAAAACTATCATAACCTTGTCTCTTACCCGATTGGTTCCTTCTTGGTGAAGGTGAGGTTGCGATTGGGCCTGGCCTGATTGATGGGAATGGTGCTTCCCTGTGAAGAGGACATCATTTCATCTATTGCTGATGAGGCTTATACTACTAACGTTTGGTGGTTTAAGCCAAAAAAAAGTCTGATTTAATATCATAAGTGACACCAGTGGCCTCCAGTCTCCATCTGTCTTACTTGGATCTTATCACACCAGCCAGCAAAGTAGCGGAAGGTCTGGATGGACATGCCCACATGAGTCTTTAAGGCCAGAGTGTAAACAGCTCCAGAGTCGATGGCCTCGATAGTAGCCAGCTCCTCCTGGTGGGCCTCCATCAGGTCAGCCAGCCTGTGGGTTCAGGAAGCAGGAGTTTATATGTCAGCACAAGTGAATGCTTCTGATTGTCTGTCAGTTGTCCATTCAGATTATTCACCCTGACACCTTAAAAGGTACACTGTGAAGTGCTTTTAATCACCAGAAAAAGTTATGTTACTTTCAATGGTTCTTACCAAAACACATTCTGTTCATTATAGCAGTCTAACACACTTGTTAAATGCATTTTGTTCCTCATTAAACCTTTGCACAGCTGACTTTTTAGAATATTTTGAAACCTGCATTGTTTACATCCTTTGTTACCAGCTAGCAGTATTCTTCATTGCTTTTCTTGGCGTATTACTAGATTTTTTTGGTGCATTACTGCCATCAGCCATCAGACAGCAGATTAACATGAAACTGGCAGAAGGAATTGTGCCGTGTTAACCAACTAAACCAACTAAAAATATTACTCCTTCGCGCTACTAGTTTGCAAAAGATATTCCCCACTGTAACTAAAATATTAACGTCTTAAGGCTGTCTTTTGACACAGAGCACATATAAGTATCTAGAACCTGGTTTAGTTACTATAGTACTTAATGGTGCTGAATCCTTAACAAATGTATAAATGATGCATCATTTATCAACAAACAGAGAAGCAGGGGATTATGGGGCCTCTGGGGTAGTAGGCCGCTTTGCTCTATGGGTAATCCCGCCCATGGTCCTGACTCCAACTCCAACTGTTATGCATCATGCTGTGTTACCAGTTAATTATATGGGGAAACTAAACTTTCCATGGATAAACTTAAAAACTGTGATTTAACCAGCCAACCTTTATGTTTTGGTCAGAGGTCATGAAATGAGAGTGATACTTACAAAATAAGCCAATAAACCACCAATAATCATGCGGTCTGCAGTGCAGCATGCACCTGTGTAGTTAAGGTATGATATAGGATGCAGAACGTGATGTCAGAAAGCAGTGTGTGGCCTAATGTGTTGCCTTCAGAGCCTGAATCTGCATTTAGTAATTTTGTCACATTGCGGTGAGATGGTGTTTTATTTTGTGTTCTGGTCTTGTTATTTCCTGTTTTATTTTAAACATAGTTTTTGTCTGATTTTCTCCCCTAATTACTGATTGTGTTCACCTGGTGCTCCCTTCCCTCCATGTGTTCCAATAGTCTGTGTTTTCCCTTGTCTTGGTCCAGTGTGTTTGACTCCGTCACCATACCAACCACTTATCTCCTTCTTGCCACAGCTTGTCTTGTTTTCGCCCTTTTGGATTCCTCGTAACAGTGAATTTTCTTTGTAATTTATTAGTTAAGCGCAGTTCTTAGTTTCATAGTTTTTTGAGTCAGCCGTTTTGTTTTTCCTCCTTTTGGAGTGATTTTGTGTTCTTTATTATTTTTCCTCCTTTAGTCCTGATCCAGTTTTTCATAATGTTTTAGTAGAATCTTTTATTTTTCCTATCAGGTTTTGTTCCTCCCTTTTGGAGCGCCTTTTTGTTTGTAGAGAGTTAAACCTTGAGAGTTTAGTTAGTTTTCCCCCTTATCTTAGATTAGGATTTTTATTTTTATTTTTTAGTGTAGATAGATTCAGTGTTTTTCCTCCTTTGGAGCGACTTTTCTTTGTTTAGTTTTTACTCAGAGTCAGGTGTTTGGTAGCCCTTTTCTTTCTCTCTGTGAGGACTTACCCTGCTGCATTCTTCGAATAAAGAAACGTTTAGTTTACCTGCTCAGCATCTGAGTCCTGACTTGAGCCCAGCCTGACACATTTAGTAATTTACGTTAAGTGAACAATAAGGGCACTGACTTGTACAAGAGTCTGCCTCTGTCTCTGGGGTTCATCCTGCCCCACTCTCCCTCCTCAAAGGCCTCCTTAGCAGCAGCCACTGCCTTGTCCACGTCACTAATCTGGGCCAGAGACACGTCACAGATGGCCTGCAGGACAGACAGATACAGGACATGGAATTACAAAGCCAGCAAAGACGACAGCTGGGCTGGGTTACAATTCTTGAAGAATGTGCATATCAAGGTTATTATAGTTAACGAAAACTAACGAAAACTAGAATTGAAAAAACATTTTTAATTAACTGAAATAAAAATAAAAATGAGAGTTTTTAAAAACACGATAACTAACTGAAACTGTATTGTGTGGTTACATAACTAAAAACTAAAATTATAGTGAAAATATACTTCGTTTTCATCTTTGTCAACTTTTTTCATACGTAAACCTTTTTGGTTGATATGAAATCTATTTCATCTATCTGGTTTTATGACTCAATAAACTTATTGGGGCTGAGATGGATCAGACAAAGGAAATAAAGGAAACATTTATTGCGACTTTTTTTTAATCTTGCACCCAACAAACACCCCATTACAAAAAAATAAAAAAATAAAACTTTTCCCAAAAATAAAAACTAATTAAAACTAACAAACTCACTCTAAAAACAAATTAAAACTAACTTGATTTAAAGAAAATCCAAAACTATTATAACCTTGGTGCATACCAGTGAAGGATACTTTAAAATCTTCACTAAGTCAGTCTGTAAAACCTGCATTATGTCAAAGGCATTCTAATGAGTACCGATATCTAATAATACAGCACTTTTTAATATCTGCAACCTTTTATTTAGTCTTAAAAATATAAAGATTTTGTTAAATAAGAGACCGAATAATTTGCTCTAGACAGAAGTCATAGGGTTAAAAGTAGTTTGATAACAGTGTTCATTTTATCTTCATCCTGTGTCTTTTGCTCTTTACCGTGCCGTCTGTGGGGTTGATGGTCTTGTAGGTCTTTCCTCCTTCTGCATCAACAAACTCTCCATTAATGAAGAGTTGGTGAGGCATCTTTATGGTCATGTTGTTAGTGTTTTTCTCCACCTAAGGAATGATACCAGTCAACAATTGTCTTGGTCAGTGACAAATACCAGCCAGTCTGTAAATTTAAACACAGCCAATCACACTTACATAGTCAACGACCAGCTCCTCTTCATCGTCCTCCCCTCTCAGCTTCCTGACACACATCTGGATAAAATCCTGGAAAGTGCAGTTCATGTAGACGTCCTCATTCTGCAGCTGACAGCTACTGGCCCGAAGCTTTACCTCCTCCACCAGCCTGAGGAGCAACAGGGGAAGAGAAGAAGTTGCCAGACTTATAACCAGAACCAAGAAATATGATCACATCGCTCCTGTTTTAGCGTCCTTACGCTGGCTCCCAGCATGTTTTAGAATTGATTTTAAGATTTTACTGATAACTTTTAAGGCCCTTCATGGCCTCACTCCCTGCTACATCTCTGACCTCTTATGTTTTATGTTTTATTAAAGGATCCCCATTAGCTTATGCCATGGCAGTTCGCTAGTCTTCCTGGGGTCCAAATTCCAACAAGTACATTTTTAACAGTAAAAAAAGTGCAGCACTAAAGTACATTACAAAATGCAGCACAAATTAAAAAGACAGTTTGCAGAATCAAACTGGATTAAATGTTTAGGAATAATTGGTCAGGTGCATTTGATCAGAAAACAAATAAAATACAAAAAAAACAACAATACAGCTTTAACCAGTATCATTGATTGTAATCCTGGACATCATTAATCCAGGCAAACATCGCTTCTATAAAAGGTAGCGTCCTTTCAACCAAAATAAACGGAAAAAAATAAAATAAACCCCAAAAATATATCATAATAATAAATAATAATATAACCTCTTAACACCCTAAACACCAGTCTGTACCCTGAGATCCTCGGGCAGAGGTCTCCTGACTGTTCCAGAGGCTGAAAACTAAGGGGGACAGAGTGTTGGCAGTCAGGGCCCCGAGGCTCTGGAACAACCTGCCCGAGGAAATCAGGTCGGCTGGGTCAGTGAGCTCTTTTAAATCTCTTTTTAAAACATACTTTTATCAGAGAACCTTTCCTGATTTTACCTGAACTTTACCTTCCTTTGAACTGTCTTTTAACTGCAGAGAACTATGTAATGCTGTAACATTATTGTTATCTGTTGTTTCATGGTTGTTTTTAACTTGTCTTTGTAAAGCACTTTGTAACATGCGTTTTGAAAAGTGCTCTATAAATAAAAATTATTATTATTACTATTAAGAGAGGGAGGAATCAGAAGAATGTCGCAGACAGAGAAGGAAAGATCTCTTGGTATAATTACCCTAAAGAAATGAATTAATTAACCCTTTATCAGGCAAATAACCATATTTGGTAACTTGAGCGGACATCTATAACAGGTCTCCTCGCTCTAAATATATCATATACAAGGTTATAAGCTATATAAGCTTTAAAAAAGACATTCAGACATTAAGCATATGTAATAAGTAGTCTAAAAAGATAATAAATAGTTTAAAGGTAAAAGATAAAGTGGTGATGGATGCAAATGATGTGTTATTGTCTATTTAGGGTTGCTGTGGGAAAGAGACAATAATTAATATAATAATAATAATAATGACTTAATTGACCTCGATTTGCAATATAAAAATTAAAAAAACATTTAGCAAAAAGTCTTGTAATATCCTCTAATAACACTTCAGGGTTGACATTTTCAATTTCCAAGAGTGCCCTATAAAGGGTTAAAATCATCTTTCACCCCTCTTTCATTACCTGACCACATCCATGGAAGCAGCACCAGACTTGAAGAAATCAGTGGAGTCTTCAATCTGACTGACATTAGTCAGAATACTCTGCCACACTGCCTGTGAGGAAACATTGTCAAAACAAGAGGCATTTTTAGTGAACAAATACAAATTGTGCTGAAAACTTCCCCCGGATGGTAGAAACGAGGCCCCACCCTCATCTGTTCAGCGAAGGTTTTCTCCTCCTCGGTGAGCTCCACAGCAGCGCTGCTCCCTGAGCTGAAGTATTGTGCTGCAGCGATCATCTTCCCATCCTCAAACTGAAGATTCTTCACCAGCAGCTACAGAGGAAGAGAGCATGACATCATCATAATTAATTATTGAAACGTGAAACTAGTTTCATTTAAAAATAGGCATGATTTTATAATTCCTTTCCTTTCTGTGCATGTCTAATAATCAATGCTACCGTCTTATTTACTATAAACTGGATTATTCTTATTTTTTTCTTTTCTTTTTTTTAATAATATTTTTTATTGGAAATCAGCATTCATAAGCATCAATACAAGACATTAGTTATTCCACAGTTGTTTTCCACATTTTTGTTTTTTGAACAGTACATTAGAACGCAGAACCACAAAAAAGACATCCCACGAAACAAAAAGAGAAATAAATACAATACAATAAAATACATAGTTTTATAATAATATGAAGGGAGAAAGACAAAAGAGCAGAGAACAGAAACAGAAACATTAACAAGTATACTAACAATAGCAATACATAAATAAACACAGGATGCCGAGTGTGCTCATTAAAAAAAACCTTAATAAAATAAATGAAAATTGGATGCATCATATTGAGTCAGTTGGGGTCCAGAGACGTGAGGGTACTCAAATATGTGATGACATGTCGCCATCTTTTATAAAAATTGGCTGCTGAGCCTCTCAAGGAATATCTAATTTTTTCCAAAGACAGAAAAGACATTAAATCAGTCATCCATGAAGAGGTAGAGGGAGCGTTTGGGCTTTTCCATTGTAATAGAATACATCTGCAGGCTATGAGCGAGGCAAAAGCAATAATATCAGAATTTTCCTTAGTGAGACTAGTCGGAACAGGAAATACCCCAAATATGGTGGATATCAGTGGGCAGGGTTCTAATCTTATATTAAGGACTTTTTATTATTCTTACTTCTATATCATTTTTATTATGCTATGATGATTTTCTAAATTCTATTGGATTCTGTTTTTATTGTTGCTGTTGTGAAGCACTTGATGCTGTATTTTCTCATTTACGGCATCACATCAACTTTTAATGTGCTGACATTTGTTCAGGGTCATTTTTTATATACTTTACAGGCCAGCAAGAAATATGCATACACTGTCCTATGTACTGTATGTTAATCTGTCCTGGATCGATGTAGTAAATTTCTTTGCACCCTATAGGTAGGCGATTGCTACAGACCTATAAAAATGACCTATGATTCCTTTGTGGTCACATGAAACTTTGGTGGAAGATTTGAAATGACATTGAATTTAGGCAAGAAATAAAAGTGCAGATCAAAGACTTAAGCTCCGGTTACAACTTTAGAGGAGGAAAAAATGAAGAAGAAGAAGAAAAAGAAAACACAGATAACATTTTTGACTTACTGCTTTACTGTCATTGCCAAACAGCACCAGGCCTGCCTTGGTGACTATGCCGGGCCGGCTGGCTCCGGGGATCTCCAGGGCCTGACCGTTAGCTGTGCTGCTGTTGCCCACCAGAGAGGAGCCGTAGAAAGTCACTTTCTGTACAAAGAATGAAACGAAACTGATTTGATTGACATTCTGATTTATATGACATGATTGTATATGATATGATTTCCTTGTATGTGAAAACCTAGTTGATAATAAAAACGATTCTGATTCTGATTATAGGTTTTGTTTTTGACAGAGAGTCCCAACCGCTTCAAAGCTGTGAGACTTGCACTTAGAAAATCTCAAATACAGAAACCTGTCATGCTAAAGGACATTTCCCTGCTGACAGCCACACTGTTTCTTGGCTATTGCATTGGTATTCATTGGGCCCACTGTGGAGCCATTTCAGTCATTTTTCACTTTTGTTTTGGCAATAATTTTAGCTGTGAAATGTAAATGACATGATTTTTGGAAGAAGGATTTCTTACTTGATATATATTTTGAAATTTAAATTTAAATTTTTCTAATGTGTCAATAATACACTGTACAAATTTACTACTATTCAGAACCTTTGGGCTGAAAATGTCCACATCCGAAAAATGCTATAAAAACTTTACATATTAATATTTTCCTTTTTTCTGCATAAACCTCTTAATCAACTTCCACCCTCAGAAAAATACCAAACATTCAAAGATTTTGAGGAGTTTGATTGCGCAATGTCACTGTTTTTCAAATAAAAAACACAAAAAGAGTTATTTTCCATATAATAAATAATTTTTGGCTGGGGCATTGGTTTTTATCACACCCTTGGATATGTCAAAGATTAAGAACAAAATTGATTTTGATGCATTTTTAGTTTCCAAGGCTGTGATAAACCGATGACCCAGCCAAAAATTATTTATTATGTGGAAAATAACTACAGTTTTGTGTTTTTTTTTCATAAAAAAACCCATCAGTGACATTGTGCAATCAAACTGGCATTTAAAGGGTTAAAATCCTCAAAATATTTGAATGTTTGGTAGTTTTGTGCAGGGTGGAAGTTGTTTAAGAGGTTTATGCAGAAAAAAGTAGAAAAAAATAAAAATCTGTAAAGTTTTTATCGCGTTTTTTTTTTGGAAGTCGACATTTTCAGCCCGTAGGGTCTGAAAGGGTAGTAAATTAGAGTGGACCCAGAGGGTTAAGTAATTTAACAGATTTAATATTAGCTTAAATCATAAGATATAAATAGACAATATGATTTCTGTTGTGAGAGCAGACTATAGTCCAGGGTTTTACCTGTCCATCAACTTCGGCCCAGGCACCAGGCACTTTGTCGTTTCCTCTGATCCAGTTGTGAAGAGCCTCAGCAGACTGGTTCCAGTCAATCTGCAAACAGAATCAGTTATTATGACTTCAGATGTAATGTACATTAAATTGAGGTAATAATAAAAACCATTAATCTGAACTTTCCAGAAGTTAACTATAAGCTATAATGGGATGGAGATTTGACAGCTTCCATTCAGGTTCAGTGTTTATTATCTGCAGCACCAACGTTCAGTTTGAATTTTCAACTTTAATTTTTTGGCCTCTGAATGTTATCAATCCAATTTAAGCAACTTGATTTATTTACTTGGCTTAAATTTTTCAAACATAAAATACCCAGTTGACTTTGAGCAACATGGACAATTCATTCAAGTAAAAAAATGACATTCAAATCAACTATTTGATTGATAATTATTTAGCGGAAATTCCAAAGGCATCAAACACATACATTCAAAGTTAATTATTTCAATGCAGTACATTCAGTTTTCAACTTGAGGTACTTATAAGCATACCATAAGCTTTAAATATATATATCAGCACAAACTTATAGGGCGTTACTGCTCCCAATGCTTTTTAATACCATCTCATCTGATTATTATCATTCATGAAAATGGAAAGCATCACGTAACCTCATTTAATTCACACACAAACACACACACCTCTTCTTTGTCTACATCTACTAAAAGCCAGTTGCTCCACAAACCCCTCCAACTTTAGTCTGGGATAGAAAATAAAAAGATTCACCAACACAAAACAGTAAAACAGTGACTTGGTTCTACCGTTTTTTTTGTTGATTGTTATTTGTTGACGTGAAGTGAGGTTTGTGGATATCGTTGTGTATTACCTTAGCATTATCTTTCTTCTGAATGCACTCGTATGTGGCTCCCTCCTGTGGCTGGATGATCCTCGGGGCCTTCCCTTCTGCAATCAGCCTCACTGCATCCACCTGGAAGCACAACAAGCAGCTATTGTCACTGTTGCACAACACTTGTTATTTTATTGAGTTTGCGTACGTACTTTTATAGTTTTGGGAGTACGCCATCTTTCAGTATGAAAGCTACGCACGCTTTGATACATGAGGCCCCAGGAGAGGGCAGCTGTCGGTAACGAGCAGTAGGATCCAAACATGACACAACACTTATTTACTTATTTAGCTGTTTTGGTCACTTTGTTACTTGAAAGGGCTTTGTTTCATTATCTGCAAATCAAATAAAATGTATATTTCCATTTTTCAAACCATGGAGTAATGTTTCAGATTTATCATACTGTCCCAGTCAGCTTTACTTTACTCCCACCTTTAATTTTGTTAAGTAAAAATCCATTAGCAGTTTGATCGTCAGTGAAGTAAAAGTTTAGATTGATTTTAATAGTCTGCCCTGTAATTCCACTCCATGATAATGCAACTTAAATAATAAGGCATCATGAATGCAAAGCTATAACTGCTTGGAATGGAAAAATACAAACAAGACACTGAGGGAAACATGCCCATGTCGCCAACTTCTTTGAAACATGTTCCTGCATCAAATTCAGAATTAGTGAATATTTCCAATAGACAATGAAGTTTATCATTTGGAACATTACCGTAATAATTGTCTTTGTACAATTTAACTGAATATATGAAAAAAAGGATTTAGCAAATGATCACACTGTTTTTTCTTAATTACTGTGTGTCTGTATATTTTAGGTTGACTGACCATTTGATGTGTACACATGAACCCCATAAACTCTGAGGCAAAGTAAAGTCAATAAAGCTAAGTTAAAGTTTAACTACGGCAGGTGAGAGCAGAGCCTGGAGTCCTTTTTCATTCAGGAAAATGTAGACTGCAAAGAAGGTGTGTCTAAAAACTGATAAAAAAAATGAAATCTGAGGGAAATGATCTTGCTGCATGGACAGATAATTTCACTTGACAAGATTTCTTAAATTAAGATTGTTAAAACTAGAAATAAGCATGTTGAACGCTTAAAATAAGAAATTAACTCTTAAAACAAGATAAATTAAAGCTGCAAGCAGCGATGAACTGGCCAGAGCAGAGTGACCTGACAATTATTTGTTTCTTACCAAGATAAAAAAAACAACTTTAGATTTAGAAGTGTGTTTTAAGAGTGAATTTCTTATTTTAAGTGTCTAGATTTAATAATCTTAATTTCAGAAATCTTGTCAAGGTAAAATATCTGTCCATCCAGCAAGATCATTTCCCTCAGATTTAGTGTTTTTATCTTGTTTTTAGACAAGCGGGGGGGGGGGGGGGGGGGGGGGGGGGGGGGGGGGTGCAGATTTAAGATATTTAAAGTGGCAAATCTCCTCAAAAAAGTCGCAGATTTTCGAGACAAAATCAGGGGAACATTTTTTTTTCGCAACTTCACCACTTTAAATCTCATAAATCTGCAAATTTTTTCTCGTAGATTTGACACTTTAATCACCCCTCCTCTGGGTCCGTATGTCTTCTTTTTTACACATTCTGGCTGTATGCAATATCCTCCAATATTCTCTAGGGTTGAAATTTGGAATTTGCAAGTATTTCAGTGAGTGCCCTATGAAGGGTTAAGCACGAGCCTTTGTAATATAAACGTTTTTTTTTTTTATGCCGTTTTTCATTTTATTTGACCTACTAGCTCAGCCTACAGCAGCTAAACACAGCCTGCTTGCTCCACCCACAATGCCTTGGTCATCACTACACTTACTGTGCCTTTGACTCCCTCTGGGAAGAGAAATCTCTTATAGATTGTGTTGACAGTGTCATTGGGTTCAACATCACACTCCCTCTGCAGAAGGATTGGGCCGGTGTCCAGTCCGTCATCGGCCCAGAACACAGTGAACCCTCCCTTTTTGTCACCATGGATCAGGGTCCTGTGTGCCAGAGATAGTGTGTAAAAGAGTGGGCTCGTCATCATGCACACTAGGGTGTTCAAAAGTATCGTTCCTAAAAAAAGTATTGATTCTAAAACGTTGTATCCGAATACCATACTCATTTTCAAAAGTATGGATACCCCATTAGCCACAGCTAGCAATTAAAGGCTGACGTCACGTTAATGATTATAAACAACGTAAATAAATAAATAAATCAGGCACGTAGTATGCCCATATTACATTAATTGACACAGTGTCAGTATACATAAGCATAGAGTTCATAAGTTTACATAAATATTGGTGACTGAAAAGTGTTTTCTCTCTTGAAGTCCCAGAATGAAGCAGAGAAAAGTCGACCTGCAACCAAACAGCAACACACACAGCCGAAAATATTGTTCTAACTGTTATTGTTTATTGTATTGATTTATTTTTTGCACTACCTCAGACCTGAAGCTTGTTATCATAGTTGCAGTTTATTTTTGCACAACTTTTTTGTATTATAAATATTTAACCTGTGGTTCTGTTAATTTTTAAATGTTGCATTTTTCTTGTTAATAAAAATATTTCTGTTACATTTTGGAGTCTTTGTTTTATCTTTGTGGTATCGAAAATGGTATCAAATATTGAATATTTTCCTGAGTATCGGTATCGAGTTGAAAATTTTAGTATCGTGACAACCCTAATGCACACCCCAACACAACGACCAACACATGACTCACCAGTTGATGGCTGAGGCTCCCCTGTGGCGAGGCAGCAGGGACGGGTGGTAGATGATGGAGCCGTGTTTGGGGCTGTCGATCACCTCCATGGGGATGAACTGGGAGCAGAAGGGCAGGACGTTGAGCTCGGCGCCAGTGGCCTTGTACTGAGCCACCACCTCCGGGATGGCCTGGCCCTTCACACGCCAGCGGGGGAACTTGAAGACGGCAACACCATCCTTCTCCGCTGCAGTGGCTGTGGGAGAGAGGAAGCTTTAATTTAATCTGTTAAGAGAAATGAACAACTGAGCTGTTGCATGTACAGGTTTGACTTGTTCCTTTTCTTTTCTTTTTTCCTATCATTGTATATTTCTTTTCATTTCACTTTTATTTTCTCTTATTTTTAGTGTTTTTGTTGACTTTTACATGTTCGAAATAAAATTCTCAATCAAACAATCAATAGTAAAGCATAACATGATTTAAAGTTTCTTCTTAATTACAAAGTTCACTTCTTTATGGATTATCCCCTTCAATAGAGAATTAGGGGTGGGGTGGGTGGGAGTCTCAATCAATAAATGAAGACAAAAAAATATGACAATTTTTATTATGAATTTGGTACACTTCATTTTACAGGTCCGCAAATGTAATGGTATTGAGCAAGAATTATCAAGCCATGTATTTAACATTTATTTCAAATTACCACCAAATTACCCCTAAATTTGCCTATATTTTTTTCAGAAATCAGCTCAACATTATTCAGAAGTTATATTCAACTATTCCACAATAATCATGGAAAGTCTTATGAAGGTATAGATACGTGTGATAACAAACTTCCTGGTAAGTAGATGACCAAAATATTTAGAGCCTAAGTACTAACAGCGCAGGGACCTGATTGAAATTGGTTCATTTATTGTTGTAACTGCCAATGAATTGCGTTTTTGGGGGCTTTATCATATTCCAAAACTCATCAAACTTGGCACATAATTCAATCCCAGTGAAAATGTATGTATTTTATTGGTCTCAGAAATGGGCGTGGCAAAATGACCCACTAGCGCCCCCTATAATTGAGCCCCTCACACAGGTTTGTCGTTTGTTCGTCTATTAACTGGATTAACCAATTAACAGCTGCTTGTTTTTGGACTGTGGGAGGAGGCCAGAGGATGCAGAGAGAACCACACTGATATGGGGACAATGTGCAAACTCTACACAGAAGAGCCCAACCACAATTCATAATTCACAAATGTAATGCTGTCTGTGTCAAGGAGAAAGATTGAATTTGAATGTTGTAGTTTTACCTCATAAACCATCAGACCTACATTAATTCCTAGCCTTCCTTATTATTTTACAGCGCTGTAAATACCAACATAACCATGTGACTGCAGGTTATTGTGCCGAAATAAAGATGATCTGTAGTGTCAGATATAAAGACAGCATACATGTGTTGACATACTGCACTTGAACACCAATATGAATGACTATGCAACTTTTATTGGACTATATTGATTCTTTTTAGTTTGATGGCTCAAAATGATAAAAGTGGTGTGATGTGAAGAGTCCAAATTTCATTTGGCACCATTGTGAGTCTGTTCATGGCAGGCGTCCTTTTAGTGACAGAGGTAAGACAGTTTTAATATTTCACTTTGTCTGCCATATGAAGGTAACAGATGCGCGTGATAACAAACTTCCTGGTAAGTAGATGACCAAAATATGAATTGCGTTTTTGGGGGCTTTATCATATTCCAAAACTCATCAAACTTGGCACATAATTCAATCCCGGTAAAAATGTACGTATTTTATTGGTCTCAGAAATGGGCGTGGCAAAATGACCTACTAGCTCCCCCTAAAATTGAGCCCCTCGCACAGATTTGTCGTACAGACACTAAGTTTGGTACATACATATATCATGGAAAGACACACCAAAAAGTCTCAAGAAGCCATACCCAAAAACGAACAGGAAGTCGGCCATCTTGGATCGAAAATGGCGTTTTAGACGTTTTTCGCCATTTCCACGCCGCATACATTAACAAACTCCTCCTACAGATTTAATCTGATCCACTTCAGACTTGGTCAGTACCATCATAAGGCCTTTGAGATCGAAAGTTATTAAAAGCTCTAGCATCCATCACACTATATGGGCGTGGCGGCAAAATATGGCGTTTTTTCATAAAACACATATATATTGAACATACATTGCCCAGTCTGCCTCAAACTTGTCATACATGATGATGGTTCATCACTGAACAGTTCTACATAACAATATTTCACAAAGTGGTCTTATAACCCTTATGCTTTAACCACGGCCCCTTTTCATAACTATTGAACTGTTTGTCGTAGAACAGGAAGTCGGCCATCTTGGATTGAAAATGGCGTTTTAGACGTTTTTCGCCATTTCCACGCTGAAACTTTAACAGTGCTGTAAATACCAACATAACCATGTGACTGCAGGTTATTGTGCCGAAATAAAGATGATGATCTGTAGTGTCAGATATAAAGACAGCATACATGTGTTGACATACTGCACTTGAACACCAATATGAATGACTATGCAACTTTTATTGGACTATATTGATTTTTTTTTAGTTTGATGGCGCAAAATGATAAAAGTGGTGTGATGTGAAGGGTCCAAATTTCATTTTGCACCATCATGAGTCTGTGTCAATCCTTGTATTGACAGAGTTAAGACAGTTTAAATATTCCACTTTGTCTGTTCCTACAGCCATGCACTTAAAAGTATTACAAAGCTAACGTTGGGTCAGTCAGTAAAGTTCTCACCCAGTGGGTCAGCCTTGCCATCCTTGTCAGGGATGGTGAAGACGCCTACGATGGTGTGGCCGTCCTTCCTCAGTTCCTGGTAGACCTCTTGGCCAAACAGACTCTGTCCAATCACTGCAATCTTCATCTTCACACCTTACTGTGTTCTGCAGATGCAGCAACAAAAGATATGTTTGTAATTAGTGCAAGCAATCAAGGTGTATGCATTATATCATGTATGACAAAAAAAAACACATTTGCAAGTGAGTTTTTGGGCTTAACAAACTGCATATATTTTTTCATACTTGTAAGTTCTTTGTAACTATAAGACACCTGAAACATTTCAGTTTGTTTCAATCTTTCTTTGTTTAAAGGGCACTTCAAATTCCTAGAGAACATTACCCTCATACAGTGAACACACTGAGTTCAGAACACACTTGGCAAAATTCAGACAGGACAAACATGCCTGTGCTTCTATGAGGTATGCATGTGTGCAGGCATTATTTCACAATAAAGCTCTGTTGTTTCAGGCTGTTATGTTAAAGACTGGCTCACACTCAGACAAACATGTCAAAGTCTTTACTATGTGACTCAGTCCAAAGAGCAAACTGAGCAACTCCATGGTGGTTTCACCATTGTTTGACTTTACAAGAAACTATGAAGAATAAGACATGTAGAGATATGTCACACAGGCAAAATATTTATATGACTCACATTTTAAATCTGTTTTCACAAAAGGCGCAAAAGTATTTTCGATTTGGTTGCAGATGTTTGATCAAAGAAAATTGTTGCTGTATATGTCCCATTTAGCAGTATTTTGAATTGATTAGAACATTTTTTGGAATAGGGCTGGGCGATATGGACCAAAAGTCATATCCCGATATATTTTTAATCTGAATATCGATATGCGATATATATCCCAATATTTTTATCGCAAAGTGAGAGCAAATGTTCAGTAAAAGTCAAATATGACATGTCATTAGTAGTTTTATTAAAGCCGTTTACAAGGCTACAACAGGAGTACCTTTTTTTTTTTTTTTTAAATCAAAGCTCCATAAAGTGCACATTTAAATACAAAATATCCTTAATAAATAGCCTATGAAATAAAATAGGCCAATCTATAAAATAAGTATATAATATTCTTTTCTCATATAAAATATATTTATATGAGAAAAGAATAACAAACATTACAAAAGAACTAAATATGACAAACCCTAGTAAGGGCAGCATTTATATATAAAGAAAGACAAAAAAATTAACTATATCAATATATGCGATATGGCCTAATTCCATATCACATTTAAAAATATATTGATACATTTTTTATTTCGATATATCGCCCAGCCCTATTTTGGAATATTTCTAAATATTAAATAAAGAGTGACATCATTTGTCTTCAGTTTGACTGCATATCATGTATATACTCAGTATAAAAACAATAAAATAATCACTTCAAAGCAATCACAACTCAGCATATTCTAAATGAGACAAAAAGCTCTCAGTCATCATGACTGTTTGACAGTTTATTCACCCGAAATTAGAGGGGCGGGGCCTGTTATGGTGTAAACCAATCAAATCCATCAGTGTGGCTCATGACTCTCGTGTTAACCAATCAAAAGTGAGGAGCAGTTGAAGGAATATGACAGCCCAATGCAGGGACAAGGTTCACACAGAAAGCTCACCACACGCCAACATAACAATCGCATATTATCCTCACAACTTTTTATCAAGTCGTGTGCAGCCATAACATTGAACTGTCACATTAGTATCCTCAACAGTTACTGCAAACACCAACAGCCACCTGTTACAGCTCTGTCCCAGAGCACTCAACTGTGTGTGTGTGTGTGTGTGTGTGTGTGTGTCAGGATAGCTATCAGCAGTGTGCACGCTCATTTAGAAGCAAAGAATAACACAAGAGAAGAAAACAAGCTAAGTGAGCCCTTACCCCGCCTGCAGACCCACAGCTCCTTTGCCTGCCTGGAAAGAGAGGTCGGGCAGAGAGCGTTGCTTTTTAATTTCCTCCCCCACACACTCAGGCAACGGCCCAATTACATAACATGGACATAAAGCAGCTTGATTGGCCAGGACGGGCCATGAGGCTGCAGGGGCCAGCCAATCAGCTGCTAATGTGTTGCAGCGAGTCCAATCACACGCAGACTGAGCAATGTCAACTTTGATAAATGACTAGAATATTGAAAAAAAGATATGAGGTGACTGCAGAAGTGTGATAATGTATTTTTCCCATGGAGAAAATGACATCACCTTTATTACAAACCTGTTCATTTTGTATGGCGAATTTCACATACACAAATGCAAATACTCCAAAACTCCACCCAACTTTAGAAGTTTAAAGGGTACATGAAATCCCTTACAGCAGGGATGGGTAACTGGAGGCCCGGGGGCCGCATACGGCCCGCACCCTCACTTGTCATAATAATCCAATCATTATTGGATTATTATTTTTGATGCATTCATGTAAACAGCATTCTACTGTTGTCCAGGTGGGGGTCCATTTATTTACCTAACCCTCTGGAGTCCACGAAAGCACTGGAGCATGACTTGTTCATGACGTTGCAACGTAAAAACGAAGCAGCATGGAGCCCTGCTGTCACCTTTTTCAGAAGTTTCCATGTCCAATTTAGTGCATCAACTCTTTTTCAACAAAGTTAAAAAAAAACACCTTGACCAAGTGTATGTTTTTGCAGAGGTTTTTCAAATTTTGTAGTTTGCATTCAGCATTTTTAATGCAATATTTTGTCTTTAATTTATTTATAGTTTGTGTGTGATTATTGTCATTTTTTGTGTGTTTTATGTGTTTTTGGGTGTGTTTTTATGTGTGTTTTTTGTCATTTTTTGTTTGTTTTTGTGTGTTTTATTTGTTTTTTGTAATTTATTTGGGTGGTTTTGGTAAAAAAAAAAAAAAAGTCTGTGCTTTCGGTGTGTTTCATGTGTTTTAAGTGTTTTTTTATGTGTTTTTGTAATTTTGTGTGTGTTTTGTGTGTGGTTTGTGTGGTTTGTGTTGAAAATGTTGATCCAGTGAGTCAAAATGAAAAAAAATAATAATCAGGACATAAAGGTGAGGTTGTACTGAAAACAATTCCAAAATGGCATGGTGAACACTTTTTAAGTTGTTTATACAGGCAGAATGAAAAGTCGTCAAAAACTGACAAAATGGCTCCAAACTCCAAAGGGTTAATATACTTTTACGAAGGTTTAATTTCTACAATTTGTAATCATTTTAAATTCATGTAAAATCTTGACCTGAAATGTAAATAAAGCTGCCAGCTATGGCCTCTAAAATATAGTGAAGTAGAAGTATAATGTTACAGAAATGGAAATGCACCTCAAAATTGTACTTAAGTTCAGTACTTGACCGCTCTCCACTATCTGTGTTTAAGGTTTTACGACCCTTTGTTTGCAAGCCATGTGGTGATTTGGATAAAACTGGACAGTGTTTTTTTTTTACTTTGCTTTCTATGAATATCTGATTTTTGGAAAATAAATGCTGTCCATTAATGGTGTACATGTGTGATGTATATGTCTTGAAAATAATTCCAAATTCCTTCAACCATTACTGAATATTAATATGGTAATTAGGTTATAATTATTAAGTTCTTTGTTAATCAGTGTTCCAAATTGATAGTTTAGTAACTTTATGAGACTGTTTTAGGTGAACTGGCTATGCTTTCTCTGTTTTACAAAGTGGTGCTCCATCTTGAGGTGACCTAGAGTAAATCAGGTCATATATTATATTAGAATTGATAATTATTTATGATCATTATTAATAATTCTGATAGCCATCTAAACACACTTGAACCGTGAGACTGACACAAGTGTTACTCAGGTTGGAGGTATACTGTATGTAAACCCCAACAGTATACAAGTGACAATATAGAGTATACACTGTAAATAATTCAGTGATTTTTACAGTAACTTTTTGGCAGCAATTAACAACTAACTTACTGTCATTTTTATTTACAGTACTGTTTTTTTAAACTGTAAAATAAAAAAACAAACACTGTGATTTTAGTTTTATTTACAGTAATGGTTTCTTTATTGTTAAATAAAAATCAATTAAACACTTAAACGTTTTTTTAGTTGTGTTTATAGTACTGATTTTTTTACTGTAAGAATAAAAATAACAGTTAAACACTGATTTTTAATGGTATATGGCAATATGGCACAGTAAACAATGCTGTTGAATTGATAATAATTTAATTATTACTTTTTATAAAAAAATAACTAGTAATTGCAAGTAATTACTCTATACACTGAAGAAAATAATATTAATAAATTTATGGTTTTACCATTGATTTCCATACTGTGTTTTGTATGACAATGTTTACTTTAAGTTCATTTTTAAACAGCATTTGTATAGGACTGATCAAAATTATGATAACAATGGAAAAATACAGTAGTCTACTTTACTTTTTACAGTACTACACTGTCTATTGGGTTTTTTTACTACAGTGATGTTTTAACTACTGTGATGTTCCACAGTAATGCTTTGACTACTGTAATTTTGTCACAAGGAGCGATTTTACAGCACTTTACTGTAAAAATCAAACACAGTGATGAACTGTGAATAATACAGTAAATAACTGTAGATTCCACAGTGATTATTTACAGTGTACCAATGAAAGTATACAGTTAACCAGTGATAATACAGAGTACACCAATAACAGTACACAGTCACTGGTATTCAACATCAGCTAGGTCAGCAGTTTTAGCTTAGTTGACGGTACTTGTTGTTTCATCATGTTAGCAGCTCAACTTGGTGAAACAACTTCTAGACATCATTGTCAAAAGTAATGTTTGACCCAAGAAAAGGTTAAAGTAGCAAATTGCTCCCTTTAATTCATTACGTATCGTAGCGAGACACCACAGTAGTAATGGAGACTTAACTAGTTCCCCTGATTTGTCCATTGACGTCTTTCTACAGATAAACTAGTATCAGTTTACATTGTTCTTTCTAGGAAAAAGTAAAATACAGTGTTACCAAATAATACAGTTGAAGGCCATTTAATGAGATAGTCAACAGAAACAAAGCAGGATGATTTAAAAAAAAAAAAAAAGATTTTGTTAATTATGCTTGCCAAATTCTGAAACTAGAGTTCCTCAGAACAGAGTGCACATGAAAATGGATTTTGAATAAAGCAGAGATAAGACAGCAGTACAGGGTCACAGCAGTTCATTCAACAGCCGTGAACTCTAAACTGGTTGTAAACAAACTTCCGCATCCATGACACCCATTGCACAATTCTTTTTGACTTATTTCTTTTTTTTTTTACCTTAGTCCAATAGTCCTGCTGACACTCAAAATGATTGTAGCAGTGAGCAGAAAGGGTGACATATAATAACGATGCCATATCACAAATTATAAGAATGATATAAAAATAAAATGATAATAAACATATTTTGAGAGTATGCTGACATATTGCACACAGAAAGGCACTACAGAGGGTCATTAACACAGCCCAGAAGATCATCTGTCATCTCCCCTCAGGACCTCTACAGCACCCGCTGTCTGAGTAGGGCACGCAGCATTCTGAAAGACAGTAACACCCAGGACAGCTGGTGTTCCAGCTGCTGCCCTCTGGCACACGTTTCAGGATGCTTAAAACACGGACAAACAGACTGAGGGACAGGCCTATAGCCCTGTTAAACTAAAACAGTTGACACAATCGTGACGTTTCAGCCACGTCGTTTCACATTCATGTATGACATGTGCAATAGGCTTTTTCCCCTGTATAACATGGACAATAAGCTTTTTTTCTGTGTGACATGTGCAGTAGGCTTTTCCTTTTCTCTTTTTTTTTTTCCTGAACATAAATGCAATGTTTTGTGCACAATGTATGTGTGCAGTGTTCACAATCATTTGCAGCTTGTCTCTGTTTGCAGTCCTGTTTACAGTCCCTTACTTTGTAATTTGTGTGTGGTGTCCTCTTTGTTTGTTTGATGGGTGCATGCCTTGTTTGGTTATTTATTTAATATTTATCTTTTTTGCACTGACGGGTGAGCTGTGCCTCAATTTCGTTGTGCTAACTTATTTTTTTTATACTACCGTGCAATGACAATAAAGACTCTATTCTCTATATGTGACCAATGTGATCACTGCAAGTTCATAATTCTTAAAGGTAAAGGTACACAGATTGAACTAAAGTGAAAGAAACTATAAAAAATGTAAATCTTATCAGGTGACCTGGGAACTGATGTTTGTTTTTGCTCTACTAAGAAAGATCAGAGGACAAGAAGGTAAAAAAAAAAGGGCCTAAACACTGTAACCTTTAACCTGCAGATAATCAATGCAACACACAAAATATTGTACAGAAGAAAGTGAGGTAAATAACACTTTTAAGTTGAACTATTCACTTTTTTTTGTTAATCAGTTACATTTTCAGTTTTCTATTGTATTTTCTCATCAGATTACTATTACATTATCATATGCGGTGGGCAAAAACAGCAGACGAGCCTTTACAGCAGCCCTTTCAGTTATAGAACACTGTCATCTATAAACTTCTCCCTCTTTTATACCCTCTTATTGTTATGCAATGGCTCATAGGGTTCAGACCATTTAATCCTCCTGTACTCCTGGTGTCCTTTTTGACCCCAAATAATTTTCAACATACGATTAATATATATAGATATTTTAGTCAAATATACAAAATTAGGCCTAAGGTTAGGTTATGTCTTAAAAGGTGAAAAAAAAATGTTGGTAATAATTGTTTTCTACATGTTCTTTTTGACCCCGGAGGAAGATGGGTGTTATACTTTTTTATTTTTGCTGACATCCAAATATGAACAATGCTTTCAAAACATAAGTTTCACTAAAAGTTGACATAACCTACTCAGTGCATTCCCATCAAGAAATTATTATTTCACTATAAATATTGAAAAAAAATATTCAGGTTTTATTACTTTTTTTCCCTCTTGAAATCAGGCCTCATTTTGTATATTTGACTAAATTGACCAATAATAATGAAAAAAATGGCCATGACTTGCCTTAAAAGGTGAAAAAAAAGTTGGTAATATTTTTTTTCTACATGTCCTAAAACCAGTCTGATGTCACGGGGTCCTTTTTGACCCCTGAGGAGGATGGGTGTTATACCTTTATTAGGAATACACAAGGGTTAAAAGCATTTTGGACACACTTACTAAGTTGGTGGATCACACTTATGTTTCTGTCTTATTGTACTCTTCAACCTTAACTGTTGATTCTGTGATACTTTCATCTCGTGTGTGTGTGTGTGTGTGTGTGTGTGTGTGTGTGTGTGTGTGTGTGTGCGTGTGTGTGCCTTAGTTCAGTCTGAACTGGTTGGTTGTGGTCATCAGTTATCACTCATGTTAATGATCCACTTAGTTTAACAGTAACCTGATCATCAGACCAGAACTAGAGACACTGTGGTTGGAAAGCAGTTTTGGTGTGAGTGAGTGTGTGTGCATGTGTCTTTGCTAATATAGATTCATTTTTTCATTTTCGAGATTTGAATGTCGATTCCATGTCATCTGGTCATTTCAATGAGTCAGGAAGAAGGTTCATGTATTTCCATTATTCTGTTGTCTTTCCTCTTTTCACACACAAGGGGGCAGCACTCCACCATGAAATAGTATCAAACTGAGCTGACACATACAAAAAGATGCTGTTGGTTCATTTCTGAACCAAGTCAGTTTCTTGCAAGTCTTTAAACTTGATGGAATGCTAAATTACTCCACCTTGAAGTGGAAAACCCCTGCCAAACTTCATTTAAATGTTATCTAACAAGTTTAGGGAACACAGTGGACTTTTCTGAGAAATTAATTGGAAGTTTCTTAATTATGCGATTAAGCAGAGATGAATGAATTGGAGCTACATTTACCCATGACGCGTTTTACACTTCATTTCACCACAATACAGGAGATCCTCAAATATTAAAAGGAATTTTGTGAAAAAAGTCGTTTGTCTGTGATTCCACAACTTGAACAATGTAAATCTTGAACTGTAAAAACATGTCTTGGTTGACAAGATGTGGACTATTTCTATCTATTTAAATGTGTTTGCTGTGTATACAGTAAGGAGGATGCTCTATATTCTGCAGTGTACGCAGAAGCTCCACAAATCCATCATGCAGATTATAATTATAACTTGTGTGTGCGTGTCAGTCTGTCCTGATTGGCTGAGAGCTCTCCAAAGGGGTCGCTGTTGTGTATCCAGGCATCTGAGTGTATTTTCACACCAAACCCAGGCTCCACAGCTGGAGATTCAATGACTATAAATACACACTGTGCACACCATGTCCTCCATCAGCTTTCCTGGAATAAACTGAAACACCTGCTCGCTCTCACGCTCACAAACACAGTCAGTGAATCAACAAACATAAATACAAGCATTATTTTCAGCACGTCTCTTCAGTGCTTTTCATCTGAAATTATTCAAAGAGGATGTACTTTTTGTTAAATGAGAATGCACACCTTACTGAGTTCACATGTAAGAGAGGGCATGGCTATGTGCTGGCATCCTGTGACTTTTAGGCCGCCCATGGTCACCTTGGCACCAGGAGCTGGGATGGCAGGGCTGGCAGTCACTGGCAGCAGGACAAGGTATAAAAATGACATTCAGCTCAGATAATTCAGGCCCACCCAAGAAAATACCCAGCAGCTCACAGTAGCTGAGTAAAGACCAGGGGCCGGATTCACAAAAGTATTCTTAAGATAAAACTTAAGACAATTCTTAAGAAAAAAAGATAAGATGTTCCTAAGAATGTTCTTAAATGCTATTCACCATTTTTTTCTTAAGAATTATCATATGTCTTAGAAAGTTCTTAGTTTTCTCACTTAGGACGTTCTTAGATTTTTAACTTAAGATCACTAGATCATAAGTATCAAATACTGCCTCTGTGATTTACTTAGATTACATTGTATTGTAATCTAGGTATAGTGTCACATGTCACACACACTGAAAGGACATTTCAATTATATGTCAACTGCCAAAATAAGATTTATGTGATACATTCACAAAAAACTACTCTGACCAACATCATTGAACAAGATTTGTTACCACATTGTCTAGGGCTAAACTTAATATGAAAGAAATCAAACAAATCTCATACAAATTTGTTCAAGTAAATACAAATCAAGACTAACCTTTTCACTGTAGCTGTTTTCAGACTGCTGAGGGCTTCTCTTAAAGTTGTGAAGAAATTTGAGAAGAAATCTAGGAACTAGGAAAGAATCTCATTTGTTCTCAAATTCTATCTTAAGAAACTTAAGAAGAAAGTTAAGAAAAAACAAAAGAAAATATAAGAATTTGTTCATGAATACCAAATCTTCTTAAATTTTGTCTTAAGAGCAAAGTTAGGGGGAAAAAGTGGCACTTAAAAAAGCATTTTTTCCTGAAGAATGCTTTGTGAATCCGGCCCCAGGATTTTATAGTGAGGTTGATGAGCTGAGTTGAAACAGGCAGTCTTCGTCTGCTGCTGAGGAAGAAGCCAGCCACAAACATGCCCTCCAGGAGGAGGAGAACCAAGAGGGGACGAGAAAGGTGAGGAAAAACAAACACAAAATAAAACATATAAAAAAACACATAAAAAAGTCAAACAGAACCCCCACAAAGGTAAAATGAAAGAACAAAAATGCAAATACACAAGTTTGTCAAAAAAGGTCAGAAAAAACCCCAATAAAATACAAATGAAAAAAAGTTAAAACAATAAAAAGTAATACAAGGGCAAGTAACACAAAGATGACATCGCGTTAGTTAGCTAGTTTATAAAAATGGGTCTCAAGAAGTCACTGATTCTGCGAGCCTTATCTCCTCAGGCAGGTTGTTCCAAAGCAGAAGTGAAGGCATAGTCACATTGAGATTTGAGCCTCAATTTTAGAACGATGAGACGAGCTGGAAGAGGATCCAAGGATGCCACTTGGCTCATATGGAGTCAACATTTCCACTATGTAGCTAGGCTCCAGACCCAGACCTGCTTTGTGACCATGTAAAACCCTAAAATAATTTGCACAAGGAGCCATTAAAGAGAAGCCTGGATTGGGGTGATGGGATGTAATCTGTATAAACCAGTGAGAAGCCTCAAGGAGAGTGACTTGTGGTTTATTTTGGAGAGGAGGGAGTTAGACTTGTCAAGTCTGAAGAAGATGAATGTGAGTGTGAGAGCATGGGTTTGATTCGGGACTAGGGATGGGAATAATTCATCGATGATCGATTAATGGTCATTAAGAATTTGGTCGATCACTGTAATTTTCGTCAATCTGATGTTGGCATTTAATAAAGAGGAAAAACACGTCGTAGTCTGCACTGCACTGTCCCTCAGAGCGAGTATTTTCAGTTGATGGACACACTGTTGCTAGGCTGCACTCACGTCTTACACCTGAGCATATACTTGACATGCTTATTTTTTAAAATAAGAACGGTGGAAGGATTCGAGTTTTAGACAGAAGCTACGTGAGTAACTCACTTGTTATTTTTTTATGAGGCTTGCTCTCTGTTATTTGATGGGCTATTGTCTTTGGATTCCTTCTTACTTTTTTTTTTTTAAAGTGACAGTGAACTAAGGTTTGAATTGTTTTTTTGAGGTCTGTGTATCCCTGCAATATGCTATACAATACCTGCCTAGGCTTCCGAAGTGTGAAAAAATAATAATAATTGAGATACACCCAAATTAGTTACCTGTTTTTGTTATATAGGCAAGGGTTATATAAGTGTTACATATATAAGTGTATATATGTATTTTTTTTCCTTTTTTTTTTGGAAATTTGAAATTTTTTTTATTCATACGCAATATTTAGATTTTCTTTGTGATACTGTCGCAACTAGAATATGGTTCGCTGTAAAACATTAAGTTACTTAAACCTAAACATGTGAGTCATATCATAGCCTTAAAATGGTGAGTAATTCTGATTAATCTTAAATTAGTTAGTAGTGTGACTTGAAACTGCATGGGTCATTATTATGTTTTTCTTTTTGGCCACTATGGGGCAGCAGTGCAACTTGTAAATAAAACATTGATATATTATTGCTCAAATGGTTGGGGCTAATGTATCAAACATTAAAATTAAGTCTGCAATCTGTTTTTGGTCTCCACCAAGACCTGAGAAATAATATGTCCAGTGGGTTTATATGGTGACCTATAAGCTTTTTCACTGAAAACAAACAAACCACATGGTCATACACTAAAACCAAAACCATAAGATTCAACAGAGTCCTCAGAGCTGAGGGGGAACTGCAGAGTTGGTCATTTGCTGTAGATTTGTCACAATGAACAACCTCATTCACAATGTGGCTATAAAATGTGGCTCCCTGATGTGAAAGACATACACTTCTTCCATCATGATGTCCTCTGTGATTCACAGCATAACACTGCTTCCTGCAGTGGCACTGAATGTAGCCAGTGAACATACTTTGCAAATCTAAATTACTTACAGAAGAGTGTAATTTGAAGGAGGAAAAAAAGGAGTCTACAATGTTCTGCTCAAAATTGTGTTTTCCAAGATGAAAGCCACATTCCCTTTAAACCCTGTAGCGCAAGACTTTCTCTGCTGGCGCATCTGCTCCAATGAAAAACTAATAGTTTCTACTGATCGATCTCTTGTGTTTCACAAAGCAGTCTTCACCAATCCTGACTGATAGATCAGGCTCTTCTTTGTCATGATCTAACTTTATGCTGTTAAAAGGCCCTCAAAAAATGATCTTGTAATACATTACTAAAGGTTCAGTTCACACACATTCTTCCATGTAGCCCAAACCAGTTACTGAAGTCCAGACGTTTGGACACATGGTACATGCCAACAGCCACCTTTGTGACAGTCTGGATTTAACATGGCTGATCCAAAATCTGTCCTCCATTACTGAGCAGGTGTTTCCCTTCCCAGCGCTCCCACTGTGTCACAGTGAAAAGCCTCTCCAACTGTTTGGTCCCATTAGGTGTTTCCACACTATAAATCCACTCTGTCACACCATGCAGGTGGTTAAAACTACAGAAATTGGTTACACATGTGCTATATTCAGCCGTTTGTCACTAAGAGGAGATCTTACCTGCATGCTTACCTGGTGAAAAGCTGTAGTTACATAATCTAGATTTAGGAAGAGCCTGACAAGAGAAGGTCAGAGAAAGCAATGTTAACCAAAGTCTCTGGAGCAGCAGTACTTATTTTAGAGTGCAGTATAAATCAAAAACATCTTACCTTGGCAGTTTTTGGGTGGGAAGGATAGTCATGCCAGAGACAATCCACTTACTACTAGTGGACTGAGCCAAGAGGAGATATTATTACCAGAATCTGATGAGGCCAAATGTATTGGAGGAACATCTACAGCATGCAGAACATCCTTGAGATATTGTGAGCAGATGTGCAGGCAGGCATAACTACAAACAGCATTGGGAAAGTACCCTATATATATATATATATATATATATATATATATATATATATGTATATATATATACATATGTTTTAACATTATTTTTGGCAAAACAGGAACATAAAAAGTAGAATATAATTTTAATATCCATTGTAATGTTCATCTTATGTATCTATACATATATATATATATATATATATATATATATATATATATATATATATGTATATATTTATATTATGACAAGCCGTTCAGGAAATGATTATATATATGGATTCAAAACCTGAGAATATATATTGAAAGTCTGAGAATATATATTGAAACCTGAGAATACATATTAAAAGTCTGAGAATATATATTAAAACATGGATCTCCTGTGTTTGTTTGACCCTCCAACCCATGAACTGAACCCTGTTTTTTACACTCTAACTTCTGTTCTGCTATCACAATTATGGGTCTTATTAAGCTGCTGAACAAACAGATAATCTCCCTGATGGAAGGTTAGATATCTATCCTTTTGCCTTTCAAAAGCTTATTCAATGGGAATCACTTTAAATGATGCATGCATACAACCTGAGGCTGGTCCTGTTCTCATAGCCAAATTGTTATGACAACATACTGTATAATAAATTATGTGTTGTGAGTAGGATTATAGGAAAAGCAGAAGCAGAAAAGCATGAGGGAAATCACTCAACACCGATCAGAGGTAAGGTCCCGCCTACACTGCAAAACTGATCTGGGAGGAGGATGGGAACCACCAGAAGCATCTCAGAGGGACTTGTGTATAAAAGTGGCAGAAAATCCTTCATGGAGTTACCATAAACCATTCAACAGCTGATATACACTAGAGACACAAACCCCATGAAGAGGACAATGTATATGGCGGGCCGCCACAGTCTGTAATTAATGGAAAACTGGGTTTCTGGTGACGTATTCCTTTAAGGTTCACATTTCTTAGCAACACTGGTTATCTCCCAGGAAAAATATTCCTTAGTCGTATTCAAGCCTCATCAGTGTGTCCTCTATTCTCGCCTCTTTTCTGCTGAGACTGTGCGGAGGACGTTGCGCTGTCTGCCCCAGTCTGCATGGCTCTCCAGAGGCCTGCTGAAGACACAGCAGCCAAATGTTCCTGCTTGCATGATAACTGCTGATGAAATGCTTGACATTTGCACCGCTGAGGGACAGACAAAAATACTTCCTCTTTATGTTGCAATAAAACTTGCTCTTGATTGAAAGTGGAGCTCTTTCCAAAGTCGTTGTCTCCAATAAATGGTACATGTCAGGAGTCAGATCAGTGTTACTCAATCAACTAATAGAGCTAAATTTACTGCCATTTGTTCTATTTACAACAATCATGCAATCGAAATGTGGTTGCCAATATTTTAACACGTTTTTTTTATTAAAAAAAAAAAAAAAAATGAAGATTACCATTTGGAAACTGGAACATCTACGCCTCGAGCTTTGAACTTGGCACTCTGCATCACATTAAGAGACAGCTGTGAGATGGTATTGATATAAAATGCTCCATCTATGCCTGGAGAACATCTGAAAATATTGACAAAGGCTTTTTAGGCCCCGTTTACACGAAGGGAAACGATATTTCCATGCGGTTTGGCCTCTCATTTACACGAAAACCCCGTTTTTATCACAGAAAACGATTATTTTTTAAAAATCCGGGCAAACTGGAGAATTTGAAAAAAAAATGTATGTGTTGTCGTGTCAATTGGGAGAAACGGGGTTTTAGGTTCTCACGAGGAAGTCGCTGGTGTTATTCGTTGTTGTTGATTCTGAGGATTCTGATTGGCTTGCATGGCTTTATCCTTCTCCCTACACTGCCGCCCATAGGTTTGGCATAATTATAATGGCGCTCGACAGCGTATTTATGCGGGTTGATGTCAATGACAACTTTTTTGAAAACGGAGGGGGGGAAATATTTGTTTCTCTAAATACCCTGCTATATAAACGTGGCCTGAGTTTCATCGTGTTCACATACACTCAACCTGTTCAACTGCGTGTTAAAGCAAATATGTAATCAGCCAATCACATGGTAGCAACTCTGTTATGCCCTCTGCCCCTGCTCCCTGGTTTGTGTGTGTGCAAAGCCTGATTACAGATGGGAGACTGCTGTGCTGGAGTCGGGGCCTCTCAGCTGCTGCTCATCTGGTCATCAACCCATTCTACTGAAGATCCTCGGCCACAATCAGTCAGCGCTGGATTATAGACGCTGCTACCCGTTAGTGACATCTATAGGGCCGCGTTCAGACTGCAGGCGAATCTGATTCAAATCAGATTCCTACTCAAATCCGATTTTTAGGGCTGACTGTCGACACTGTTTTTAACAAGTGTCCAAATCGGATATGGCTCTGTTCAGACTGGGCCACATTATTGACTGATCTGACAGGTTGCTGTAGTAACGGCGTCAGATCGTCTGACGTCATATAATTGCGACGGCGACAAGAACAACAACAACAAACATGATGGAGGCAGGTCACCTCAGTATATTGGCCTTATCACTGTCCAGTAGAGGTGCAGAACATCTCAGACGCACCAGGGGAGAAACCGGGTGGATGGACGCCCCCCGCTGGCCCGTATGAGTCGGCCGTGGCCGCGTAGAGTGACGTCACGGACAGTCAAAACCGATCCAAGTGTTTGGAGCGGTTCAGACTGAGACGCATCTGTCCAAATGCGATCTGAAACTACCTCCCGAAGGTGGTTTCGATCCGGTTCGCAAAAATCGGATTCATGTAATTTGTGACTGTTCAGACTTCAAAAGAGCCATTCAGTTCCAATCTGGATGGGCTAAGAATCAGATTTTGGCTGGCAGTCTGAACAAGGCCTAACTCTCTACACGATCTCTGCCTGAATTCTAGTTGTTGTCTTAGCTTTTCGAAACCTAACCTGTTCCCTCTTCTGCACCTTATGCTACCTATACACCAGAAGACTTTGAAAAGATTTGGAAAGACTCCTGGAAGACTTTCAGCTCATACCTACTCACATCTAAAGACAAGTGTTTAGAGTTTTTAGTCCCAGCTTAGTCTCACACTGAGATTCTACAAAGACTGTGAATCTTGCAGGATCACTATTGAAAAGACTACAACTAGATTTCCTTTAGCATTTTTTTTTCCTACTATGCAATTTTTGTGTGTGCAGTGGTTTGTGTTGAAAAAGAAAACAATAAAAAGAAGAGGAGAAGACACCACAGAATGCCCCTCACAAACTGAAAAAGGGTTTCTGTTTTTCTGACATGAAAAGTTGACTATTTTACAGTAAAAAATAGATATAAGGAAGAATAAAGGAAAGGAAAATTTAGAAAATAATTCATGATATACATTTATGTCCTATTTAATTATAATTTGTTCAATTGAATAATTATATTTATCAGCTCTATCAACTTTCATTTAGTTAATCATATTTTATTTATTACTTATTCATGTATACATTTATTTATACATTTTAACTGGGTCTCCTTACTGTTCTCTTTACTAAGAAACAGCCCCCAAAATCGCGCTTGTGGCCGTAAATATATTACATCTCTATTTGTTTTTAGGATTGAGCTTACTAACATTATTGTGATGTTACTTTGTCGAAGTGGTTTTACTGGCCACCAGGAATTAAAAATTGGATTAAACTGAGGTGAATTAGAATAGCTAAAAGAGAAAGAGTAACTGAAAAATTTAGTTGATTCAAATTTTAGTTGATGAAGGAAAAAGGCTCAAAAATGAAAATATAAAATTGGCAACAGTTAAGATTAGCAGTCCAAAAGAAATGAAACCTAGCTGGCGCCACATGTGAGTGGCGGACTATACTGAGCGCCTAAGAGTTCCATCACATACTCAGCCAAAGTACAGCACGGCAAACCTTGCAGCAAATCAAAAGGTGCAGTCTAAATATTGTGCCCCCATGCATTCACACACACATGTGGAGACCTCACCATGGGGCCTAGCCACTGAACAATGTAGAGTCCAGCTACTGAACAGAAATACAGAAAAAAAGAACCAAAATAAAAATCATTCCCAGTTGGCTAACAGAATATTATTAAATTAACCAATTAGTGAAGGGGCAAAACACTTCAACACTAATTAACAAAAACAAATTAAGCAAAAGCAAAAGCAAAAAGGCAAGAGTTAAACCAACACAACAGAAACCAAGCAAAACTTAACAAAGAAACAGGCTTAAGAAAAGGGCAAAAAGACTAAAGGGAGAAGCCAATTCCAAACTAAAAGCTAAGCATATTACTGAAGAGGGAGGGGAAAACAGCAGCATGGGAACCTATAAAAAGAAAAAAGAATTACACATACAAAAATAAAATGTTCAGTTGAGGTCATAACCCTACTCACCACCTTGTACAGGAAATAACCAGAAACCACAGAAGTTAGAAATAAACTGGGTACAGAACAATATAACATGACGGCAGGATTTAAAAACTGTGCGTAAACTGTTTTAAAAGCACTTACCTGCTCAGCATCCACCAGCCAACAGGAGGACAGCAAGGGAACGAGCCAGGTGAACCAGGTGGCCTTTATTGTCTGGCCTTAGTCAAGGGAGTGGTCAGAGACGAGCTGTATCAGAGCTCTGTTCAAAACCACAGCTCAGTGTTGGGTGCATCAGTGTGGCCCACTACACAAGGTATGCAGAAGACAACACGTTGAACTTTGGAGCAGATGGGCAACAGCAGCAGAAGACCACACCGGCCACTTTATTAGGTTTCACACTTCACCTCATAAAGTGGCTGGAGAGTGTATTTATCTACCATAAGCAGTTGGAGCTGTCTGTCTCATTACAGCATTCAGTATATGGGAGAACCAGGAGCGTGTCTATGTTCCCCAGGTCCCATGTTCCCCAGGTCCAACGTTCCCCAGTCTGTTACTTTTTCCACCATTACTGCCAAATTCCATGGCAGGTAGGCCTATGTAGGCCTACGGATCCTTTCAATGGATGTTCGTTCAATCGTTAATGATACAACTTGGATCGACCATGTTTCCTTTCGCTTTCAACGTGCAATAGTTGAGGTGCGTCGCAACGCTCAACAAATAAAGGTTAAAAGGACCCGGGGAACATAGGGATGACCCCGGAGAATCCAGCATGCTAGCTAGCCAAGCTTGTTAATGCTTATGATAGCTGATACGCATGTTATTCTGACACTCAGGGAGACTGTCATTTACAAAGACCACATTACACGACCCCCATTTTACCTTTCTTTTCCTTCTCTACTTGTGCTACTGTTACACTACACCTTAAAAGTTATCCTTTCCTAACTTACAGCTTGTGGTGAAAGTGGCTAATACTTAGCAAAAGTCAAATAGTATCACTTTAATTCAACACAATGAATGTTCCACTGCTAGGTGAAGCTGTGGTTCTGCTGCTCAGTAGAAAGAAATGTTTAAAAAGTGAGTAAGTCTATATTTCATGTGTCCAGGTATGGTGTGTATCACATCCAAGGTATTCATACTTCCAAACTATACCAATATTACTTTGGATATGTCTGATGTTAGGTCAGGTCCTATGTTCCCCTCTTTGTATGAGACTGGGGAACATAGGACCCTTTTCCCCTGCTTTTCCCAAAAAGGGTCCTATGTTCCCCGGTTTGTTACTTTTTCCACCATTACTGCCAAATTTAGGCCTATGTAGGCCTACAGGCCTAACCCTAGCCCTAACCCTGCAACAGTGGGGAACATAGCACGCTTTTTCAGAAAAAGGGTCCTATTCTCCCTGGTATGTATTGCTACAGGGGAACATAGGACCCTTTTTGGGAAAAACAGGGAACATAGGTCCCGGGGAACATAGGGATGACCTATGAATACCTCGGAGGTGTATACTGTCACCTCCGAGGTATTCATACTTCAAAACTATTTCAATATTACTTTGGATGTACTCTAACAAACTACATATTAGCTTTACTCAATGTAAAGTCTGCTGTCGCTGCCAAATAATTGCCAAGGAGTATTGTTTTCTGAGCTGGCTGAAATGAACATACATTTTTGCTAAGTCACTAAATGAATGTGTACTTCCCTGGCAGTGCAGGTTGGAGCCACTACATCAAGCTGCTGATCTGTGTCTGTGCTGAAGTGTAGAGTAGCACACTGGACAAAGTGTTCTTGGCTTTTTTCAGCTCCCCCTGCTCCACTCACTGCTGGCAGGAGAACACTGTGTGTTGATGTGAAAAGAAGCCTTTTGTGAAGAAGCTGTAAATATCTTTGTGCATGTTTGGCTGCAGTGCCCTCCACTGACCTGGGCAAAATGAACAATGTGCTTTCGCTGTGTGTCTGTGCATGTGTGTCTGCCTACTGTATATGCCAGCACTCTGGAAATACAATACATCTATTTGGAAGTGAACAAAGTTAGACATTTCCAGTTCTCACCATGCGGTTTCCCATCCAAGGAATTTCATACAGATGAATGTCAGTATCTCAAGAGAAAAAAACAAAATAGAAACTGGCATTATGACTATATATATAGCTGGCTAGCAGCTCCCTGAGGTTCAAACTTGGAAATCAACCACGTTCAGCTCAGTTCAGTCAAAGAAATTAATTAATTGTTTCATATAATATATTTTATCTTCATAGTTTATATCATTTAATCTCATTCTATCTTTTTAGTAGGACTGCAGAAAAGCAGGGAGCAGCCCTATAAACACCAAGTCTGTCATTGAGTAATGAAGTTTTGTAGCTGGCTGTTTGTCTTTTTTCACCATGGCAATAAATAAATAAATCACAAAACATTCTGCGATCAATCATCTAATCCAGTCCCTTTATATAATGGTTGTTCCTGCAACATGTTTTTTCACTCTATCCACAAAGTAAAATAAACTATTTGCTGTCCATTGTGCTTTGGAAAGTGACTAAACTAGGACAATAAGACTTGTAATGAGTCTGTCCAACAAGTTGTTGAACATAGAAGTTATTATGTTTTTTAATACAGTTAAATACAAGGCTTCCACTTTGTCTTGTTATGCTAAGAATCTGACTCACTGACATTTCCTATTTTTCATGTATTCTTATCACTGTATGTCTTTACATTAGGCCCTGTATTTTTTCTAACTATTCTTACGAACGATATGCTGGTATGTTGTTTTATGTGATTTATATGCAGTGCCATCCATCATGTTATCAAAAAGGCCTCCTCTGTGTTTGTGTTGACCCGCAGTGAGAAAACAGCTTAATAAAGTGTACCACATGGCAGCTTGGAAGTTTAGAAAGCCTTAAATAACACAGTTGGGCTGCGGTCCGCTGCTGGATGATTTCAGTCCACATATCTGTGGACAAAGGTTTTGCTCAGAGCAGTTTTTGGACTGGAAACTGGCCTGAAAATGCACTGAATTGCACCTCGCTGCTGTGATGTGTTCTCCCTGTTTATTTGCTTGGCAGAGCCCATTAGACTGACCTCACTTTCCACACTCCAGATTTGACCAAAGATGTTTCTCAAACTCACCTGGGGCTTGTTTTATACCACACTCTCAGCATGTGTTTATTATTGAGATGCAATGCATCATGTCTTCTGTCTGTTTGCAGATCTAAAATTGGTCTCAGATAATAAAGAAGGTAGTTTGAAGTGAGGAAGAACACAGTATTGTGCAAGCTGTGGACTACCCAATTGTTTAAGAAAAGTGTGCAGCAGGAAAGGGGCGAGGGCTTAAACCATCTAACTCTCAGCCTGCAGAGTCCAGAATGAACAGTGAAAAGTGGTCTGATGGGTCCAAACAGGCGTGTGTTCGTTTAACATCTTTACACATAAATAAGAGCCCTCAGGGCACAAAGCCACTCACAGCCTTCCTCTGGAAACACTTTGTCAGAACCCAGAAGAGGCAGAGGAAAAGAAGGACAACATTTGTTGTCAATTTAGCTCTGCTCTCAGATGAAAGCAGCACTGTGGATTTATGGCACCTCGGCCAAGGCAGCCATGTGCTGGAGGTATGCTGCATCATGTGGACATGAATACTGAGCAGGCTTGCACTATTTCTACTTCACATATCTGAGCTGTGCATGGAGTCTGCAGCTGCTATGGGATACCTGTCCTCACCTGCCTCTCCAGTCTGAGGTGTCATGTGGGAAACTCATTGTGGGAAACGATTTAAAGATGTCCACAAAGGAGGTTACAGGAAGACAATGTAGGTTATGACCTGATTTATGATTTATCATGAAAATGCTTCAAAGAAACTTCTGGCTGAAATCATAGGAGGTATTTGGAAGATGGTTTAGAAAGTGTTTAGTTAACCATCAGTAAAGTTTGATAAACGTGTGTGTGTGTTGTCTTTGTGTCATGACACAGCAGCACATTTTGATGAAAACTCCATGTTCATAACATTTATCAACTGGTAAATAAAGCTTGTGTTTTAAACAGCCAATCAGCCACTTCTCTTGAGGGCAGGAGACTGGAAGAGAACTGTGGCAATAAACACATGATTATTTCTGAAGCCTGTTATAAATTTCTCAGTTGTTAGGTCACCTGGCTACATCTTTCCTAAAGCATTTCATTCCCAGCCCTCTCACTGTCAAATCATCAGATACCAACAATTTGTCACAAAGTGTGTATGAGGTGCAACAGACTTTCCATTACCTCCAATAGCCGTGTTTCCACTAGGGGGGAAAGTGTCCACCAGGAAAGTCTCAGGCCACACCCTCTCAAAAGTCCGATCACTCTGTGTGTCTCCACTACAAGTTAGCCCCCAGAGGGATTTAGAGACTCTGGAGGTGACGTATGGTTTTCACCGTTGCTAACTGTGCACAATATCAGCAGGTGAAAGCAGCACAGATAATTATGCACAGAGTCTCCGCTGATCATAAACATAGTGATCGTTAATTAACGGCATCGCTAACTGTGCACAGAGTGTCTGGTGCTTGTTGTAAACAAACAGAGATCGCTAAGTGAACACCTCCTGTAGCAGCAGCACATACACACTGTACTGCTACAGAGCTAACTGTGGCTCTTCTTAACGAGCCGGCCTCCGGCTCGTTAGCGGCTCGTTAAGAAGAGTAAGATGGAGTCGCTGGATTTGTCTCCAGTCGCTTTCTTGAAAAATAGTTGCTAAGGGGGTCTGAAAAGTTGATAAATTCAGCAACAAAGTCGCTAAGTTGGGAACACTGCTTCACCCGCTTTTAAAATGGTGTGTGTTGTTGTCGCCCTCATGTCAACCCATCCATAGCAGTATTAGACCTGCAGAGTAATGGACAAATTAAAAATAGCGAGGAGTGGAAGCAGGCGGATCAAACAAACTGTGACCTTTGACCCAGGAGATTATAAATTGCCCAATTGAATGTAATTCCTGAAAACCATTTTCTCTTATTAGTGGCCAAAGTTGTCCGATTAGCAACCTAATTCTTTAGGGACCGAGCACTAACGGTGCGAGGACCCTATTGAAATTGGTCTGTTTTTTTATTCTTCTCCCAAATGAATCGCCTTTTTGGGGGCTTTATCATATTCAAAAACTCACCATTTTTGGAATATACGTCAATCTCCCTGTAAATTTACGTATTCTAGTATTCGCTGGAATGGGCGTGGCAAAATGACTCACTAGCGCCCCCTAAATTTCATATCCTCCCACTGGTTTGTCGGAGACGCATGAAATTTGGTACATACGTGTATCATGGGAAGACGCACCAAAAAGTCAGTGGAAGCCATGTCCTAAAACGTACAGGAAGTCGGCCATCTTGGATCGAATATGGAATTTTTGCCATTTCCAGGTCGCATACTTTAACGAACTCCTCCTACAGATTTCACCCAATTGACTTAAAACTTGGTCAGTACCATCACAAGGCCTTTGGGATCAAAAGTTGTATAAATCTTTACCGACGGTCACACTATGTGGGCTTGGCATGGCGGCAAAATATGGCGTCTCGCCATAAAACACGAGATCGTAATAACTTTTCCATTCTTTGTCCAATCTGTTCCAAACTTCTCATGCTTCATCAGAGTCCATCCCTTAACACGTCTAAATGACAATATTTCATAAAGCCCCGCCCCTTATGCTTAATCCACGCCCCCTTTCATAAAATGACCACGTTGCATACTTTAACGAACTCCTCCGACAGATTTCATCCGATTTACTCCAAATTTGGTCAGTACCATCACAAGGGCTTTGGGATCAAAAGTTGTATAAAGCTTTACCGACGGTCACACTATGTGGGCGTGGCATGGCGGCAAAATATGGCGTCTCGCCATAAAACACGAGATTGTTATAAGTTCTCCATTCTTTGTCCAATCTGCTCCAAACTTCTCATGCTTCATCATAGTCCAGCCCTTAACACTTCTAAATAACAATATTTCAGAAAGCCCCGCCCCTTATGCTTAATCCACGCCCCCTTTCATAAAATGACCACCTTGCATACTTTACATAACTCGTCTGACAGATTTCACCCCATGCACTTCAAACTTGGTCAGTACCATCACAAGGGCTTTGGGATCAAAAGTTGTATAAATCTTTACCGACGGTCACACTATGTGGGCGTGGTATGGCGGCTAAATATGGCGTCTCGCCATAACACACGAGACTGTATAACTTGACCATACATTGTCCAATCTGTCCCAAATTTCACACACATGATTAGGGTCCCGCCCGGAACACACCCACGTGTCAATACTTACACACAGTCATAGCGCCCCCTGCTGGCTACAGCAAGTATTATATTTTACACCTACCCCGAGCACAGTGGTAGGAGACACGCCATTTGGGACGCATAGGGACTGAGCCCACATCGCCGCGTCCGATGTGCCCTCCCCTGACGGCGCCTCCCCCGATGGCTCCACTCTGCGAGGGCCCGTTCGGTACTGCGCGCAGTCCTAGTTATTATTGTTTTTTCTTTCTCGCACAATCTTTTCTTCTTCTACTGTTTACTGTTTAAGCCTACAGCAATACATTACACTGCCATCTTCTGATCAAAGTACATTTATGCAGCTTTGTTTATTCGCTCTAAACCAGTTGATTTAAAATGTCACTAATTAGCATTTTCTTAAATGCAACATTGCAAAATGTGCTCAGACTTTAATGGAAACACAGCTATTGTTGTTATTTGATGTTAGTTAAGTGCAGATGTAGTTGTTTTGAAGCCCAGCCCTGTTCTTTTACCCTAACATTCATCAAAATGTTAACCATTTCCTGGAAACACAGAAGATTATTTTAAAAGCCATTCTGCATGCAATGATTGGAAACTGACACATGCTGCCACTGTTCCTGACACATGCAAAACCAAAGCGAAGGATGCCTTGTGTGTCATGACAATTGTCTGTACACTGAAGAAGAAGCCCACACAATGTGGCAGGAAGTAAGAAAATAGTTGCGTTTAAAGGATCAGTTAGTAATCAGTTATCCATTTCAGTAACTCAGAAAACTAAATATTCTGCTTGTCAGTTTGTTTCTGCCCAAACTACAGGGCTCTCACAATAATCCACAAAGTGGTTTAAATTGTATAACTTTGGAAATCTCTACCGGTTGCATAACCTGATTTTGCAGTTCCATGTGCAGGCCGTGCTGTGTGTTAGTACCACAGATATGCTATATCTGCTGCCGGAGCCTGTGTTTAATGTGCTGCATTTAAGATAATGACTTGTGCATTCTTCCTACATCGGAGGCTTTATGTGAATGCTTAAAATGGCCAGCACTCAGATGTCAGCAGACCTCAAGCTGAGATGGAGCCAGGGGCCCGTGTTCTTTTCAATCAGGCCTGTAATCACTCACAAGCAGCAGTGCAGGGCATTGAAATCCAAAATTACATTCAGACCTGTAAGAAGTTCACCAGGCTCCAAGATACTGCACTTTATCACTGCACCTTTGTCCTTTGAGTTCTCTCTTCTGTATTTAAGCTCAATGAAGAAGCACACAAAAACATACAGTATGAACACATCTGTGGTGTATCAGAATACATTGTTCCACATCTGTTTGCACTTACAGCCTCTGTTCTTTCCCTCCTCCTGAATTCTGTGCTCACTGTTGGCCAATTTGCCTGATTCCAGTACCCCCACACTCTTGTGACATTACCTGTTTGTCACAGCCCCTCCAGGTCCACCTTTGACATTTTCTAACTGAAAACATGGGAAAAGAACGGTGTGACATTTGAAGCTGGCCTGTAAAGACACTGGTGTTCAGTTGTGTGTGGAAAACTTCTTTGGTTTTTATTCAAATCAATGAAACTCTACTTCAGTAAAACTGAAAGAGAAGAAACTGTCGCATTAGTCCTTTCCCATAAAAAGAGTCAGAGACCACATCTGTACATAATTATTTTACAAAATATGCTGAATGGTAGAAAATAACACTTCAGCAGTCACATCATCATTTGATCCCTTATGAGTACAAAATAAATCTGCCAAAAAAAAACTTTCAGTAGATCATGTAGCAATGTTCAGTCACTCACCACAGAATACAGCTTAGAGCAGTAATCCTTAAGAATTTCATCAAATCAAATCCCCCATCTTTGATACTACAATCCTGATTCTAAATATGTTGGGATGGTGTCTAAATTGTAAATAAAATAGAGTGTGGTCATTTTCTAATCCTTTGTCTATAATTCGACAGTGTCATTTAGCAGACGCTTTTATCCAACACGACATACAAATGAGAGTTAATAAAACACAAGCAAGGATGAAGTCAAGAAACATAGCAAGAGTAAGTGTCGTTGGTCCAGTTCGAGCCCATTAGGACACAAGTGCTTCATAGGTCGCAAGAGCGGTCAGTGCGATACTTGTCGTAGTCATCAGTGTAGATCAAGTGTGAAGGTGTTCAGTTAAGAGTTGGTCTTCAGTCTCTTCTTAAAGATTGAGAAGGACTCAGCAGAACGGATGGAGTTTGGAAGTCCGTTCCACCACCGTGGCACTACAGAGGAGAAGAGTCTGGTTTGAGACGTAGAGGCCTTCAGCGGTGGAGGAGCCAGGCGTCTTTCACTCGAGGAGCGTAGTGGACGGGAGGGTTTGTGGACCTGAAGGAAGGAGTTCGGATAAGAAGGGGCTGTGCCCATTGCTATGTTGTAGGCAAGAGACAAGGCTTTTTTCAGGTAGGGTCTGATTTTCCTGATGTTGTATACCCAACTTTGTGACATACATTTAATTGGAAACTGTAAATGGTAAATGGACACTTACATAGCGCTTTTCTAGTCGCCTTGCGACCACTCAAAGCGAAGAGTTCATTCACCCATTCACACACACATTCATATGGTGGCAGAGGCTACCCTAAACGGTGCCACCTGCCACACACCGATGAAAGCAGCATTGGGAGCAATTTGGGGTTCAGTATCTTGCTCAAGGATACTTCGACATGTAGGCTGCCATGGTCAGGGATTGAACCACCAACCATCTGATTGGTGGGCAACCCGCTCTACCAACTGAGCCACAGCTGCCCAAACTGTACAAAAAGAATATATTTATTGTTCAAACTGATAAACTTTGTGATTTGTAAATAACTACACTGATTCTTAATCTGATATATTCAGCCTTTATTTATGTTTTACACACATACCCATTGTATATATGCTCAGTATTTTCAGCCTCACTGTTCACTGTCCCACAGCCATTTTAGAGTACTATTAAGTTACTGCTATTGAAGTCACAATATCACCTATTGATGGTGCTTCACATTAAATGCACTAGTGTGCCACTTGGTGGCTTTTATTCAGTCACAGTGAATGTAATGCAGTTGTTAGCAAGAAGAATGCTGACTATGTTCATTCATCCAAAAACAAACTAACAAAACTATGAAAATAAGACTCAAGTTGCAATCAATTGGAATTATCCTTTAAACCTGAGAAAGAACAGTTCATATCCTGAATTAGCTTGCAGCTTTTGTCAATACACCATATTAAACAGTATTACATAAGTAATAAGGTCTAATTGCCATTAAAACATACTAAATAAACACAGGAATACAAGAGTAGAATCAAATTTTGCAGAAAATGAACCAGCTGCTGACCGAGGAATATGACGCTACGTGGTTTCAACAGATTTCAGAAGACTGACAGGAAACACAGCATAATGTCATACAACAGCACTAAAGTACAGCAATAAATAATAGCTTAAATACATTTTTTGTTCTAGTCTCGGGAAAAGAGACACAGTCTTTACTGTTAAACTGTCAAAAATACATCTTACATGTTTGAATCAGTCAACTGACATGTTTGCTTATAAATAAATGCTTATAAATGCATCTATGTTTACCACCTATTACTAAATGGGTACAAACTCATCTCAGTCCTGTCAGTGAAACCTTTCACCAAGACATGACATCATACGTAAGGTTTCCATGGTGAAACACACACTATCCCATAGTACACAGTACAGTAAACACACTGTTTCCTCCCACAGAGTCTCTGACTGGCCTGTCTCACATGCAGCGTCACCACAGACCAACAGAAACTCACTTTAGTTGTAGTTTTTAAAGCAGCGATTCATCATGGTGGCAGGGCTCGTTGCGTAAGCGGTCCCCAGTCGCAGGTCTGACTGGTGAATAAAGGGTGAACAGGAGAGTTGTTCTCTGCTGGGACAGAGAGCCCAGTCTGGTGGAAGACAGCCCTGCAGGCCTTCATATCAGCGGTGGTGGGGATGATCCCACCGCTCAGGCTCAAATAAGCAGCACGACAAACCTCCATCTGTTTCCTGAAAAGGCATCTGTTCATCGAAACCAAATATGTGACTGTATGTTATGTGCTGGGGGGAACCACAGGTCTGTCTATATGCATATGTATGTGTATTGTACATCTATTTTGAGTTTGACCAGTGTGCTCCATCTTAGCCTTCACACAAATATAGTAATGAATGGAACCATGGAGTTACACTAATCTTTAATCTCACATCCTGATCAATGTTTCAATCATTGTTTTGATCTTTGATTGTTGTACATATCTCTTATGTAAGAGAAGTGAGACCCACAGACTCATCCACTCTATGTGAGTGGATATTATGCCGTATTTTACAGTCAGCCTTTCATTTAAGGATGTTAGGCTTTTTGAATAACAAGGTTTTTCTGTTGCACTGAGCTGGCTCACCTCATGACGCACCTCATCCATCACAAGATGGAAAACTGATACAAACACAAGGGGCTTCTTTGATCCAAATCCACTTCCAGCAAGGCATATAACCCCCACAGTCCTGTAATTTTCTTTGAATCAATTCAGCTAACATCTATCATAAACAGATGGCACAGGATTAGGAAAAGGAAGTTCTGACAGACAAATCATAATTTATCATCATCATCATCACTTAATTATTTTAAAGTTGGGGCGGCAGAAATATTTGGCATCATTAGGAGAATTCCATTATCATTTTTTGATATAATAATGCAAGTGTTGTGAGTTTTTCTATATATTTGTTTTGGAAAAGGCAAAAAACCCAGCCAGAATGTGAAAATATAGCTCTCCTCCTACATCTCTCCCAGCTCTGCTGTCTTAAGCCCCTCCCACCTGACGAGCATGCACAGGCAGCTGTACACACTTCACACTAACCTGAAGGAGTTCTAATCATTCATCTTGATCATATCCATTTCTATGAGAATTATCGCCATGTGTTCTTTGCAGACTGTTTTAGGCTCTTTGCAAACTGGTGAACCTGTGAAGCCTGTGTGTGATTTAAGACTCTGGCTGGCTACATAAACATAAACAGCTATGGCTAATTCTACACAAGAGAGACTTTATTGTCGTCCGTCTATATACAGTTTACTGTGAAACAGTTTTGGACAGCATTGGACCAGCATCAATGATAGCTTATTCACCGCGCTTGAGGCCTTGTCATCCCAGCAGGCTGTGGCTTTGTCAACAAATGTAATAAAACATGCCAATATGGTTTTATTGCTTTTGTCAGACTATGACAATAAGGGAATAAATCACATAAATATTGGCAAGTTGTTTCTGAGATGGAGAGAAAATGTTGTTCAAACATAGCTTTTGGCTTATGGCAGCTCAAGGCTCACAGAGCGAAATACAAGAACGATGTGTGTTCCCAGTCTGATTAACATGGTGCTTCCGGTTGATTTTGATGTTGATGCATCTACGGTCGCCTCTCAGTGCTTGAATTTAAGAACTGGCTTCCACACAACCCTGGAGCTGTATTACATGAGCTGTCTAGAGGGACCAGAGGCTGCTGCACCACTGAGACACGAGAGGTCATGTGAGAGCAGGCGGCAAACCTCCGGCTCTGAGCAGTGAGGCAAACGCGGAAGTGCCTGAAGCTGCATTTTACTAAAGATTCCAACAGGGGGCACTGACGGCAGCTGCAGAATGATCAATACTAAATGAGTCAACCCCTCACTTGATTTATTACCTCAGATATTTTTAGGACAACACTATGGTCTAAATCGCTCGTAAAAAATATTCTTGAAGTTAATACTGTAAATATTGGCCCCATTTAGAAGAAATTTGATGATAAAAAATCGTATGATTTGGGGCGCAGCTACCTTTGATTGACAGGGTACTAACAAGGCAAGCCGTCATCAGAAGAGAAGAAAAGCAATGCGTATCCACGGCAACATTTCAATAAAGTTTTTAAAGTTTTTTTTTTTTTTTTTTAAATTGACGTTTAGAGGTTTTGTCTCACAACTTCCACCCTTTCACTGTATTTTCACTTAAAGTAATTTCACATTAAAAATGTCTTATTCAACCTTTGGTTGGACTAAGACACTTCAAGGAGTTGCTGCTCATTTTTTCAGGTAAGTAATGAACATTTTTTTGTTTTTTGGTAGCCATAATTAACATCTCAGTTAATGCTACGGTTAATGTTAAAATGATTTAGCAGCGACTTCACTCAGTCAGGTTGCCGGTGTAGAGAGGCGTGTAGTCAGTGTCACCAGTCACTCAGATCAACCGCTCGCTCTTCCACAGTCCAAATATGATCTTCTGCCAGTTGCTGAAAACAAGATGGTGACATTTGAAAACACAGATGTTGACGAGTGTAAAACTTGATTCTTCCAACGGGCAGTCCACAAACCAACGGGTGACGTCACGGTGACTACGTCCATTATTTATATACAGTCTATGTGTTAGAGGGAACATGAATTACAGATAATTGTGACAGGCTGAGGGCTCGCTATTTTAGCTATTATCCTGCAGCCTAATAATTGTCAGAACGCTGTAATTATCTAAATCAGCGTCATCACCTTATATAACAAACCTGAGAAGTCTCCCACACACACTGCAAAAAAACACCTCTCAAAAAGAAGAAAAAAAGTACGAAAATTAGGTGTATTTTGCTTAAAAATAGCAAAATTATCGACCAAATGAACTGGCTTGTCAATACTTTCCAAAACAAGTTTTCTTATATTATATACTATACTATATACTAAATGTCTTATCAGACAGAAAATAAGCATGTATCCCCTTAATCTAAGATATTTAATCTGACTTAGATTTCAGTTTTTGCAGTGCAGCCACAGGCTGTTAGCTGAAGGCTAACCCCAGCAGACCAGCAGCTCAGTAAATGTCGCTCCTTGGACAATAAACTGAACTAACTCTGAACACAGCTTGGTTGCTCTATGTACTGAACTGTATGTAGATGGATGACAATAACGTCTCTTTTGTGGTTTTGCAGCTCAGTTTAAAAGGCTGAAAGGCTTCCACTGAAGGGACGTGTACTGTAGTTGCAGTTTTTTCCCAAAATATTGAGAGTGTTTCTAAGTCTGTGAAGAAAAATGCAGCAAGCCGGTGTGATCAATCAAAGCCTTTAGTAACGTGCGGCACGGAGAGAAGTCCTGGAATTCTCGCCCGACAAAAGAAACTTTTCATACTTTTATACAGTGCCTCGGTCTTACATGATCAAAGGACAGGAGATGTTACAGATGAAGTCACGTCTTAATGTAATTAACATACATGATCTCTGGATCATGCATTACAGAGTAGTGAGAGAAACTTCAAAGAAACAATAGAACGTGGATTGGGAAACAGCCAGTTAGATACTTGTCATGCAAAATATATTGTAATCAACTGCAGTAGGCTTGTCTGCCCATTTGTCCATGAGACATGATTTAATTAAATGTGGTGTAATGTTTATTGTTTAAATATCAAGAATCTAATACTATTATTCCACAGTACGCACATCTGCATAGTATTTTATTGTTCTATAATGTTAAGTGTTTCAGACTATTGGGGATCTGCTATTGTTCATAGTTTGCATACACTGAGGGATATCCATCTCTTGAACTTCCCATGCTGACGGACCCCTGACCCAAGTTCATATGATGTAACAAGGAAAAACTCATGCTCTGAGAAGAGGTTAAGAAGTGGTCCTAGTCAGGAAAAAAAAGACCCCCAATCTAATAAAATAGATTTTTTCTTTTAGGCTTAAGCATGAAGTAGGCTTACTGTGGGAGTGGAAAAATGACATGTCATAATAATCCTGTGCAATATGCATCTATGGCTATGAATAATGTGGTAAATAAAGTCAGCATTTAAGACTGCAGAAATACAGTGCATTTATTTATATACCGTGGCTCCCAAATTTAAGGCCTGATTTGTTCTTTGGATCTGAACACACAGATACAGCCTCTTGTTTCCTCAGATGTATGTAGTTCTGCTCAGAAAATGTACATGAGTGTATATGTTTAGTCTCTAAACACAGCTGCTCACACACAGGAAATATACTGAGCAGAATCACTCATATTTTGTCTCTATTTAATGGCCTTGAAGCCGCAACATGTGTCTGTCTAATGTCTAACTGTAGATGCAAAACCTAACAGGCCCAGTTTTACTTCCCCACTACAAATAACAAGTTGAGCAAAGATGAGAGGAAAACAAATTCTTCCCTGAGCATTCTCACGGTGGCTCGGATACAGAAGAATCTAAAGTTTCCCCATGATTAACTTCCACAGAAACATGAAGAATGTTCTGAAGATTTTGATCCCACAAATGACTTTTAACACCCACATAAACAAAGAATGGAAATCTCAGCAGAAGACACACAAATGAAATTACTTTCGGAAATCAGACTTGCATTCCCCAACAACACTTAAAAGGCACTAAGCCCACATTTTAGACTGTGGCATTTCCCACCCATTCCACCCGTCCCTGCAATTTGTTTCCCATTAAAGCTAAGTGTCATCAAGGGACTGTCCTTGCATTCACTTCTGTTGGTGCATTTCTCCCTCCTTTTGACCTGTGGCTTCCTCTAGAGAGGCCTGCTGGGGCCTAGAGAGAAAAACACAAACATCATTAACACTATGGTCCAGTTCCTGGAGTGAACTTTGAGAAAAAAGAGCTCCTTTCTTCTCAGTGACTGATTAATCTGCAGGGACATTTAAAGCACCCAGGAACCTGATAAATGAACGCTTTGGACCTTAAAATATGCTGATGTCCTCATAAAAGGAGGGAATGTGATTATGATAGAGTAAGCAACAATGAATTCTTCACATCTAAACAGGTTAGATTTGTAGTCCCACATGCTCACTTTTATTGATTAGAATGGGTTAGAAGGGGCCTGCTCCACCTGTTTACAGGTACTGACCCAAATTCATATGGTGTTACAAGGAAAAACTCCTGCACTCAGTGGCCCTCATTTATCAAACGAGCGTAGAAACCAGATCAGATCTGAATGTATATTTGGTCTTACGACAGGGTTCACGTATGATTTATCAAACGATCGTATCACTCCAATCACAGCGTAAAAATGATCAGCTGTTGATAAATGTGGCAGCTTGAAACGAGCCTCATTTAAATATCTCGCCCTAATATATATATATATATATATATATAATATATACCTGATTCAGAAGGCTTGCCTCCAGAGTTTACGACACCGAAAGATGCAATACGGCCAAAAAGAGGATTTTAAAATTATTTTAAATGATGTTTTAATGATAGATGATGTAGCCTAAACATGTTTTGGTTTGTCACCATTAAAAAACAAAACACCACAGAGTTTTATCAGCTCCAGGCATCGATACTATAGTTTAAGATCAATTCTCTGACTTCACGCTGACTCAAACCTGCGTACACGAGAGCAGAGTGAGATCTGATCGTACCCTCCGCTCACGTCCAAACTGATAAATGCCGAGCCTTGTGTAGAAATGATCGTACGCCCACTTCACGCTCATCTTTCTGTTGTACGCTCATTTGATGAGGGCCAGTATGGGGTTAAGAAGTGGTTCTAGTAAGAAAGAAAATACCCTCAATCTAATAAACCAGAAGGATGAAGAAGGCTTACTGTGGGAGTGGAAAAATTATGATGTTATAATAATCCTGTGCAATATACATCTACATCATCATCCTACTTGAGTAGCTATGAATAATGCAGGAAATTAACAGCTCACTCAGCATATGCTTGGAAGACATACATAAGTTTAGGCTGTAGAACGACAGTACATTTATTTATACAGCTCCCTAATGTAACGCCACATCTGTTAAACTTTGGATGTGAACACCAGACACAGCCTCTGGGCTGATGAACCTTTAAAAGGTTTCCATTCAAATGGCTGCTGACTGAAAACAAAGCCATTAAAAAAAGGCTGAAGTTTCATTACATTTCATCCATTTCCATCTAAATAATCTGTCCACCATTTAAAACTAAGTAGGTTTTTTTTCACTTTACCTAAAACATCCAACTTGTTACACATCTTGATTTGCCTGAAAATGTTTTTTCCCCAATACTATTTTATACATTTTCTTGTAGTCATCAAATTCTTGTCAGCATGGCAGAAATTGTCATAGTTCCTGGATCCACTGTGCAACTCCAACCAAATGCAAATATTAAATCAGTTATCCTGCAAAATCCAATTTCATCAATCTGAATACAAATAACACGACTTTCGCTGTTGTGTAAAAAAAAATAAAATAAAAGGCTGCAGGTTTGTTAAATTTATGCCACAAAACCACTGATTTAGGTTTAGGGCAAAAAACGTCCTGGTTAGACGTTATAAAAGGCAGTATAAAAAGTAAATGGATGCATGTTAATGCCGGAAGTGATATAGTTATGAGGACGATGTGACTACTGGAAGTGACAGTTACGTAAAAATGTGATGCACAGAAGTTAAGTGGTGTTTAAATCATATCGTTTACTTTTGTTTTCACATAAGACACGAACCCTACTCTCCTGGGTGAAAGTCCTGTTTGGACAAACGACCAATGACTGATTTTTTGGCCACTCTGGGCAGCAGAAAAAAGTTGCAGAAACATGAGAACCGTGAGAAAGAACCAAAATAATTAAGGTTAAGGGCCTGAAAAACAAAACTATCAAGTGCCAATCAGATATAGTCTATACACCCACTTCTTTTGGTATAAAAAAGGGGCAGTGAAGTTTAAATACTTGCAGCTATTGCTGCCCTAACCTATCACTCGCTTGTGGCAGAGAGTTTGCAGTGTAAATGAGTGATGACTAGGAAGACTATTAATAACCTACGGCCTCAGTGCAGCAGCTCTCCACCTCTGACCTAGACTCTGACTTTAATACCTCTCAGCAACTCTCTGGTAGCTGTTATAACCTTGTTCTAGTCTCAGTGCAGCTGCCTCCTTCCTCCTTCAGCCTGCACCACTCTTACTGTGTTATCACTGTGTTACATATCCTTGTTATTCCCACAGATCTCTAGGTCCTTGTTTTTGTGCTAAATGTTCTGATACTATGTTTTAGTAACCATTAGAACCAAAGTGGATTGCCTGATATTTTTTACTCATAAATATGCTACAAAGACAAAATAAATAAAAAGGCCTACAAAATACTTAAGTGTTGGGCTCTGTGTGGATACTCTCATAAAGACAGATCTTTAAATTGACTTATTACCACTCCTTATGTGACAAATCTGAAATTATGCTACTCGGAAGTCTTCAAAGCTCCACAGTCTCATGTAACTACAAAGCAAATCGTATGTGTGTGTGTGTGTGTGTGTGTGTGTGTGTGTGTGTGTGTGTGCGCGCGTGCACAAATGTGGTGCAATTTGGCCCAATTGTCTCATTGCCACCTCATTCAAATGATGAGGGATACAAATGGATCTGGGGAAAGGGAAAAGCCAGACAGGAAGCAGGATAAGTTGAAAAAAAAAAAAAAGTGTTATTTATTTACAAAAAAAAGTACTTAAACAAAAAAGCAGAAAATGAAACCCAGAATTCCCCATCCAACTAAATTAAACTGAGGCAAATTCAAATCAAACAAAAGCAAACTGCAGCCATTAAAGCAAGCTGACACTTCCTAGCCTAGCCTCTTCACTCTTGTGAAGGAACTTACACATTCAGCCTCACCTAAATGGAACTTACCACCTGGTCAGGTATGTATAGGTTGAGCTAAGCTTAAAGCACAATTGAATACTTAATTTAAAACAATACATGTTATCTACCTAGATCAGTTACTGCTGTTACTGATGGGCAGGCAGTTTGGTGCAGCGTCAGCAGTGATGCGGGCATTGTACCGAACCGTCGTGGTGAAGAAGGAGCTGAGCCTGAAGACAAAGCTCTCGATTTACCGGTCAATCTATTTTCCAACCCTCACCTATGGTCATGAGCTTTGGGCAGTGACCAAAAGAACAAGATAGCGGATACAAGCAGCTGAAATGAGTTTCCTCCGTAGGGTGGCTAGGCTCAGCCTTACTGGGGATTTCCACTGGGCACATTACGGCCGCGGAACGGCAGCATAGCGAGCCAGCCGTATACACGCAAGATAAGGAGAACATGCGATAATCCTGAACATACGGGAGACCGCGGGATCCCGAGATAAACTCTTATTTATACAGTCTATGGATAAACTGTGTGTATAAAGTAAACAACAACAACCAACAGCTTACTTTGCTTCTCCGACGTGGAAGATCTGTTGATCTGACCATCTATCCTTATGAAAAACAATATGTTATGTCATAAATGATTGTGTGCTGTTCCACTTCAACAATCAGTCTCTTGTCGTCCGAGAAAATAGAAATGTTTTGGAGTGCTCGCGTAGCGGAGAGCCGAGGCTGGGACGTTGCCGAACCGTTCCACAGCCGCCCGGTGGAAATGCTCTCATTGATTAGAGTGGCAGCGATCAGCAAAGGCAGCAGCGGCGCAGCCGTTCCGCGGCTGTAACGTGCCCGGTGGAAATCAGGCTTTAGAGATAGGCTGAGTAGCTCAGACATCCGGAGGGAGCTCGGAGTAGAGCTGCTGCTCCTTCTCCTCTAAAGGAGCCAGCTGAGGTGGTTTGGCCATCTGGTAAGGATCCTCCCGGGCGCCTCCCGTTAGAGGTGTTCCGGGCACGTCCAACTGGTAGGAGGCCCCGGGGAAGACCCAGAACACGGTGGAGGGATTATATCTCTCTCCTGGCCTGGGAACGCCTCGGGGTCCCCCAGGAGGAGCTGGACGTTGTGGCTGGGGAGAGGGATGTCTGGAATGCCCTGATTAGCCTGTTGCCCCCGCAACCCGGCCCCGGATAAGCGGAGGAAAATGGATGGATTTTGACTAGCCACATAAACAATAAGACGATCACCAAAGTTATTACGGCTCATCCTCTGAGGACCCTTGAGACATGGCGCTAGTGTGGAGCTAAATGTAATGTTTGAACCAGCCAAAAATGTGTTTTGGCATATACACTTTTCAGAGCAACAGCAGCCACAGCAGTACGTTGAAAGCCTCCTTAAAGGTTTATGGCAATAGCATTATTCAATCATTTTTGTTATTGCTGGAAAATCCTATTAAAAGTCCAAAATCAACAAGTGGTTCATTCATACCTGAAAACTGTCTGAATTGCTCACTCTTTCTGCAGCAGTCAGACCCCAGCCGATGTGTTCCTACTGAAGAAACAACAGAACAACTCTCAAATATATACTTTGTATTTTTTCAGGCTGAATAATATCCTAAAATAACTGAGCATTGTAGTTTATACTACATGTAGTAGTCTAAACAAGAGCGACAAATCTTAAGGGATTATTTTCAGCGGTGGATTAATCCACATTTGCTCTTGTAAGTATTTGTTTCAGTGGGACGGTGTATATCGGATTAAGTAAAAATAAATTACAGTAAGTGTTCATGGTAATGAAGGAACATGTCACCCAGTGCAACAGTTTGGTTCATTGATGTGGTTTTTTGGAGAACAATGAAGATGGTTGGCGTCATGTGACATGGAACATTTCTGGATTGTTTGAGAAAAATTCATATATTCAAGTAAAGTATTTAACAGTTTCCAAATAGTATAAGTTTATGCACTGCATGGCAAAAGAAAAACAAAAAAAAGGGAAGTTTAAAAGCAAAAAGCCCCTTTTGTTGTGATTTTATTTATCTTCCCTTTTTAAAAAAGTGATATGGAAGAGCCTGTGTGTCATTGAGGGCAGGCAGTTATGTAAGGAATGTTTCTAAATAGCTTTTGAGGACACGAGTACAATAATCCTGAGTCATGAATCACTTCAAGCCTATTGTTTACAATGACACCCTGGCTACTGATTTATGTTTCTGTCTGTCTCAAATCAAAGTGTAAGGTTACTCTGATTCTCTAAATCAGACAAAGCATGAATGAATGAACACCAAACTTAATCTCATCCTTTACTAGATTGGGACCTTAAGAATCTTTTTGGTCTTTGACCGCAGGCTCATGTTGACGTAGCTTGTGGCATATTGTCTTCAGTGTATGTGGGTGTGCCTCCTGCAGCATTTTTACAGCTCCAGCATGACTGTGGGCTAGTTATCATCCTCCAGACTGTGTTTGGAGTGAAGAGCTTTATGGGATGTTAATGGGATTTTCTGCGAGAGGCGTAAAGGAGAGGATGGGATTAAGGATTAAGAAATATCTACTAACACTGTTTAATTGTTGTCCAATTTGGAATGCAAGAGTGTGTAACACACTAAGCCATTTTTGGTCTTCATTTTTTATCAGTTAAATGCTGTCCATATTTACTAAAGGGCAGCATCAAACCTTTGAGATGGTATAATGGAAGATAATAGGCTTTTCTACCAGGGAATATGTTATTCTTAATTATATCGTAATTTATTTATTTATTTTTTCTTAATTAATATAGTGTTGTTCAAGTGCTACAGCAAACACGGGAGGAACAGTGTCAAAACAGAGAGAATTACACATTTACTTAGTCTTAGTCACCAGATGTAGACTATGGGTACACTGTAAAAAATATTTGTAGAAATTACAGTAAAACGTTGTCAAAATTGCATGAGGAATATGGTGTAAAATAAAAAATCACCATAATAGACACTTTTAATTACTGTAAATCGAGGAATAGTACAAAACTTTTGAAAAACTTTTGAAACGCACTGTCATTTTTACAGTGAAGTTCTGGCAACCACAGCTGTCGGTATTTTACCATAAATTAAACAGATTTTTTTTTACAGTGTAGACGTAAAATTAAAAATGTAATACCACTGTAGTAGATGCTTTTAATTAACGTGAATCAAGGAATAGTTCAAAACTTTTAAACTGTAGAAAACACAGTTTCTTTCATGTGAAATTAAAGGAGAAATGCCTTATTTTCACTAGGACACAATTACCCTAAAAATAAAGGGACTATTCAGTCAAAATTACAGTATTAAAAGCAGAAATCTCAGTAACTTAGTCAAATTCCCATCTATAACATTATCTGGGACTATACCCAATATGTACAGGACTAACTTTTAATAAACCGAAATGCATGCAGAAATAAATTGACCTTGAAATGTATCCATCATATTAAATGTAGAGACTATCTTGGGATGGAATGACACCAGTTGTGATGACGAGTCGGGGCAGAGGTGTAAACTGTGGTCGTTTTCCGCCACCCTTTCTCAGACCACCACCATCTTCAAATCATCATCTGCCTTTATTTAGATCTCAACTACACAGTACACACACCTGTAGAAAGCCACCACAAAAAAGAACCTTAAAATCAATCCTGTATTAGGCAAGTAGTCAGTACAGGGTGCTTGTACTTGTGAAATACAGTTGCAGCATTCTGCACAAGCTGCAAGCCAGACTAAGAGGATTAAATCACAGTGAGTTGCAGAAGTCCAAGAAAATGAGTTCTGACAGTCTTTATGTCATTTAGGCAGAATTGGATTTTACTTAGCAACTTAGCAAAAATGGCAGAATTTCACCTCAGGGTTGATCTGTTTATCTGTGTCATCTTTGATTCAGCATTGAAAACAGAGATTCTCTTTTATTATGTGAATAAATGTTCAATTATAATGGCCCTCCGAAGGCAATTTTTTTGCCAACAAACATTTCATGTCCCGGAGGCAATTAAACATATAGTAATAGTAATGATTATTATTATTATTATTAAACATATAGGAGCAGTTTACTATGTTCACCATCTTGGTTTATATATATATAATTTTGAATTTTCAGCACTTTTAATCATAACTCAATGTTTTGAACATAGTATTGAATATACATAAATGTTGACAATTTTTATTTTCATGGTAAGTATTGGACTGACCTAACTATTGCTGTCCTTGTCTTGATCAACACGTCTACAACAGTGAAAAAAATCAAGCAGCAAGCACAAACAAAATGGAGAGGCAGCTCTGGAGAAATACAGCTGCATTGTAAAAAGACCCTGACTCCTCAGCCAAATTAAAGTCAGTGACTATAAAAATGCAGATTTAGTTTTTCATTGAGATATAAAATAAGCTTTCCTGGTCTGGATGGTTTTAATATGGGTATGTTTAAGGATGTAACTCCTCATTAAATGCATTCACATGCTCCTCATCACGTTTGGAGTTACAGCCAGTAAAATGTCACAGTGTTGGCCTCTACACAGTAACAGAATGGCCATGCTTAAGTCAAGTTTGTTTAGTGATCAGAATTTTCGAAATATGGTGAAAGTTATACATGTCAACGGTATAAATGTTCAGAGAATGCAAGGTGAACTCAATTGTGAGTTGACTGAGAACACACATAAAGGGACTTTAGAGGTGAAAAGGTGATTATCTTTAGTGTGTTTAAGGGATAGTTCAGATTTTTTGAAGTGGGGTTGTATGAGGTACTTACCCATGGTCGAAGTATTCTATGTAGTAAATGGTGTTATGAAAATTTTGTGGATTACACTAAGTTAATGGGTGAGCTGGCCAAACACAAAGCACTCAATACTCTGTTCAGCAAGTTTTATTAGCACATTCGTATTCCATACACCGCACAATCCCAAATGACTCTTTCACAGTACAACAAAGCCCCGTACACCGCACGACTTATATCTGTTGTATTACCCACATTGATTCTTCAGCAAGTCTCAATGTGGCCCTATCTTCCTGCCCTATACATCACATTAGGGCAGACCCCACTTATTCACACGTTCCCCTCTAACATGGTGTTATCAGAGTTAAGGTAACAGTTTTTTTTGTTTCTTCATGCCCCACCATGCAGGAAACACAAAATTTCCTTCACAATGGTCTGCATGTTTCCAGTTTGGAGAACCAGACATGCGCTCCAGGCAGGAAACAGACTGCAGATGATAACCACCTTAAAAAAGAACCACTCTAAAAATGTTATATCTGTTTATCTGTGCGCTATAGTAACGATATGTCCACCGAGGGAGTGTCATCATATGCAGGTAAGTGTAATCTTGTCATTTCACTTTTATTTCTTCATAAAGATTTAGAATAGTACAGCACATCAGTATGAGTGGAGTTCCTTATGTTGTATCATGACTGAATGAAATGTAGCGTCTTGCGACTCCAGGAAGGACATGTTGTTTTCTTGACTCTTCTTGGGTCAGTGGTGGAAATATCACTGGGAAATGTATAAATTATAAATAAATACAATAAAAATAATAAACAAACAAAACAAGATCTAACATCTGTTGGCTCTTTTAATGCCTGAAATTCCTTCCACTAAAACAGGGATGGGCAACTTAAATCCTGGAGGGGGCCACAGTTTTTCATGGACACTACCACAGGGCCACATATAGGACGGTGCACTTCACCAGATATGATGAAACTGCAATTTTAAATATGTTTACAGTGCAGTAACTTAACATATTACATGCTGAAATGCATGTATAACATGGAATGTGGAACTGTGGAACAGCAGACCAACATTAATTGCAAGAAGTAGTTTTGTGCATTTTAACTCTGCACTTTTAAGATTTCATGCTCAAATACATGTAGTTGTACTGTACGGCCTCCAGTTGCAGTAGCAGTCCATCCCTGCACTAAAACCTTCAGTTGTCAAAGTGAGGCTTGCAGTGCTTTTCAAAGATATCCTGGAAAAAGTTTTTAAATCTGCAATCAGCTCTAATAATGGTGTTCTTTGTGCTCATGTACAGGGGCCACTTCTTGTCGATAGCATACTGGACCCAGCTGAGGGAAAAACGTGATTCATGATTCATGTCGTCAGCTGAGGAGGATGAAGAATCTTCCTGGAGTCTCCTGTTATTCATCATTATACATTTGATACAGTCCATTACCATGTAAATGATACTTCCATTTTTGGCTTTATTTTCTGTCCACATCTCATATCCCTAGCTGCAGGAGTAAAAGACCCCAGCACTTACTGACAGTGTTTGCCAATGACAACAAATGCCCTCATGCTGCTTTGTGTGTCTGAATGGTAAAGTTATCTGAGGGTGTGCCGTGGGAGAATACAGTGCCTGTATTTCCAGGTCAAACACAATTCCATATTGTTCTGCCTTGTTGGGTGCTGCTATCTGTGTCATGCACACACACAAATACACACACACACACACACACACACACTCACACACAGTTATGTCTGAGAGAACAAGAAAACTCTGCATTGATTGAGCGGTGAGGTCACTTGCCCTTCCCTGTGTGTCATCTGTCTAATTGTCTCCCTAATTACCGATAGTGTTCACCTGGTGCTCCCTTCCCTCCATGTGTTCCAATAGTCTGTGTTTTCCCTTGTCTTGGTCCAGTCACCATACCAGCCACTTATCTCCTTCTTGCCACAGCCACAGCTTGTCTAGTTTTAGCCCTTTTGGATTCCTCGCAAGAGTGATTTTTCTTTGTAATTTATTAGTTAAGTGCAGTTCTTAGGCCATGTTTATACATAGCAGGGTAATTAGAGAAGCAAGTATTTCCCCCCCTCCATTTTCAAAAATATCATCGTGCACACAACATTGTTTTCAAATAAGTTGTCATTTATATCAACCCGCATGAATACGTTGTCAAGCGCCATTATAACTATGCCAAACCTATGGGCGGCAGTGTAGGGAGAAGGATGAAGCCATGCAAGCCAATCAGAATCCTCACAATCAACAATGAATAACACGAGTGACTTCCTAATATACTAATATCTAATTCTTTATTATTTTTCCCCCTTTAGTCCTGATCCAGTTTTTCATAGTGTTTTAGTAGAGTATTTTATTTTTCCTATCAGGCTTTGTTCCTCCCTTTTGGAGCACTTTTAGTTTGTAGGTGAGAGTTTAGTGAGTTTTCCCCCTTATCTTAGATTAGGATTTATATATTTAGTTTTTAGTGTAGATAGATTCAGTGTTTATCCTCCTTGGAGCGATTCAGAGTCAGGTGTTTCATAGCCTTTTTCTTTCACTCTGTGAGGACTTACCCTGCTGCATTCTTTGAATAAAGAATGCAGCAGGGCAAGACCCCCCCTGCGACGTTCAATTCTAACGTCGCGGGGGGGTCTTGTGTGAACTGCAGTGGATCCATAGTAACATGTTCACTACAGTAATCAGAGGGACGGTGTTTCCGTCCCTTGCACCTGCAAGGGATACCAGTATCCAGGTACAGGTACAGATACTGAAGGGGATGCTGGGTGATATTGAACTATAATAAAGTTTGAATTGATAGAACCCCTTTCCTGCTTTTTGCCAATATTCAATCCAGCATATTCACACTAAACTGCCACTAAACTTTTATAATATTGTTAAAATTATTATAGTAGCAGCTTTAACTTTACCTTATTTTTTTTAAATTACCTTAACTACTTTAGTTTGAGTAGTAAGAATCTTGGAAATGATAACAGTGCACTGTCTGACCACAGCTGGTTAGTATTACGAAGGTCTAGGCCTCCAGACCTATTCTCTATCACATTTCAGGTACACACACACACACATAGAAAATTTGCACATGTGCTTTCATTCTCATTCTTTCTCTCACTCAGTCAGTGTCTCCTGGAGAAAATCTTCCCAGTTGAACAAAGCAGTGCTCTAACTTGCACTGGCAGCTGCTCAATGTAAACCATCCATCTTAGATTCAGCCATAAGATCTGTTTGGCAGGTATAAAGTGGTGTCAACATTATTGCACGAAAAATAGCCTTTGCATGTGCTTCCATCATTGTGTTTGTGGAATGTTTTTTTTATTTTCCTGGCAGAGATCCTCAACATGAGGCAAGCTAGGCAGAATGTCCTCTGAACCTGCTGAACTTTGAACCCTGGCTAAAACCTGAGAGACAGATATCCCAAGGAGCAGAGGATGGTCAGGGGGAATCTTTCCAATCACATCTCCTACAGACTAACCAAATTCCCAGAGTTCTGCACTGTGCAATAGCAGAGCCTTGTTTTACTGCTATAGGCAAACCACCTGTAAGAATGACAAATCCTCATAAAACAACTGGAATCATTTCACAACATCATGGTGTCTAATTTAATATATGGCTTTACACTATATGAATGTGGACTCTTATGGCTGTGGTGATAGTAAAAACATTTCTTATGACTTTATTTGTTTACACTGTACACTGTGACCAATGACCATAAGAGTAAGTGATAAAAGCAGCAGGAACTCTTTGATGTCTTCGACTGTGTTGGGACTAGCATTAACATTAGCATTTCATGAAAAAACTGCTGCCCTTTTTCGGAATTGAAATGTTTGTTTGTTTCCTTACTTTAGTTAACAAACTGGCGTAGTAGGGGGGACGGTGGCGCAGTTGGTATCGCTCTCGCCTTACAGCTAGAAGGTCCTGGCTTCGACCAGTTCGCAGTTGGTAGCGCTCTCGCCTCACAGCTAGAAGGTCCTGGGTTCAATTCCCGCCAGGAGGCTGTGGGCGTTGGAGGCGTGTCCCCAGCTCCATGTCTCCGGTGTCCGTAGTGCTGGTCGGTGTTGGCAAAAGGGCCTTTCTGTGTGGAGTTTGCATGTTCTCCCCGAGGATCCCCTTACAGGGACCTCTCACAAAAAACTGATTGATCCTGGTCGCTATAGTGCCTCCCTCTGGTCAGTCGGGGCGCCTGATGGGGGGGGGGGGGGCGGTGGGAATAACGTGATCCTCCCACGCGCTACGTCCCACCGGGGAATCTCCCCCTGTCAAGAAGTCTGATAACTCCACATGTATCGGAGGAAGCATGTGCTCAGTTCAGGGCTCTCCCCAGGCTGACAGGGACGAGGTAGCGCCCAGGATCAAGATAGGACAAACTGGGTAATAAATAAAATGGGTTACAAAATCGTGGGATAAAAATTTAAAAAGAAAAAAAAACAAACAAACTGGCGTAGTTAATAATTATGACAGGTCTTGTTTTATTTATCAAAAAACACATTACAGCTTAATTTCCACTCACTCTGTGCTTCTCCATGCTGATGTTTCCCCACTACACACGCCGCTAAGCATGCTGGGCAATGTATTTCACTACAGCAAATAACAACACAAAAACTAAATACTAAAAGTAAAGGAATAACAAGTTGAGCTGGTGGTCCAGGGAGACAGTAACAAGGCACAAATCCTGAACAAAGCAAAAACTATAACAAAATGTGCAATAATATTGCACATTGCCATTAGAACAAATATTTAGCAAATAGAGATGGAGGATGTGCAAGTAATATGCCATCTACATGATGAGTAATTAGCAGTGTTTGTTTTCTATACAATATTGGCTGGTGCAGAGTGGAGGCGTATGTGAATGTGTGTTTGGTGTCGGAGCACTGCTCCCTTGTTCTCTTCCAGAGGAACTAAAGATGCTGCTGGGCTTTCTTGGCCAGTGATGCAGTGTTCTTTGTCTAGGAGAGGTCTTCTGTGATGTACATGTAACCCCTGTTTGGCTGATGAAGTAACAATAGTGGTTTTATAATTAAAAGATTTCAGCTCACCGTTCGGACCAGATACCAGGATTCTAGGACAAATCGCTCATGGAGCCCAGGATGGAACATCAACATTGAAGAAACTCAACCGAATCATGGTTTTCAACAATGTATTGCATATACAATTGGCAACAAGCCACCAATACTTGAATGAATATAAAAAATAATAAAATGTGAGCTTTAAGTAAAATAAAAATACAAATTTTAAGAATAAAAGAGAACAAATAATGTGTCCCTCTTTATTGTTGTGTTTAGTCTGTTGTGTCTTTTTTCTTTTTGTTTACTGAGCTCAGTTTTTATCGTTGGGGCCCTTTAATTTGTGTGACTTTCTGGTCCTGCCACACTGCAGGTAAGGAGGTAAGTTCAGTTGTCCTGTTTTTCCTCAGGTCTTGCTCACCATCTGATTCTCTGGATGCGGTTCTCCGGCCGCTGCTGGTCTCCTCTCTTTGAAGTTGACTACCGGTGCACTGATGTCTCTCAACATCAATCGTCACCAAATCAAATCCCTCAAAAAAATTGACAGAAAAGCAGCAAACATCAACTGAAAACTCAACGCAATTTTAGTTTCACTGCTGTCAGCTGTGGCTCAGTTGGTAGAGCATTCGTCCAGTAACCCGAAGGTTGGTGGTTCGATCCCCGACCATGGCAACTACATGTCGAAGTATACTTGAGCAAGATACTGAACCCCAATGCTGCGTTCATCAGTGTGTTAATGAATTCCCAATGGTGGCAGGTGGCACCAGTGTGCCCTGGTAGCCTTGGCCACCAGTATGAATGTGTGAGGGAATAGGTGAATGAGCATAGTGTGTAGTGTAAAGCGCTTTCAATAAAAGCGCTATATACGTGCACCCACGTGCAAGGAAAGAAAGGCCTTGTAGTGTTGATATTGACAAACGGTGCCACTTTCTCAGGCAATGCCTTTCGGCGCACACATCTGATACAAGTTTTCACCTTCTTTTCAACATCTAAAGCCATCTTAGGCCAAAATAATCTCATTCTTGTCAGATCAAGGGTACAATCAGCACCCATGTGTCCCATGTGATCATGTAAGCTCGTCAAGACCATGTCACAAAGCTCAGCTAGAAAGACCAACCAATAAGATGTCTGAGAGCCGACCTGCCGTCTCTGGAACAGCACATTATTACGGAGCCGTGGTAAGTGCTTCAATGACTTGCTCAAATGCCTGCTGACAAGCAGGTGTCCACAACCTCCAAAGGGTTCCTTCGGGTTATGGTAAGTCTGATCAGTTGTCTGTTTCAAGTTGGACTTCTTACGCGGAGGTGGGTACCCAGAAGTAAGGCCGTGCAGGGCTTTCACAATGTTAGAGTACCCCTTCACAAACCTCCTGTAGTACCCAGCAAACCCCAAGAATGACCTCAATACAACATAGCGATATCTGATCTCTGGATCCGGTTCTCCAGCATCTGTCCAGTTAGCCGCCTGGTGGCTAACCGCTGCTGGTCTCCTCTCTTCGAAGTCGACTACCGGTGCACTGATTTCCGCTCTCGACATCAATCGTCACTGAATCAAAAAACCTGACCGGCGAGCAGTAAACATCAAACGAAAACTCAGCAGATTCAGACGATGGTGAATTCCAACCATTTCACTCTGTTTCTAACAACTTATGGACAATTTTCGGCAGAGCCATCCTCGCGCACACAGCCAGTCTTAGCAGTCTCTCCTCTCGGTAACTATCTCCCAAAGTGCTGTGTGTAACTGCAACGCGGTAGGCCATGACGTCATGACGCAATGCTCTACCTGTTCAGGGGACGTGCAGTTAACCCTATAAATGCCAGTGATCACTCATTCACTTACATACAGTCTAAATAAAGGACTCCTGCTTCTTCTTTTTTCATTAAATGTGGTGCTGCTCATGTGTTCCACAGCAGTATCATTGATGGTCAGTGGGGGTTGCTGGCTGCGTGGTTTCAGGAAATCAGAAAGACTGTTGTGTTCGCACCTCATGGTCATTTGGTTCACCTCAGTTTTGTAGTTTGATTCGTCATTGTTGCTGATGAGACACAAGGTGAAGAGCAGGGTACAGCTTGCTTGTTGGGTGGCACTCGATGTGTTATCCTTACTCAGTGTGAAAGTCTAGTATCCTGTTACAGAGTGTTCCAGCCCACCAGATCCAGTTTCTTTATCAGCAGCTAAATCATTCTGGTATTGAATCCTGAAGTAATATCTTTAAACAGCATTCCTCAAAGGAGCCCTTATAACCAGGTGGGTAAGGGGCACAGAGGAAGGCAGAGAAGATTGCACCATCAGTGCCAAATATGCAATCTACAAGGGTTCAGGATGGGAGGAGGGAGGAGCGATGGTAAAGGTCAGTGCGACAAGGTGGAAGTCATCAAAAGCAGGATGCCATTGACCTCTTTAAAACAGCTATGATAGCAGTGACTTAAAACCATGTGGGGACAACCACTTGACTCATGCAGATGTTGAACTTGAACAATCTTGTCCAAACAGTGCTGGAGAGCAGAGGTGGCACCTTCTGGAGACACACATATCTGGTTCTCAACCGATATTTTGACTTGAAAATGGTAAATGGGCTAAACTTATGTAGCACTTTTATCCAAAGCGCTTTACACTACAGACTGCGCTCATTCACCCGTTTACACACACACATTCATTCGTACTGGTGGCCGAGGCTATCCTAAACTGTGTCACATGCCACCAATGTATTCCCAATTCATTCATACACTGATGAACGCAGCATTGGGAGCCATTTGGGGTTCGAAGGATCAAACCACCAACCAATCAATGGGCCACCGCTCTACCAACTGAGCCACAGCCGTGGTCTGTAGGCTCTAGCATAGTGATGTGGTTGGAGAGACCAAGGTGAGGCAGGTGGGCAGCCTGTTCTTCTGTGGTTTGTTTAGCACAAGCTCCAGTGTATTGTTATCTCCTGTGCTGGTGTAACTTTGGTTATGCTGACTTTTTTGTGGTTGAAATCTCCAGAAAGAATGAAAAATTCATCCGAGTGAGCTGTGAGTTGCTCACTTATAATGTAGCACAGTTCACTGAGTGCTTCCTTTCCATCAGTGTTAATGGGGCTAGAGGTATGTATATAGCTACCAAAAGAATAGTTGTAAATTCCCTCAGCAGTTAGAAAGGCTGGAACTTGACAATCATAAACTCCATTGTAAACAATGTTTAACGACCACCACAGCGTCACAACATCATGCATCACTGCTGCTCAAGTTTTACCAACCACAAGCAAAACTGTGTCCTTTTCTGTTGGTGGCACATTTGCCAGTCTACCTGAATGGCAGAGTCTAGGGTGTGTCATGAAGCAATGGTTCCCTCATGTCATGCTGGGTAAATCTCTGAAGACACCTTTAATTTGCCACGGTTCAGTTTCACTTCTTACGTCATTTGTTGCTCCTTAGAAGAAAACTGTTCTGTAAGCTACAATGTTACAATGCTACAATTTTATTCAGCAGAGGTTTTTATCCAAAGCAACATCTGAGAGTTCAAGCTGGAGTCAAACCTGTTTGCTATTTCATGTCCCTCAAAGCCTGCTGTTCTTCTGACTCCCATGGAGTTTAAAGGCAGTCTATTGCTGAGAGGTTAGAGAATTGGGCTTGTAAGTGGAGGCTTGCAGGTTCAAATCCCAGGACTGACAGGTCAAGGGCTGATGTGCCCTTGAGCAAGGCACCTAATCCCCCACTTCTCCCCGGGTGCAATAATGTGCTTCATAAATGCAGAGGTTGAAATATCCCATTTTGGGACTAATAAAGGAATATCTTAATACAGCATAATTGCTTAATTAATGCTATATTCCCATTCCAGTTAAGACATCAGACCATTTAGCACCATGTCACTATCCAATCCCAGTAACATTAGCTGTGGAAGCTACCAGGACATCACATCTTTATTTCCCGTTAGACCCTTATTTGTGTGTATTATTATTGTATTGTATTGTATTGTATTTGAAACACATTACAACATAAGGCTTTTTGGGCAAAACTTGTGATTTCGGGCTTTACAGATAATATTGGCTTGAAACATTCTATTAATGAATGACGATACAGATATTACATAACTTCTGTGAACAAAAACTGTCTGCTGCACATCTTCTACATTTATAAAGAGCCACTTTAAACTTTGTCAGGGTGGACGTTTATTGTTTAGTTTAATTACAGGGGAAAATATAATTAAAATCCTGAAGCGTGATCATGAAAACACATCCTGTGTAAGGTAACCCATTTCAGTGTGTTAACAGGGTTTGACTCAAATATGTCTATGGATTTATGGGCATTCCTTCACGCACTGTAGAGAAGAAACCCCTGTTTGTTCCCCATGAGCCATTTTCAACCCCCATCCCCCTCCACACACACACACACACACGCACACACACACACACACACACACACACACACTGTTACATAACCAGAGCCCCATTATCACACACTCGGTTAGCCAGGGGGTCCCTCTTTCCCAGCAGCACTGTCACTCAGACTAACATGTAACACACACCCATGTATCATGGTGAGAGAGAGAGAGGATTGTGTGTGTATTAGCATGTGTGAGAGTTTTCCTGCTTGTCTTCCAGGAAGGAAGACAGAGGATTGTGTCCTTCTTTACTCATAAGGTCCCACACAGCTCACATGCAGCTGTAGACCGTGCTCCCGTCTCTCTCCCCCAACCTCTCTCTCTCTCTCTCCCTCTCTCTCTCTTTTACTCTATCTCCCCTCTTCCTGTCGTATTTCAATGACCTGAATTTACTGAAGTCACATGTTGAAGTTGTTATGCTCTCCAAATGTCCTTGTGTGTGTGTGTGAAATGGAGGGAATGACAACAATGACACCCACACACACACACACACACACACACACACACACACAGACACACACAGACACACACACACACACACACATTTCAGTGTAAATCTTACCCAGCAACCTCTATTTTGGTCGTTTATATGAGCTGCAAACATTTTAAGGTTAAGGAATGTTAAAGTCACCCAGAATAAGAAGAGACATATGCTAAAAATGTGTGTGTGTGTGAGTGTGTGCGTGTGTGTGTGTGTGTGTGTGTGTGTGTGTGTGTGTGTGTGTGTGTGTGGACCCAACAACACTTTCTATCTCGAGCTACCAATGTCACCCTGCATGTTGTGTGTAGGGTATGTGTGTGTAACTTTGTGATGTTTACTTTGATTGTAATATACTCCTTTTTTTTCTTTAGCTTTTCAAAGCTGTTTACAAAGCAGAAAGAGTCAGTTTTTATCTTTCCATATGTTCAAAGGTGAAAACAACAAGCCCTGATTCCTAAATGATAATGTAGATTGTTTGTCATTCACATCAAAAGTGACCACAATCAGCATGATAAACAGGTCATATAATCTGTCAACTCTATAGCTGATGTCCAGCTCAAGTTACAAAGTTCGTACCTTCAGTCATTATTGAAGTAATTTTCACATTTTATTTTAAATGTATTGTGAAAAGGACAGCACATTGATGATGATTAGTTGCTGAAGGTGCATGTTCTCCTTCTGTTAGTGTTGGTTTTCTCAGGGTTCACCATCCAAAGACATGAAAGTAAGGTTAATTGTTGATTGTAAAATTGTCTAAATATGTGAAGGTGAGTGTACATGGTTTTTGGAGGTATATGATAAATGTTCCTTTAGCCTTCAGGCCAGGTATATGTGTCTTACAGGTACACGATACACAAGGTAAGTGAATTAGCACTGCTAAAGTGAAGTGCTAAAGTGTTGTTGATACAAGTGTTACTGTTGAATAAAGATCACAGAATGCATTTTAATTGCATTTTAATTGCATTTTAATTGACTCATCTTTACATTTACAGTTCCCTGGATCCTATGTTCCCCTGTAGCAATACATGCTGCTATGTTCCCCACAATCTATCAATCTTTACGGTAGACTCTCATCATGGCCAACAGGCCTACCGTCACATGGCCCACCTTAGCTCAAGCAGCCCAAAACTTACATTTGCACAGCAGCTATTTCTGGTTACTTTGCAGTTCATTTTTTGCTTTTTAAATCTAGGATTACTCATGTTTGTATATTCCCACCCCTAATCATATTGTCTTGCATTGAGGCTTAGCTTTTTCCTCTTTTTTGGGGTTAGGGTTAGGTTACTTGCATATGTCAAACAGCTTGCAGGCCTACATAGGCCTATTTGCCATGGAATTTGGCAGCAATGGTGGAAAAAGTAACAGACCGGGGAACATAGGACCCTTTTTCCCAGCTTTTCCCAAAAAGGGTCCTATGTTCCCCGGTCTCATACAAAGAGGGGAACATAGGACCCGGGGAACATAGACACGCTCCCCAAATTGTGTGTTAGTAGAACAGCAGTAAGCATTCTCTGACTAGTATATGTACAGATGTGGTGCTGTAAAGAAACCAAAAATATTCTAGAGTTCTATTACTATTATAGTGTTCCTTTTGGATGCAGATTGTCTTCTATGGGGTGAACAGAAGACAGACTTTACAGAGAAGATCAAAAACGTGTTCTTTAAGATTTGATCAAATGACAGTGTGTAACATGACATATCACTCAGTGACAAACCTGTGTGACCAAACCACCTAATTCTGTAGGTCCTATCAGCTCTAAGGAGCTTTGAAGTTAGTTTCACCTCATCGTTTAGCTGTCCTGTCGAGAAAACATTAGCATGCAGGTAAATAGGTTCAAGAATTTGAGCAAAAGCACTGATGTTGAGGACAGCCTATGAAAATCTGTTTGGGTTGATATAGTAGACTTTCCAAAAACAAAACTACACCAATATGTCAACAAGCCATCAGAGGGACACACACACAAACACACACACACACACACACACACACACACACACACACACACACACACACACACACACACACACACACACACACACACACACACACACACATACCGTGAGACAGCAAGGATTTTATTATGGGATTAATACAATGTTCTTATGGTGAAATATTATATTCACTGACTGAATGGAAAAATGTATTTGGGATTCCATAGAATTTTATTTGTATTTCTCTCTCAGTCTCCGAATCTGCTGACACAGCCCCACTGATGTGTGTGGTCACTATAGGAAGGACACCAGCACAGCCAACAGTAAAACGTCGCTTCTGTCCTATTCTAATTCTATGGTTCCGCCGATTAATTTTGAAAGAAGAGGGCCAATGGAGAAGCTCCAACTAGACTGTCATCACTCGCTCCGTCCGATGGTGTAACTTCATCAGTCAGTCAGCGACTCAGTGACAGACTTTTGTGTTCATAGGGCTCAGTCGGGCATTCAAGTTATATTGTCCTGTAAATATCTCTCTGTGTCCCTTTCATCGTGTGACTGTTGGATCAGCTGTCAGGCATCACTCCAATAAACAAGAATCTCACCTTGGCCATTTTCACATGTCTCACTCTTCTAACTGTAGTAGCTGATGCAAATACACAGAAGCACACATACATAGAAAATGCTTGCACATAGTGGTACATGCAGTACATAACAAACACAAGCACCAAACAAACACATGGCATGACTCTCTCTCTCTCTCTCTCTCTCTCTCTCTCTCTCTCTCTCTCTCGCAGTAAACACACACCAACCATGGTGTGGGCCAAGGTTATAAGAGATTTTATTAGTTTTAGTTTTAATTTTGTTGTCTATTTTTTGTTTTCAAATTCAGTTAGTTTTAATTTGTTTTTAAAGTGAGTTTGCTTGTTTTAATTCATTTTTATTTTTTGGAAAATGCTTATTTTTAGTTTAGTTTTTATTAGTTTTAGTGTTATTTTTAATATGTAATATAATGTTTTTTTGTAATGGGGTATTTGTTGGGTGCAAGATTCAATAAGGGCACAATAATTGTTTCCTTTATTTCCTTTGTCTGATCCATCTCAGCCCCAATAAGTTTATTAAGTCATAAAACCAGATAGATGAAATAGATTTCATATCAACCAAAAAGGTTTACCTATGAAAAAAGTTGACAAAGACAAAAACAAAGGACATTTTCACTGTAATTTTAGTTAGTTTTGTAACCACACAATACAGTTTCAGTTAGTTATCGTTTTTTAAAAACTTGTTTTTATTTTCATGTCATTTAACGAAAATGTTTTTTCAATTCTAGTTTTCGTTATTTTGTTAGTTTTCGTTAACTATAATAACCTTGTTGTGGACAGAGACGTGACCTCCTCAAACAGTCTGTGATGATTTTGACACCTGATTCTTTAATGGGAAGCTGCAATCGCTATACTATCTTTAGCCTCTTCTCATATCTTCTCTCTCATTCTCCTTCATGGGGTATACATGCTGCATGCTGCAAGTACTGGAAAGACAAAACATTACGGCGGTATGTGTGAAAGCTTAGAATTGTAATGCAAAAACTAAAAGGTTAATACAGTTTTTTTTACAACCGCTATGACTCGTTGTTAAATACTTTTAACGCTTTTTCAAAACCCTTCACACAGTTACCGCAACATCAGCCTGTGTGGGCGATACAATTGACACAATTCTGCTTCTTTTGACACGAAATACACACATTTTACACGTTTAAAATTAGTCCTTTTACACACGAGCTCAATCAAGACCAAAACAGTAGATGTTAACTGATCAACTGAAGAGTGAGACATTTTCAAATTGCTTTCACACGGTTTGTCAAAACAGAAAACCTCATGTTCAAAACTAATGGATTGAAGATTACATTGATCACAGCTTCTGCTCCTTTTTCTTTTTGTGTATTTGACAATACAGTAATGAATGACAGCTAAATGCTGATTTTTTCCCTCTTTACTGTAAGTCATTTTCATTTGCAATACAGTAAAGTGTTTACTGCAAATCCTGTCATTGACTGTCTTCTTTCATAAACATTCTGTAAAGCTGCTCTGACACGGCTCGTTCACTTTCTGTACTGAGTGTTGTACAAAAAAAGGAACAAATTTCATGCCCAACAAATGAAAAATGAAGAACATCATCACAAACATTAATTTACATGTATGATCTGTATCTGTATCTGATCATGTATAATCTGTTGATTGTAAAAGAAAAAGGAAAAAAAGTCATTTTGACACATGCAAAGTGATTGAGTTTGTGTTCTTCCATCAGTTGTCAGTGACTGTGCTGTGACTGACTAAATGTTTCTGTTGGTTTGGTGAACTGTGTTAGTGTATGATTGTATTTTGGAAGTGTGTGTCTGTATTTAGTTACACTGTGTGATTTTGAGCATGAAATTAACTGTTTGGGGAATTGTGTGTTTCAGGTGTGATGTGCGTTAACAGTTTTGAAAACGTTTTTAAGGTTCCGACAAACGGGTCATAGCGGTTGTAAAAAACGGTAATAAATCCTTTCTCAGAGTCTAGGTATTCTGGTCAAGGTGGTCAAAAACGATTGCAAACCCAAGCGAGGCAAACCGAGTCGTCTGACAGGTGAGTACAGCGAGGTGTTGCAAACTGGGCGATGCCGAACTGCACTATGAAAGGACACAAATATCACGCCTTCACAGGATCACTATGAATACCCTAAGGCCAAAAGCCAGCACAGATCTTTCCGGCAATATAGCGGGACATTTGTGGAACGGCACTATGAAAGGGGCTCATGATTAGAACTAGTCAACCCCAAAATCTCACAAGAATACAGACTTTCATTGTTAATTGGCATCTGTCAGTAAACAGTTTATCTTCCTCATTTATGATGCAGATAAAAAGAAACAAAGCCAAAACAAATGGTGGTGAAATAATAAGAGAGCATGAGAGCTGTGGCCACACAGATTGTAAACTTCCCAGAGAGACATGCAGGACAGCTTTACTGAGCTGTGGCTGAACCTCTTCCTCAGCATTCTTTGACTCAGACTGTTTCTTCAGTAGAAACTTCTTCCAATGAAAACTATTGAGAGCCAGGTCTGTTGATTATCCTGAGTAACTGGGGTTCCTGGAAAGACATGCTGTTTTTTGTTTTGTTTTTACAATACATGATTTGTGAGTTGGATTCAGAATAACCTTTTAAAGCTCTCATGGCTGCAGTGGTGCACAGGGCCAGAACTGCAATCTGCATAGTGGATACACTCAGCAATGGGAAGTCATTAACAGTCATAATATCTTCAACAATTTGAAAATCTATCACAAGGCAGAAATATGATGATATGAAACACCAACATGTGTGCACACAAAGGGAGGTTCACCAAACACCAAGATAAATATAAATCATCTCACTAATAACAGTTTCCATTTTATTATAATTACTTACTGCTGATAATTTGGATTTTAATCAATCAATCAATCAATCAATCAATCAATCAATCAATCAATCACACAGTTTATCCTTAGTGCTTTACAGCACGTATATATATATATATATATATATATATGTAGGGCATGGGAAATTTTGTTACAAAAAATGAACGGATGGAAGCGTCGATAAGAGCATGGTTGTGTGCAAGAATGGAATGATCTACGATGTTGAAGCCTGCGGTGGATTCTGTACTGTCAAGAGCTATGAAACCAGATTTTTCAAAATTACCACATGAAATCCTACAAGGCGCAACAGTAAAATGTGATCAGCTCCTTCAGCCTGTTATCTGGTTCAATGGCGCTTGTCCAGTATTGCAGGATTAAACAAGTTTCTGTGAAACAAAGGGCATGACAGTTCATTATATCCTCCTGGAAAACGATGGAGGCCCTGAGGTCATTTAACGGCCAAACAATGGCCAACAGAATGCTCGGCAGGAAAGATCCACACAGTCGGGATGGATTGGCTTTAAAATGTTGATGTCCAACAGGTTTACATCAGCAGCAAGAAACCAGAGGCCACATGACATGAGTTACATAGAAGCACCCAGAAAGATATGAAGTTCATAGATTCATTTTTTCAAAGCAACACTACTACACATTGACCTGTTTTTATTTTGGAATATTAATAAATTCATTTTTCACCCAGGGAGATTTCATGCCCTAATTAATTTATTTCATTCCCCTTTGTATTACGTTTTGTCAGTGTGTGTGTGTGTGTGTGTGTGTGTGTGTGTGTACTCAGTTAAAGAATGTGCAAACACATACACACACATGCACACACCACACACACACACACATGCACACACACACACATGCACACACACACACACACACACACACACACACACACACACACACACACACACACACACACACACACACACACACACACACAAACACACACATTGTTTGTGTCTGTTCTGTGTGTGTGTGTGTGTCACAGTGTTGGAATATGCACACGTGCAGCCACATAAATATGGATCTGTGTTTGTGTGTATGCATGTGTGTGAAAGTCCTCTCCATATTAGAAAACAAAGCACTGTCTATACATTTACATTCATGAGGAAAATCTCAAAGCTCCATCAGACATGTGGCAACCATTGTAAACATGGCCCAGATTTCTATGAGTGTGTATGTGTGTCAGTGTCTGGTTTCCATTTGGGGCTCTGTTTTGACCAAACCAAGCATGACCGGGTGCGGATGGCGTGGGACCTCCAGAGCAGCCCTGTGAAAAAAAACCCTCACTGCCAACAGGAGGCTACCGACTGGTGACTGAATCTGCATTATCACCATGTCCTTCCATGTGTACTGTAAGTTAAAAAAAGGCTTTAGTCTCTCACATATTCAGACTGAATGATTTTTTGGTTACTGATCCATTATCCAGTGTGGCACTGGTGTTAGCCAGCAGTTAGCACAAGTTAAGCCTGTTGACACATAACTGCAGCCTGACTGACTTATACTGACTACACATGATGCATAATTCAACTGGCCATGGATGATGTCTTTGTCACCAATTTGCTTTTTACAGTTTTTCTCAATTGCTAAAACACTATTTCCTGTTGTCTGAATCAATTGCTCAGTTGTCTAAACTCATTCCCCGAATTGAACATCCTTGTGACAAAACCATAAACTATCTTCATCTAGTAAAACACTATTTGCAGATTTCAGTCATTCCTTTTGCAAAACTCTAAACACAATTCTCATACAATATGACACAGTTGTCACTGTGATGCACTTGTGATACATAATGGTAACAACAAGTGACAAAACATGAACACAGATGAAATACATGGGTCATCCACTGAACACAGTGATTCAAAATTGATCACACTTGTTTCTCTTCATGTCAACACCAGGGTAAAAGCTTGTAATCACATTAGCGAGGAGATGTGTCAGGGCTGGATACGGCACACTAGGGTTTTTTTACCCCGTTGCCTGGCAAGGGCAAATATTGCATGCGATGTGGATGAGGTGCTGTGGCCTGACCCAGCCAAAGACAAGATGACACTCAGTGAAGCTCAGTGAAGCTCAGTGATCAACTGTGTAAAGTGGTTTGAGTTTGTTTTTTGTTTTGTTTTTACATTGTAGGCTGTGCACTTTAATTTGTATTTGTCAATTTCTGGATGATTTTTTTCACAGTACCTATGTTTCAATGCAGAGTAAATGCTGAATCCACTGAGATCTTTTTTTATTTTATTTTATTTTTTTTTTACTTTTGAGATGCAAAATGTGTGTGCTATAGTTTAATGTGACCAATAAACATTTCTCCATGAGCTACATGCCTTGAACACTGTGTTTTCTATTTTTTGGTGTAGTGTGTAATGAATGCTCAGCAGTGTTTCTATTTTGGCCAATTAGTTCAAGATGTGACAACATTGTTTGGTTTTGAGAACAGGTAAAACTATTTTGAGGTGATGGGATGGTTTTGCTAAAAGAAGAGGTTTTGTGAATGTAGTGTGAGAAAAGAGTTTTGTGTTTAGAATTCTGAGAAAAGGACAGGAGGATTCGAAAAATGTGTTTCAGCAATTGAGAAAAACTGTAAATAAGACATAATACAACTAATGCAACTTCCTACTGATGGAGGAAATAGTACACAATTAGGCAGTCAAATATTTCCACAACATTAGAGTCCCCACCAGTGAGTCCTTTGTTTTCTTTTATCAGGACATCTCATTATCTCTTTCATAACATGGACACTCACCAAAGAGACAGAAGACAGCTGGGTTTAGAGTCGCTGAGGGCAGAAGAACTCCACAATAACCTGAGAGACAAATCTTGCAGACATACAGAACAGTTTTGCTTAATAAAACTGTCATCACTTTAATTGTAAATCTGGGGCTTGTAGTGTTAAAACACACTTGCTGTTACCACCAGTCAGGGCCGCAGTGGGACTCATTTTCAACCAGCCCACTTAAGTTCACAACCTATTATATTGAAAAAATATAATTATAACCTAAGTATATTAGTCTGTAAAAGCACACTATTCTCTACAGCCTTGATATTCAGTGTATTATATTTAAATTCACTTGACCCTGTATTTAATCACAATAAAAAGCAATATGCAGGCTTATATCCTATTCCTGTCAGGTCGGGCTCAAGTCAGGACTCAGATGCAGAGCAGGTGAACTTAAAGGTTTCTTTATTCAAAGAATGCAGCAGGGTAAGTCCTCACAGAGAGAAAGAAAAGGGCTATGAAACACCTGACTCTGAGAAAACACTAAGTCGCTCCAAAGGAGGAAAAACACTGAATCTATCTACACTAAAAACTAAAATATAAATCATAATCTAAGATGAGGGGGATAAATAAACTCTCCAGAGGGGACTATCAAAAAATAACTCCTACAAACTGGTGTATGGTGACGGGGTCAAACACACTGGACCAAGACAAGGGAAAACACAGACTATTGGAACACATGGAGGGAAGGGAGCACCAGGTGAACACAATCGGTAAATAGGGGAGAAACTCTGAGGTGTTTTGTTTTTTAATGGTGACAAACCAAACTATGTTTAGGCTACATCATTTATCATTAAAACCTCATTAAAAAATAAATAAACCCTGCAACCGTGAAATTCTTTAAAAAGGCTGCCAAACAAAACCAGTTTGTTGTGTTGCAGCGTTACACTTTCTGCCTCTGAGAAATTCCTCTTCTTTCAGAATTAAAACTTACTTTAAAACATTTTTTACCTCCTTCAACCAAAAAGCTGTGAAAAGCCGTGCTCCAAATGTAAAATATTCACTGAACTTGTTTGAGTATATAACTAGAAGTACTTTTATTTCAGAAAATGTCTATTTCGCTCCTCTGTGCTGTTATTTTTCAAGGTGCACTTTGCTACTAAAAGTGACAAAAAAAAAAAAGAAGAAAAAAAATCCTCTCTGGGCGAGGCTTCTGATCACATTTATCGCCACATTTATCAACGTCTGATCTTTCTCACGCTGTGATTGGCGGGGTACAAATGTTGAGTCACATGTCGTGAGACAAAATATACACTCAGATCTGCGCTCGTTTCTACGTTTGTTTGATAAATGAGGGCCACTGACTCCAGATAACAATGTTAACTCTTGAGCTCACACGATACATGACCAACGGTCTCTGGTTTGTTTGACCCATCCACCCTGAGCGGTCCTTCACACTCTTTGCATTACATCCATTAATCTAATTCATTGCAGCGGATGTGTTTACACAGTTCCATCACAGTCAATGGAAGGCACAGCTCGTCTACTCCATAGACTGTATGAAATACACACAATTAAGGATGCCTTGTGCATCGCTATCACACGAGACATAACAACTGCAAAGTGTCATGTTTATGTGTGTTCAGGGTGACTAAAGTGCAAGCTTTTACACAACCTCTTTTCACAGCTCGATTTCCTAAAATTGAAGTGCATTTATTTAGATGTGTGAGATGGAAGACAGTGCTGAAATGCCATCTGGGGACACACACCTAAAAATTCAGTGTTTTGGCTGCTATACTTTCACCTGTGAGTCTCTGCATGTGTGTGTGTTTGTGTGTGTCATCATGGCAAAATGTTGGCTAATTCTTTAGATTGCAGCTTGCAACATGTTGCGTAATTACTCTGGAGTTATGGAGTAATCATTTATACTAATTGTGTAGCAGAAAAGTATGTACCAATAAATCTATGTAGGAACTGGGGAACTAGGTGTGAAGTTTTGGAATACAGGCGTAACAACTTAGGATCTTACAAAGAACTGACATTGTATCTGTTTTTTTAACTGCTGGGTATAAGTATTGGTAGATACTCTAGGTATGGCATGGTGTTGTGTTTGAATAAAAGAGCTAAGACTAACTGAATGAGACGCTGATGTTGTAATTCAAGCTTGCATTCTTCACTCTGAGGTATTGAGTAACGTAATCTATCCCCTCTCTAATTTAAGACCTGGGGACAGGAAAGGTAGGACAGGGAAGTAAACCTCAGTTTATCACAATCAGGTCAAGTGATGTCATTTCCCATGACTGAAGAAAGTACAGTGTCTTGGGAGCATTCGTTTTACACTTTGCAAATATTACTCAACCATGTAATTAAATTGTGTGTGTGTGTGCTGTTGTAGAATATTTGATTCCCATCTGATTCACTCCACTCTAAAATCTATTAAACCTCTGAAGTCCAGGAGATTTTGGTTCAAATTTGGCAACTTCCTATGCATTCATTTCTGTCTCTGTTTAGCATTTTTCAGTCTGTCCTTACATCACATGCATGGCTCCTTTTTCTCCACACAAACTTGGCTATCAGTCAGATTTTTCATTTTATTATAATTAACAATGTATAAAGCTGCCAGGAACCCAAAATACAAACAAAAGACACAGGTGTCTATGGAAATGTACCATTTTTTTTTTTTTTTTTTTTTTTACCATTTATACACACAAAAACAGCAGTAAAAATAATAAATAATAAAACTACAAAACAGTCTATTTGCATGTAAATTAGAAATAGTAATAGTTTTCATTGCAGAAAGAAAATTCACATTTTAAAAATGGTCTAGAAACATAAATGGCACACTGTGAAAGCTGCTATGATTGCACTTTCAACTGGCTTTCTCAGCTTGTCTACATATCATATATAAATAAAGTTATTACTGTAAATAAAACATGCATTTTCAATAAATAGATGGACTCCAGAGGGTTAAAGTGCACATTACATATTACTTCTTCAACTCCTACAGCTCTTTTTTCTTTGTGTCTCTGTAAACTCTTACCCAGCTCCCCCCCTCCTCCTGCCTGGCAAAACCACAGTGTGTTTTATGACTGTAAAATATTGCAGCAGGAAGGAGGGGGGCAGCTGTATGACGGCATTTTTTTCCCAAGAGGCCTGCTAAAAAGAACTGGAACGAAGGACAACAGCATCAGCACAATAAACCGGTCTGTTTGTAAGTAAAGCTGCAAGGCTCATCTCAAAGTGTAACACAAGGTCACATATGATAACATCTGCCTCTACTGCCAACTCCCTCTATTATTGCATAATCATGCTTCCCTTACACATTGAATGCTCTAAAGGAAGATAATTATAAGGCAGAGAGGACTTTTGGGTGATGTAACACACCCTCTACTGGCCACACTAATGGGCCTCAGCTATTGGTGGTGGCAGAAATACCCACACTAACAACAGAAATATGAAAACTCTTTCCAAAATGCATCTAAAAGCAAAGAGACCTGACCATGACCCTACCATGAGGCGAGCAGGAGCTTTTTGAAAACATTGTGGTGTGATTGTCAGCTTGTCTCATCCATGGAGCAGCAAACATTTTAAGAGCATTTATGATCACTGATTCTGGAAACATGAATGAAATGAATCATTACCTCTGAAGTCTGTCTGCTTTGTAAAGGGACTCAAATCAAAATAACTTTATTCATCCCAGAGGGTAAATTCAGTTAGTCTGGTAGAATCTCTGTTAGAATGAGACAGCCTGATGGCTGTAGGAGAGAAGGATCTTTTGTATCTCTTCGTCCTGCAACGGTTGTAAAAAAAAAAAAAGACTGTTTTACAACATAAATCCATAGAAACTGCAGAGTTTAAACAGAAAATAAATGAAAATGCCGAAAAATTAAGTAGTTACAAGGGTCACTTGACTGCCGCAATTTACATAAAAAAACAACTTTGTTGTGTTCACGTAAGTAACTTCCGTAAAGAACGTAAGTTAAAAATGGTTCACTCCCCCCCCCCCCCCCCCCCCCCCTCCCAACCCCCACTCTCCTAGGTGAAAGCCTGCCACTTGTTTCAGCCATCCACCGGCCCAACCTCTAACTGAATGTGAGAATACGCCCTTTTAAACTTCGCTTGGCTGTCAATCACAACTACATCAGCAAGATGGCGGCGGCCGCATTACAGCGGAAGTTAAATTCGTAAATATAGCTTGTTTTTCACTGCCTGTACACACGGCCTATATCAGGGGTGGGCAATTAATTTTCCCAAGGGGCCACATGAAATACTGCGAACGTTGCGAGGGCCGGACCAAACCTCTGAACTAAGTTCTACTTAATATTAATTTCATAGCTTTATAAAATGCAGTAAATTATCTGTTTTTGAGCTGCTACTGGTAAGAATACATGTTATTATAAGACTAAATTAATGTGGAGTAACTCAAAAATAGCAGTAAAAACTCCAATTATTTATAATATTATCTCACGTTTCCAATTTTTTTAAAACATACATTCAAACCACAAACACAATATATATTAACAATATATATATTAACTTTATGCAAAATGCAATAAGTGTTTTTCACAAAGTGACAAGTTAACTCAGTGTTCTTTGTGGAACACAATTCTGTGCAAGTGCATATGCATGCAAGCACATACGTAAATCGCCTTCAAAATAAAAGCACTGCGGTTGTATTGATTTCTAATTTCCAGGTAACCTCGTGCGGGCCTGACCGGGACAGCCAACAGGGTGTGGCCCCCGGGCCGCCTAATGCCCAGGTCTGGCCGATATTGACGTTTTTGGCGGGAGAACAGGCTGGTCAATTATTATGGATTTAGATGAAATTTTGTACAGAAAGTCCCCAGAGTATTAATGCTGGTGACTCAGATGGTCCCCTGACTTCTCCTGTGAAGCCTTAGGGTTTTGACTGAAATGTCTATTGTCTATTGAAACCCTGAAATGGATCACCACGAATGATATTCATGGTTTCCAATGACTTTGTTGAAAGGTGTGAATTATGTGAATGCATGCATGATTGACAGCAGGAGTTAAAGTGCGTCCATACATACAAACACATTTACATATACACATCTTCTCTCAGACATCTCCTGGCAGCTTATTCACATTTGTCAAGAACTGTTGACCCCATATCGTTCTGCCCCACTTACATCACAAGTATAAAGTAAGACCATCTCAGCCTGCCATGCCAACACATTAATAAAAACACTACACCTCCCATGAGACCTCATTAAGGCCCTCTCTGCAGTGCTGATAGGACAGAATGAGGCTCTGGCTTTCTGCACCTCCAGCTCAGGCAGGAAAAGAAAAAACCTCTCTCCAGAATAAAGCTCCATTGTCTGATTCCTGCTTCCACTCACTGTGTCACTGTTCATCCTTCAAACGCCAACCCTGACACAACAAGCCCCGTGCCAAATGTTGCTGCTCCACTGGGCCTGGGAATTTGGGATCCAGTTTACACACTCAAAAATAGAGGTCTCGCAACATAATGGGCCCTCATGAGCACAGATGTGAACCATTTGATTCACAAGCAAAGACGTTTCTGATCGTTAACAGTACCATTTGTCCCAGTTCAAGTTCATCTAAATAAACACTAGTAACCATCTAGCGTTCAGTGAGCTCACTGTTAGCAATGACTATTTCAATGTTAAGACTCTGATGAAGAAAATAAAACTTTGCAAAATTGCTTCATCTTCTTGTTGCTTGGGTTTACTCTGCCTCAAACCAAAGCAGAGGACTGTCACCCAGGAGACCAGCGTTTGTGTCCCTGTGTAAAACCAAAAGTAAACAATGTGATTTGAAGTAATGTGAATGCACTTCAGTGTAATATGCTACTTCTGGTGTTATCATCGTCTTTGTAACAACATAATTTTTGGCATTTATGTGCAGTTTTGTTACTTTTAAAATTATCTTTTATAATGCCTAACCAGGGACTTTTTAGCCCTAACCTTAGAGAAGTACTTTTGTTACTGAAACCAAATGTTTTAATAATTATTTTTTATTAATGTACGTAGTAATATATGACCTTTTATGGGAATTGGCTGGGCGTTTACCTGCAAATTAGTTTGAAATGACACACCCTTTCAACTTGGAAATTGAATTAATCATTCAAAGAACACAGGTATGGACAATTCAGCAGTTTAAGAACACCTTCAGGAATATGATGGAGACTTTTCTTAGGAACTTTTTAAATAAAATTAAAAAGATATTGGTGAATGAGGTCCATCATCACAGTGAACATCAGGAAGTGGGCTATGTTTTTCCACAATGGGGGCTTTGTTCTCTGGATGGTCTGCCTCTCTTCAGGATACTGATTTGGATGAGAGAGGTGCCAGCTGTGCCTGGAAGTGCCTCCTGTTCATGACTTTCTTTTTAGGGATCTGCAGGGTGTGACAGTCATACTTGAATTTCAGCCAAGTATTGGCCACCCTATGGATGGTGGTGTGCCAAAAAGTTTAAAACTACCAGTGTGTGTACCTGATGTGGACCTTCTACCTGGCTGTAAAGGAATCAAGCAAATCCATCCCACCCATAAATCTGGTGAATGTATTCACTAAGGCTGTTGTCCTCCCTTTAACATAAGACTTGGTGGATTTGTCCCTCCATATCGAAGTGTCTTGGGCAAGACACTGAACTCCAAGTGCAACCGAAGCCGCCCAAGAATGGCAGGCCAGCTCCACCACCATCTGAATGAGAGGCCAATTGGAAAGCACTTTCTCCAGTAAACAGGGGTGGGACAGGTGTCTTCTGGGGCTCCAGCCCTGAATGTTTTCTCAAAAGCCCAGAATCTTATTTTTCACCCTATAATTTAAAACTCCCAGTTAGGTTTGACAAGTATGTTTTTCTTTAAAATCGCCCAAAATGTTTATTACAGAAACTATCAGCTCTGCTGTTGAATGATCCTTTGTGATGAACGTTTCTGTTGGGTGAAAAAATGTAACCAGACAGAAGATTAAAATTGTGATATTTCATCAATATCACTTACATGTCTCATTTAAAATATTGCCCAAAATAAACCATTTGCAATGGTAATGGTAATTCCCTAAAGGTTGATTCCTCCATCATCAGCTGCCGGCGCCGTGCTGAGTCAGCTCCAGCTGCTGCAGCACCAAACATTTCAGTTAGTTTAGCACATTTTGCAGCATCTGCCTGAAGGGCTTATCATTTGTTTTTCTCTTAATTTCTTCCCTACTTTGCGTTTCTTCTACATTTTTATTTTCTGGCTGTGCTGTGACTGATTGATTGATTGACAGGCGATGGGCCCAAGGAGGAGGGCTCTCGGCCCTCCATCTACCTGTTTTTTTAATGACCATTGGCCAATGAGTCTACCAAAACCAAGGTTGTTTGGCCTAAAAGACCTGTCGGGCTGCGACATGACTGGCTGATTGACAACAAAAGGGCGCCAAGGAGAAGGAGGCCTGTTTTATTTGCCATTGGGCAATCAGTCAACCAAAATATAAAATTAAAAATTGTTTTGTTTTTTAAGTCGTTCAGCCCAAAAGACCTGCCGACCCAGGCCAGATGGCCAGTCCAGCCCTGATTGACAATAAGGGGGGTTCTTAACAATTTCCCAAACAAAAGTGCTCAACATCCAGTCGCAGAAAAAATGCATTTTGCAAAAATCTCCAAAATGTCAAAAAAAAGTTTTGGGCTATGGTGTTTCTCAAGGTTTTGCTATCATAATGTGGTAGTCTGGAGAGATTCTGTGTAACAGATGGTATCAACCCAAATTTTGCTGCAAGAACTTAAGGGACTATAAATGTGAATGGAAATAGACTTTATATAGTCATATGCTTTTTTAAACCCCAATTAACTTTAATTCAGGTGTTGTTAAATATCATCATTTACAGATTTATGAATAGAGCTACACGGTGGTTAGCAATGTAGTGGTTGTGTGGATTCTTTCCAGGTCCTCCAGCTTCCTCCCACAGTCCGAAGGGATGCAGCTTTAGTTTGATTGTTGACTCTAAATTGCCCATAGGAGTGAATGAGAGCATGAATAGTTGTCTGTCTCTATGTGTCAACTCTGTGACAGTCTGGAGACCTGTCCAAGTTGTATCCCACCTCTCGCCCAATAAATAAACAAATAAACATATCAACATGGAGCCTCTTAATAGTCACATAGCAACAAAGTTTTACACTCCAAAAGGCTTTTTTCTCAGAGTGTATGATGCCCTCTGCTACTACCCAGCTGGGCTTTCTGAGTTTCCAGCTCTGATGAGCAACACTCTAACTGGGTTAGGGGGAAATAGGGCACTCACTTTATAGGGAAATAAAACAAGGTCCTCTTTTGAGTCAAATCAAAGCCCTGGTTCCATGTCAATGAGCACTGTGGGGAGATCACCGTTTAATGAGGAACTAGTCTCGCTAGAAGAGAGAAGCGAAAAAAACAAAAGTAGTAAATTATTTTTCCATTTGTCTCTTCCACATTAAATATGATAGCCTGTGTACTTATACAGTGTCTGAACACACTGCAGTGAAATTGTATCGCTCGGTCAACAGCAAATAAATGTACCATGATATCCTTGTCCACAGACACAAGCAGTAATCAGATCCTCACGATCCCGCACCACTGACACTTTGATGCTTTTAACTTCCTCATCTCTGATCACACTGGATCAAAGGTCACTGAGCTCAAAGCTATACAAAGCCGATGTCATTATGCAATATTATCCTGATTATTGGTATTATGTAGTAGTAGCTGTTGTATTATTAATGTCTTTTATATTGTGCTGTAGTCCACTAATCCTTCAGCTGATCAGCTGTGGCACTGGTAGTTGTGCTGTAACACACACAAACACTTCTGTAAAGAAATGGAACAGGGTGATGTGCTGTCCTGGTCTATGTGTGTTTCAGAGAGGGAAACAGTTAATTGATATTGTTGTATTTTATGTTGTTTTGGCAATTTAATTTATTGTATTAAATTGGCAGAGATAGACAGAGATATAGACAGAGAGAGACGAGGACATGCTGATAACTTGGTCTATAAACAAAACTGGTTCATGGAGCAGGTCTGAGGGTCTGAGGAGAGAATGGGGAAAGGGAAAACAGTACATATTCACACACACTTGGCCTTGGCATGGAAAAAAGAGAGAAAATGTGAAAAAAGAGGAAAAGTAATGCTAAATCTCTGATACATAGTTTGGAAAAAACAGGATCCAAATATTTCACAGTGGTACACAGAATCCTGGAGAGTGACAGAGAGCCCAGCCTGTCTCACCCTAACTCATTTGCTGCAATATTAGATGCTTCAAACAAACCCCAGACTTTAACTCAACCAGGAGTCAATTTTGTTATTTGGAGTCAACCTGCGAAACTGCGTCCGACAGGTAAATGAGGAAGTAATTGTTTTAAAGCGCACCTCTGTTCTTTTACTCTAACCTTAGTCAAGTGGTTTTATTGCCTAAAGTTAACCATTTCCTGTGAACATGGATCTTTTATTTTGAAAAAACGCTTTGCATAACTAGTGGAAGGTTCTACATTGGACCTGACACATAAGAAACTGAAACAGAAGTGTGCTCCATGACAAACCATTGGTATCTGACTTCTAAAATGAAAGATGCTGGAGGATTAAGTTTTACTGTCAGGAATATACAATGTTTGATTCAGCAAGACTTAGCATCAAAACAGTAGGCTTATTATCCATTTTTTCAATCAGCTATTTTTCGCATTATCATTTTACTATGTATGTCCGCAGGCTCTCTCATTGGTTAGTTTTTATCTATAAATGTATTCTTGGGCTGCTTCCCTCATACCTGTGTACATACATGTATGTGTCGAAAACAAACTCAACATGGTCTACACTCTTAAAATACTGTACAGATGCTGGTGCCAAGAGTGAGAACTGATTTAGGTAAGAAAGCTTTTAGTTACGCCGCCCCTTTATCATGGAACAATTGGCAAAAGGACATGAACCTGTCTGAACTGATCACAATCTGTGAATTTAAATCGATTCTAAAGGATAAAGAAATCGCTTCCCTTGTGACTGCTCCTTATAAGTCTCTACTGAGGCTCCTTCAGTGTTGTTGTGATGGCTGTATTTGTATTTAATTGGTTATGATAACTGTGTTTAAATGTTGTAACTTGTCTCTTTTTATGCTGCTTTCTTGGCCAGGTCTCTCTTGGAAAAGAGATTTTTTTTAGTCTCTCTAGACTCTTTAGACTTTTACCTGGTTAAATAAAGGATATATATATATATATATCCTTTATTTTAACCAGGTAAAAGTCTCATTATATATATATAAAATACCGAAACTTTGGCAAAAACATGTCCGACTAAGAAAAGTGCAAATTCTGTTGGAAATTAATAACATTTTCATGAAAAAAAGGAATCAAGGTTATAATCAAGGGGTGTTTTGCAAATATGTAAGGTTCTTACATAGGTTTATTTTTCATTTTTATTAATTTAATGATTATATGCTGGCCATTGCCTACAAAATAATCGTTTAAAATAAGATAAGATAATCTATAATATATAAGATAATCATTTCAACTTGATTAAAAAACAAAACGTAATAATTTAATTGAATAATATCATTACCACATGAAAGAGAACATTGTAACAATTATTAAAAACTACGAACAGTGAGTTTTGAACAATTTTTACTATTATTTTGTGGTTGCTCAAAATGTGTCCAACATATTCGTCACCACCGTAAGATATTCATAAAAAGCAATGAAATCAGGCAAGGTCAGAGGTCAGCTACATTCTCGAAGACCCCATTTTCAAACATTCAGCTCTACTGTATGCTTCAAGATTACCCAAGCTCCCGTAAGTTTTCTATTTTCTCTTAAACATATTTTTGGACACTGGTACTGTCACAACCATAACATGTCAACACTGTCTCTTTTGTATAAAAAATATTAGATTAGATTATGACATAAATGTACTTTTATTTTTTTTATATATATATATATATATATATATATATATATATATATATATATATATATATAAATATATATATATATATATTGTATTCAAACAAAAATGGCTCCTTTGTTTGGTAATGAAGCAGACATCCTTCTGCCATGCTGCTGTCAGTGCTTAGTTCACTGCCTGTTGACACATGTCAGCTATAAAGGCTTGTAATAGAAAGGAGCATTTATCACCACTACTGAAATAAGGACCTGTTGATGGAACATTATGTAATGTGTTTACTGAACACCCAGTCCTTCCTGCTATCTGCAAGATCAACACGTGCACTTGATGGTATCCCTAGAAAGAGCAGCTGCTGTTCTGCATGACAGATACTGTACATACCTGAGACAGTGGAGAGTTTGTTAGCCATAGACACAGTCCTATAAAGCTCTGTTGTCATTTCTTGAAAGTTGTGAAATGTGTGACATCCCCCACTGGAACATGACGGAGGTGTTGGGTGCATTACAGTGATGATTCATTTTTATCTCTGGCTTTCAAACCAGTTGAGAGCACAGGAAAGGACTTTTTTCGTCCCTGTCTAAGAGCAGGGCCGTTTTTCTCCACTGAATAAAGCCTGGTTACTGATTGGATAGAACATTAAGTGGGATGTGACGTAGTATTCGACACCACAACAACACACGCCATTTCTAAAAGCCGGCGAAGCAGTGTTACCAACTTAGCGACTTTGTTGCTATAATTAGCGACTTTTCAGACCCCCTTAGCACCAATTTTTCAAGAAAGCGACTGGGGACAAATCCAGCAACATTTTTTGGTGTTATGGGAGACTCATTCTTACTCTCCTAACGAGCCGCGGGGGCCGTAAAAATGAGTCGAAGCGGCACAGTCCTCCTGCAGCAGTCTCTCCCAGCTGCAGAGCCAGAGGGGATGTTAACCGCTTCACGTCCAGTCTGCAAATTGCTAATAGGCTAACAGTTAGCTCTGTAGCAATACAGTGTGTATGTGCTGCTGCTGCAGGAGGTGTTCACTTAGTGATCTCTGTTTGTTTACAACAAGCACCGGACACTCTGTGCATAGTTGTACACAGTTAGCGACGGTGGCCACAGTTGCGTATCTGTGTTTAATGCGTCGCCTATGTGATCAGAGATCACGGTCGAAACTGTCGCTAAGCAATTACACTATGATCGAAAAACATACGTCACCTCCAGAGTCTCTAAATCCCTCTGGGGGCCTTTTTGTAATGGAGACGGTGTTGGCCCCGCTTCCCCCTAAAGGAAACACGGCTAATGTGTCTAACCCAACCCAAAACGGACCACTGGAAGCCTGCTATGGTCTGCCTCACGTGGCTGGGCTGTCACACATCCAGCAGGAGTCTTCTAGTCACAAATCTTATGATCTCTGCTGGTGCACCCTAACAACCAAAGCCCCCTGAGAAGACTGGAGTAGTATGTGACATTATTATGTCATATATTATAACATGTGACAGCTGTGGGGGACATTACATCAGTGAAACAACAAGGAGCCTTGAGGAGAGAATGAGAGAACACTGCAACATATAACATCAGCTGTCCATGAACACCAAATGAAAATCAACCAAAGCATTGAGTTGGAAGCGCTACATTGAATGAAAACTTTGAGATCATAGTGTTTTTTTGAAACACTTTAATAGATCTCAGAGACCCTTTGGTCCACAAACCGTTTCTAACATAAGCCTTTTCCACCATCATTAAATGTTTCCATTCTGGTTAGCTCACCTAATTTCTAACTGACCATTTCAACATTTTTTTTTCTTTTAATGACCTTAAGTGAGACATAAATAGGCACGTCATATTGTGACGGCTGGAAAGAGAGGACAGAGAGCAACAGTGTAAACAGCAAGAGAGAAATCATCAGGAAAAAAGTCTCCAGGGTTTAAGAGTCAGATTTATGAAGAATGAGTTGAAGAGTGGGCTAAAGCTGCAGTCACTAGCACACAAGAAATATAACAAAGCAACTAAAGAAACTTATGTAACTATCTTAATTTCAGAAGGGGATGTACAAGTCTGCAGGGCTTTCTTTACATATACAATATCTTCTACTGGGCCCTCAGTACCACTTCTGAGGAGGTAAAAATACCTGAAGAACAGGAGCAAGCAAGGACAAGAGGGAGTAACTATGTTGGGCAGGGTGTCCTCCTTTTGTTTCAGGGTCCGTTTACAATCGTTAGATATACCTGACCTGCTACTGAATATTTAGAAAGTATATTGTTCCTATAGGAATTGTTCACACTCTTGCCTCGCACCAAGAGGGTTGCAGGTTTGAATCCAGCTTGTGACTCTTCTGTGTGGAGGTTACATGTTCATCCTGTGTATTGATCAATTTTTTTAAACCATTGCTGTTATTTAACTCAGGAAAATGGAAGAAAGTTCAATGGTGTCCTTGAGTATCTAGAGCGGATGCCAGGGCTGAGGAGAGAGAGAAGAGGATGCTCCAACACATGCAGTAATGTATCACTCCTCTGCTGGAGCTGCTTGAGAGGAGGATCACTGCACTGTAAAAAAAAAATCTGTTTAGTTTACGGTAAAATACCGGCAGCTGTGGTTGCCAGAATTTCACTGTAAAAAAAAAAAAAAAGAGTGAGTGGGTTTTCTACTACTTTTTACAGTGTGTCACGGAGGAGTCAGCTTTCTGGATAAGGAACACAATCAAGAATTACTTTGATTTGCACTGTTACTTTTGTTTGTCATGCACAAACAAAGAAACATACATATGCACAGATCAGTTGTGCTCAGTCTATTATCTGGCATTGTACTGCAGCTCTGTTGCTGCATGCTCAGCCTGCCTTTCTCAGAAAAAGGCCTCATCATCAAGTTTGCAGTTAGAAGGCAGGGTCTCCAATTAAGTAGTGCCCTATGTCATGGTCAGATATTGACAGTCTGTTGGCTAAAAAACTGTCCATTGCTCACCACTTCCTACAAATATGACTGTATCAGCATTTGTGCATGATGCATACCGCCCTAGCAAGCCTAACTGCAGTTTTGTTCAGAATTGAGTTATAACTGAAAAATAAACCCCTTTATGTCTGTTTTATCTTGTGACAATGTTTCAGTTTTTAATTGCGCTTTATTTTAGAGAAATAATTATATAAAAACCACAAAATCCAATTCAAAACCAAGCTGTAATTGCACTTACCACTGTCTGCTTTGGATATATATACTAATTTAAATATAAAAATTATATAAATTATAAGTTTATTTGAAAGGGAAATTATTATCTAGAAATGAATTAAGTAAAAAGTGAGATTAAATTATATTAAGACTAAAATATAACATTTCTTTCTAATATTAAGTCTAAAATAAGCACATTTTTGAATAGTAGCAAACTTTTAAATACAATTATAACAAAATCAATTTGAAAATGTTTATTCGCTGAAAGCAAAATATAAAAGCTGAAAGAAGACAACAACACTGTAGTTACTGCTCTCTGTTTATCATTACTATTAGAAAATTTTACAGCAATGCAGTAACTACGTTTTTGGGTCAAAGATCAAAATAATAGTCATGATTTTTAAAATTAAATCATCAAAACATGTAGAAATAAGTGTCATATCACTTATCTACATATAACCAATTTGGCTGGCCCGTTAAAACATGTTAAAAAAAACTTAAAACCAGTTTTTCTGTTTTTCCCATGTCCAGTTCTGGTGCTATTATGCCAATGTGGCTGCCATCTATGCGTTGAGGTACTCTCAATCTTTTGTGGAAAAAAAAGTTGCCATCTCCATCAATTTCCTAACCATTAGGAGTCTTGATTTGTTCAGGAAACAGCAGAATTGCACATAATGGCAAACAGTCACAAAAAGGCCAAAAAGGTGTTGTACTGTGATTCTACACTGTAAAAACCAACTCACAAAAAAACAAGAAATAAATAGAATTAGAAGAATTAAGCAAATACATGCTCGAAACAAGTAAAATTATCTGCCTGTGCAGTAAGTACATTTTTCTTTGTAAGAATTATCTAAATAAGTAAAAAATATGATATGGCACTTGAAAACCAATGATGTCTTGAAATAAATCCAAATATATTTATTTTGAGCAATTATGGTTTGGATAGCCCAACTGTAGTAACATTAAAATAAGACAGCAATACTTGAAATGAGCATGTTTTGGTTGTAGAAAATGCTTTTGAAAGAATATTCAAACTTATGCAACTAAAACTCTCAACTGGAACCAATATTTTAGGTAAAAACTCATCATATTCAACAGTTGAATAGCTTGAAAAGCATGAAAAAGCTCACAATGTCAATCCTTAAAACAAGTCTTTACACAATAAGATGATTAAATACCCACATAATAATACTTATAATTAAATAAGCACATAAAGCTATGGTCAGTAGGTAAATTATACACAAATCAAGATAATTAAGATACTATTGCTAGATATAAGAAGAAAGTACTTGGTAAGTTTCATGTTTTTTGCAGTGTAGTATTCATTGTTGGTGAGCACTGTCCACAGGGTGATGGCAACCTGTTTTGTATTTGCTTGGTTTAGGCAAGTGATACTTTGTTTGTTTTTTCTTTGCAGATTGGGGCCAAGATAACAGATGTAATTGAAGGACATGAAAGTTGTTTATGAACTGCTCATTGTTGAAGCCAGGAAAAATAATATTTCACTATAGCTGTGCCCGTGGATGTGTCCATACAGCCCTCTGCCTTCTCAAATTTCACACCAATGGCTGTACATTTTTTTTTACTATGTTTATGTATATATTTATATATGTATATTGACATATAAGTACGTATATGGTCAATTAAAATTGTATTTGCTTACCATTATGCTTGTGTAGGCTATACATCTGCAAGTAAAGATTTTACAGACCATTCATCCTCCATCTTAGCCTGGCTAATGAGCCAATCGTATCAGTTATACCAGATGACGTATGTAGAGCGACAGAAATTGATGTTTATAAAGCCAGACTAGCCCATCTCTACTTTGGGACTAAAATGCTCAATTCTGCTTCTGCAACGTTTTTCTGCAGCATGTTCTGACTCTGGCTGCTCACAGTCTACAGGCAGTGTTGGTGTGTGTGTGTGTGTGTGTGTGTGTGTGTTGTGTGTGTGTGTCTGTGAGAAAGTGTTGCTTGCTGCTTTGCTTCTCCAGTTCTCGCTTTCTGCAAGATTATTTTACGCCTTATTTCCCCCTCATGTCATTCAGCCACATACATCCACTGATTTTATGGTCAATAGACGAGCTGCTGGGGGTCTCTGGGCGGCTCCGCTGTCCCCCGGCTCGTAGCGAGATCACCGGCGTTACAGCAGTGAGCGGTAGCGGGGCTAGTTGGTAGATTAAGCTTTTGCCAAATCCTGTCGGAAGCAAGGCTAAACATCTTTTTTGGTGGTGAAACAGGAGTGTAAAGTCAAATGTTGTTCTTCTTTTAAAATCAACTTTGGCTCTAAACTATCTAGAACACTGCCTACAGCTAGATCTAAAGAGAGCTTCGCATCTGCTGCAGATTTTACGGTGAAAAACTGCTAAACCATGACAGTAAAAGACGTAAAATGATCAGTTTCGGTAACAATGAAACACCGTAAATGTATATATCAGCCAAAACAGTATTTTTTACAGGTTTTTTAAAAAATACATTACTCCACTGTAAAATACACTGGCACAGTTTTTGTAACAAAAATATACTGTAATATATACAAGCATCACTGTCATTTTTGCATTTATTTTTTGTAAAAATACTTTTTCTCACTGCTAAGTGTAAACACCATATCTCTAATAGAAATATACTGTCATATTTAATGGTAAAATCTTTAATTTATGCAGCATTTATTAAGTATTTTCTTGTCAATTATATGGCAAAACAGCTTTTCGTTTGATGGAAAAACTTGTTTATATGGTAAAATATGGAATAAAATGGCAATCTTAAACGTGAAATCAACAGTGCCAATATCTTTTTACCATATTTAAAAAGGTTCTACCGTATTTATTACGGTAAAGTTCTGACAACAACAGCTGCCGTTTGTTTTTACCGTAAAAACAGCAATTGTTTCTTTTTACAGTGCATACAATCTGATATATTAATGCAGTATTCTCTTAGAAGCATTGATTGTAATGTGCACATGACTTTTCTCCATAGTGTTCTAAAGAGCACGCTACTTCAACCTTGTGACAAAGATTGTGAGGGTCTCGGGTAAAACTAAATTTTAGATACATGCATGCAACATTGACAGATCAAAAAAAGTTGTTCCAAAGAGCAATCACCATCTTCTGAAGGAACACTGATTGACAGGCTGGTATCATCTCTGCTGTCGTCATCAGCTGTTTACCTGTGTTTGTTTTTGCCTTGCTTATCAATAAACAGCCAGACCTGGGGTCCTGAGGGGACTTTCTGGAACACCACCTGCCTGCACAAATATTGACCAGAGCGCACCACCACTATCGTCATCAGCTGCCAGCGGGTCAGTGGCACGAGGTTCGCTGACGACAGCCTGGATTGTCTCATGAACTGAAGATTATTGCAACATGTGTGTGTTTACACACTGATAACCAATGATGGAAGTAACTAAGTAAATTTACTCTGGTACTTTCCTTACTACACAAACATTTTATATTTCAATTTCATATAGCTTTAAACATCCACAAAGCTTTAGAGTCAAATCAATTCCATTTTTTTTAAATGTAGAAAATCACAAAGTAGCTAGTTTGCCTCAGATGTTTAAAGGACAAAAGGACAAAAAAGGGAGAAGTGTGCATGAAATGTACTGTATTTGCCTAATCTTTACTTTTCCAAACACATTTGGGCAAATAAATTATTTCTACAAATTCTATTCATAAAATAATACATTTAAAAACAGAAAAGCAACAAATGTGACACAAATAAATCTGAAATGAAATAATGTACATAGAGAATGTACAATGAATGTGGGTAGTGTCAGATAGGACTCAGATGCAGAGCAGGTGAACTTAAAAGTTTCTTAATTCAAAGAATGCAGCAAGTCCTCACAGAGTGAAAGAAAAGGGCTACGAAACACCTTACTCTGAGAAAACAGGAGGATAAACACTGAATCTATCTACACTAAAAACTAAATATATGAATCCTAATCTGAGATAAGGGGCAAAAACTAAACTCTGGGGGTAGTAGAATTAAAGATTCTACTAAAACACTATGAAAAACTGGATCAGGACTAAAGGGGGATAAATAATAAAGAACACAAAATCACTCCAAAAGGAGGAAAAACAAAACGTCTGACTCAAAAAAACTATGAAACTAAGAACTGCGCTTAACTAATAAAATTACAAAGAAAAATCTCTCTTGCGAGGAATCCAAAAGGTGAAACAAGACAAGCTGTGGCTGTGACAAGAAGGAGATAAGTGGTTGGTATGGTGACGGGTCAAACACACTGGACCAAGACAAGGGAAAACACAGACTATTGGAACACATGGAGGGAAGGGAGCACCAGGTGAACACAATCCGTGATTAGTGGAGACAATCAGACAGATGACACACGGGGAAGGACAAGTGACCTGAAAAGTGAGGAGAGTTACCATTTCAAAATAAAACAGGAAATAACAAGAACAGAACACAAAATAAAACACCACCTCACCACGGTGTGACAGATAGAGAGCTATTAAGGCTGACTGATGCTGTTGTCATCTCAAACCTTTAGATGATGGCTTAAAAAGTTTGACCTTGTTTCTTTCTCCTAACATCTTTTCCCCCCACATGTCTTCAGGACTAAAACAGATGCAGGTTGGAGAAACATAGATGCAATGAAAGTTAATGAGATGTACTTTAAACCTCTGCTGATGTCAGTGCCATTTGCTGCTGCAGCTCACTCGAGCACCAAAACCTTCTCCATAAGCTATTGGTATTGTTGGTCTAACTACAGTTAACCATTAATAGGGCACTCATTGAAATACTTGCAAATTCCAAATTTCAACCCTAGAGAATATTGGAGGATATTACATACTGCCAGAATGTATAAAAAACAAAAAACATACGGACCTGGGGGAGGGGGGTAATATTTTGAAAAAAAAGATATATGAAGTGGCAAATCTGCGAGAAAAAAAAGCGCAGATTTATGAGATTTAAAGTGGTGAATCTGCGAGAAAGATGTTGGTTTTTCCCCACTTTTTTCTTGTAAATCTGCAACTTTTTTCACGCAGATTTGCCACTTTAATCTAGTGAATTTGCAACCTTTTTTCTCGAAATACATGGGGACCCCATTTTCATGTCCACTGAAGTTACCAAATATAGTTCTTTGCCCGATAAAGGGTTAATGTTTAATTGCTTAAATGTTCATGTATATTAATTAAGTTCAGTTAAGCTGCCAATTGACTGGATTGTATGTGTAATGTAACTACACTGTTTCATTGTGTTATTGTAATAACTTTTGGCTTTTTGAGTAGACGGAAATTTTCCCCTAGAAAATATTTCAGACTGAACTCTCTGAGTCTCTGAACATGCTGCACCAGTAATGCACATTCCTCATATGGAAATCTTTATCATCATTTTGGGCTTGTTCTGTTTTTTTTTTTTTTAAATGTAATTGAAGACATAAACTGTTGTGCTGTTCACTGAGTTCATATGTAAACGAGGGGTTCATTTAAAGCAGCAGCAGTCCTATCAGAAACATGTGTTACTGTTCGGGCGCTACTTACACTGAAATTGCATGTTCCACCCCCCAACACACACACACACACACACACACACACACTTAAAGTCTGTGAAAGTGCACACCACAGTACAAGCTACAGATGCTGCATGTGTCAACAGCAACCCAGTTAATAGAATAAAGTTAAAAAGACTTTAAAAAAAAATAGTAAAAAAAAAACACTTTGGCTAAGGCTAACTACCAAAACCATTGGGTTTAAGCTTAGGTAGAAATAACGGGGTTAGGCTTAAAAAATATTTTAAATAGACATAACTTCCAACAATGGTACACAAAATCACTACGAGATGAAAATACCAGTCTTCTGCTTCATAATCCTGTATTTGTTCGCCCATCCATCTCCCCTCCCACCCACCTGACGGCAAATGTACGCAGCTATGAACATCATATTGTTATTTCGCAACACCAAAAAAATGTATCCAGGTACGTACAGTTCTACATCTTTTGCTGGCAATAATGTTGTAGTTCAACGTCTCTGGTTTGCAGAAACCAAAAGATTTTTGGCAGGTGACTGGGCTGGTCAACAGATACATGTGTAGACATTTTGTGTCTGATAGGTGCAGTGAGACATCAACAGAATGAGCAGAGCATGAACTGGTCCAGCCCCCGTCTTGGGACAGGTCGGTTGCTTTTTCTGCTCCGTGATGTCAAACAGACTGGAGATGTAGATGTACATATTTGGACATAAAGTCCAGCTACTTAAAAGAAAAAGAAAAACAACGTTGATATATGATTCATGATGGAGAAATTGGTATGCTAGAAGCATCCTGGAGGATGAAAATTTAAGATGTATCCCATACACAGCATGTACAACATCAGATGATTAAACCCAACTTTACTGTATCACTTCCGGTGCTAACATAGTCCTCATTACATCTTAACTTCCAGCATTTATGTGCATTTATTTATGTATTTTTTAAATGTTCTTTTATAATGAAAAGGGGCTGCCGGCTGTCCTGAATTGCCCCAAAGCACTCACAAGTGGCACAGTCCTCCCACAGGAGTCTGTCCCAGCTTCAGACAGAGCCGGAGATGTTAACCCCTCAGCGTCCAGTCTGCAAATCGCGGATGCACGAAGTCCCCGCTGGCTGGTTTACAGTCAGTGTCTCTTTTGGGGCACTTTAGCCGGTCCTGAGGCCGAATAAAGGAGGGTTGGAACTGTGACAGAAGACAGTGCACTTGCAGTTCTAAACATATTTAGGGTGTTTTTTACTCACCTTTTGTCTTTCCCACAACATTATTCCTCTCTCCTACAGCATCCATTACAAGTACATGCACATGATAAATTGTGGAAATTAGGCGATGACGTCATTTAGCTACTTCTAGCGACTTTTAGGACAGCCGATAGTTGTGTTACCATCAGGTTAAAAAGTGGCCGCTGAGAAAGTCTCAGGGCATGCCCTCTGAAATTTCCGCTCACTCAGCATGTCTCCATTACAATAAAAGGCCCCAGAGGGATTTAGAGACTCCGGAGGTGGCGTATGGTTTTAGAATGTCGCGTAATCACTTAGCAACAGTTTTTCGAACGGGAAGTCACATACAAGATGGATTAAACATGCGAGACGCAACTGTAGCCGCCCTCGCTGATCATGAACAAACCAGCATGGCTAATTATGCACAGCGTCTGCCACTGATCATAAACAAACTGGCATGCTAACTGTACAAAAAGTGTCCGCTGCTGTGAATTAACCGGCATGGCTAACTGTGCACAGTGTCTGGTGCTTGTTGTAAACAAACAGAGATCGCTAAGTGAACGCCTCCTGCAGCAGCGGCACATACACACTGTACAGAGCTAACTGTTAGCCTATTAGCACTGTGCTACTGTGCACCTCGTTCCATGATGCCAGACTGCACTATGAAAGGGTAGAATATCAGGCCCTAAGGCGAAAAGCTGGCACAGATCTTTACGGCAAAATATTGCCCAAGGATACTTCAGGTCAGGGATCGAACCACTTCCTTCCAATCCGTGGGACTGTGTGTATTTTCATTTCTGTTAGGTATGCATGCCTTAAAACTATGTTGTTTAAATTTGTTTAAATAATAAAAAAGATGAAACTATATGTTTGGGACTCTGTTGGGACATATGGGACCTATGATTTTATAGAGGGATCTAAAAAAACATTCTTCTCTTTGCCACGCACTTGCTACTGCTCATAATTCAATAGTACCGGCATGGTTTAAAGGATGCAGCAAACTGAATATAGGCAGTTCTTTCTTGTGGAAAATTGCCCTTGCATTCTTTGAGTGATGAAACTTCATGTATACATCAGTCACCTGAAGCAAAAAAGCATCAAAGGTATAAGCTGTTGTTGAAGTTGTACCTTACAAAAGGTGCTGAAAGGGCGCGTATGGAGGTCAATGCCTTCTAGCCGGCAGGCATATCAAAAGTCTCTGAGTCATGCAAACACACACACACACACACACACACACACACACACACACACACACACACACACACACACTCTTTTACCCTTGAGAAATCCTAACAGACAGCTGACACTGCATTTCAATATTTTGCAGGTTGTGCAATTGTCCTTTCCCTCTGAGCCTCTCTATTTGATGCCTGATTACATAATTTTGAATTTCAAAGAGTCTGGTTGGCCTGACCTGCTCACCTTGGCAGCCCACAAAAGATTAGATACTTCACAGGCTGTCAGTCCCACACCTGTTGGTATAAAGAATTTCCAATTAATTTGTCAAAAGTACACAACAAAGTAAAGATAAATGCATTTGATGGTTCTTGTGCTCTTCCACAGCAACATGTGATGTCTAGAATGTATACATACCTTATCCTTCCCTGGTGTTAACTGAAGGAGTGCCAGTCTGCCTGGAGACCACAAATGTGAGAAAGACCTCAAGACCATTGTCTCTGTTTGAATTGATGGTTCATTTATTAAACATCTTCACAAGTACTATATGCCTATTGAGAATATTTCCGGTGAAAGGACATAAATTAAACAACTATGGTCATGGGTGAAAACACATTTAAAACTGGTTCAAAGTTTTTCACATTTAGAGTCCATAGAGTCCAGTACATAGTCCTGTGCTCTTCACACTGACAAACACCACAGACTTAAACCCATGAGACAGGGATATGAAGTCATGTATATATTTAAACATTGAATGCATTTGAATGACGCCTTCATATAGACCACAATACAACTACAAGTTTTATATGACTAGAAAGAAATACCTCACACAAGTCAATATCTTCTCAATTTCAACTTACAATATGATAAATTATCAAAATGATTAAACAGATTTTGTGACTTTGTGGGAAGCCTATCTAAATAAATAAACATGTTGGTAAGTTACACATTACTGGTTTTAAGTCAAAAATGATTTTGTTTTTAAAACACTGTGTCACATAGTTGACCACTGATAATACTGTTCTGTATTTTTGTATCTGTGGTACTTCCATTTGCTTTATAACCACAAAGATAGTTTTTATTGCTAAATGTTTTCAGTCAGTTACGTCTTTATCAGTTTTTCTTAGTTTATCCTAACATTTCTCTGTAGCTTGAGCTCCCTCCTCCCTTCTTTAGCCAGACTACTCCTACGCAGATATGCAACAACTGACAGCATCTATTTTGACTTTTGTTCTATGTCTCATTGGCTCAGAGACTGCCAGTGGGGGCTATATTCTTTCCTCATGAAACCACCCAGGGAGGGAAGAGTTTGACAGTAAACTTCTGTAAATAGGACCTTACATATACTTACATTGCATTGTGCACTCATGCACTGATGCCAGGAGTTTTTTATTGGGGTACACATACCTGATAAGTTAAAGCATATTACTTCAGTGTTGAGTCGTGTTCTTTTTCTGCCAATAGAAATAAATATGAGAGAGGGGAAGCCTCAGTTATGATGCTGGCAAAAACCTTACACCTAATTATTTCTTCACTGTGTATCCAAATAACAGCACATTTTTCTGTAATTGAACAGAAAAAAACAGTGAAACCAGTTTTTCATCAACAAAAAACATTTTGTTGGGCATTTTCTTTTCTAAGAGACCACTTATATATTTCTAGAGTCAGAATAGGGGTGGACTGGGAAAAGAAAATCAGCCATAGTGTTTTGACAGTATCTGTAACATATATTGGTAAGGATCAGTCCGGACGGCCTTTGAAGAGTTTCATATGTTCCACTATGATTGGCATTCATTTTGGTAAGGGTCTAGGCTTTGTACTGTTAAATGAAAGCACTGAGTCCATAGTAGAGGTTTAAAGATGTGATTGGGTCAGAACCAATGTGCTGACCTGGCTAGTGACGGTTACTCAGTTACCAACTTGTAGGGCTGGGCGATATGGACCAAAAGTCATACCCCGACATATTTAGGCTGAATATCGATATACGATATATATCCTGATATTTTTATCGTGAAGTGAGAGCAAATGTTCAGTCAAAGTCAAAGCCAAATATGACATGTCACAAGTAGTTTTATTGAAACTGTTTATTTAAGTAAAATATAAATACTGTATAACAGTACTATAACTATACTATAACTATATCGATATATGCGATATGGTCTAAATCCATATCACATTAAAAAATATATCAATATATCTTTTATATCAATATCCAGCCCTACGCATAATTCAAATTTAATCAAACCAGTTATAGCAACTGAGCAAATCTAAATTCATTTTTGATATTTCTATTCATTGTTTTAGGTTTTTCTTTAATTCCCCACATGTTCTTTAATGGGTAAAACATAGATCACAAATGGGTAACACAAGTTTTCACAATTCCTTTTTATCTTTCAGTGCACTAGACTTGTAGAAGGGCAACACTGTGTTGCTCATTTGTGCTGTAAAGCAAGCCAGGCAAATTTGTAACAAATCCTGTCCGACATGTTGGGTCTACACGATAAAATGCATCTGAGTTAGAGCCTCTTTCGCTTACTGTTAATGGTGATAATGAACCAAATGCATTGTAATGCAGTAATGATTTGTCAGTGTTGAAATGTTGCAACCTGCTTTATAATGTTCTAAATAGTGGTCGACCGATACAGGTTTTTTAAGGCCGATGCCGATACCGATTATTTTGACATCAGTCTTAACCGATATCCGATATGTGCTGCCGATTTTTTGGGGCCGATTTTTTGGGGCCGATTCTTGAAGGCGATTTTGCCTTTTCTCCCTCCATTTACATGATAAAAATGACCCAATGATAACAAATATTACACAAGTCTCAATTTAAACAAAAAAGATACATTTGTTAACAAAACAAACAAAACATATTAACAGTTGGATAGCAAACAATGTGTATGTTGTTCTAGGCCTGGAGGTGGTGGAGACTCAGATGATCCACATATTTGATGTGTTTTTCTTTTTTCCGGTATCAGCAGCAGCTCACCAGAGAATGGCAGATGTTGCACCGAGCCTTGCCTGCTGTTGGCTCAGTGAAATGGGCTGTATCAGCCGATGCCGATACAAGTAAAAAACGCAAATATCGGCCCGATATATCGGTCGACCTCTAGTTCTAAATTCTAAATCAATGAGGAAGTCTTACAATCACACACTCACACACACACAAACACACACACACACACACACACACACACACACACAAGCGTAATGGTCCACAGATGTTTTGTTAGGCCTCTTCTCAGAAGAGGATATCCTGACGACTGCCTTGTGGAGCTGCCAAATCTTCACAGAAACAAAACAAGAGAAATAATGCAGAGACAAGATGCCACAAATATTTTTTTTTAAATTATTTTTCCAGACAATGAAATTGAACCTGTTACTATTTGAGCCAACTTATTGTACATGATGTACTGTATGTCTGGAGATGGAGCAGACAACACAGGCATGTAGGAATAAACTGAAAGCTTCAGCGAAAAGTAATTCTTTAACATTACCTTGCCAGTGTGATGGCACTCACACTATTTAACAGGTATTTATTGTGCCTTTGCCAGGTCTTTACATAGCCGCTTGTGTTTTATGAGCTAAATATTGCATTTTTGGATTTTCCAAGCCTTGATTCATTTCTAAGATTAGAAGGTAGCAACGAAGTCACTGAGCAAAAAAGAAGCTGTTCATGTTTCATCAGCTACATTTTTACAATCATGTGTGCATTCTATCAGTATTTCACCACATTAGATATGTTACTGATGGCACACACTGGACTGTATGATTGATTTGCCACAGGCAAATGCATCCACTTTTTCTCACTTGTTCTGAACTAGCTAGAAACATATGCAGTATCCACATGTGTGAGGCTGAGCTTTGTTTGAGTTGCAGCTCAGACTTTAATATTGTTACTCTCACTTATCTAATTTCTTAGATGAGAAGACTGATACCACTCTTACCTGTGTGTTGATCTTGTGTAAAACAGCTAGGCTGGCCCAATCCAAATGAAAAAATACACTTGTAGCACAACTCAACTAACATGTTGTATCTCACTGGTTTAATCTGTACACAAACAACAATGAAAAATTAGAGAGCTATGTCCTGTGAATATTTCAACAGTTGTTTTAAAATTTCAGTTTTTGTACGGGAAAAAAAAATAAAAAATCAATCAATTAACTAATTAAAAGTATTAAGGTTTATTGGGGATTAGAACATAATATGAATATATAAAATCAATTTCCATGCTCAATTATGTCTAATAAGTTGTCTAATATGTCTTCCATAACCGAAAACACTGAATGTAATGAATACATAGGCCTAAGAAAAGAGAAAAATTCTAAAAGAAATATGTTTAATGTTAATATTACTGTTGAATATCAAGACAGAAGACTGATTATTAATTATTCATACAAATAAGGTAAACATATTTTTTTAAGCTGTGTGTTTGATTTGTGATATTTGCCATAAATGACATAATTAAAAAACAAATTGCAACAGTAGGTCCCTGCCAGAGGCTAATGCTATATGCGGGTCTTTGGCATGACAAGGTTTGGGAACCTCTGCTCTCGGTCTCTAGTTTGCAGTTGTAAAGTTTCATGAGGTCAAATCACCTCATTTTATACAGTGAGTTTAACCTTCTTACCTAATTTGTGCAATTCCAAGACTGTCCCCCAGCATGCATAAATATTCAATTATATATTATATAATAATATATATAATGTAAGATTATAATGTAATATATTAATATTACATTATAATCATACAATCATTATCCATATTCCCAACTTTAAGAAAGGTCGACCCAAACTACAAGAAAGCAGTCACACACACACTAACTTTTAAAAATAGGGAACAAATACATATTTGGAATAAGTTGTACAGTAAAGAAAGGCTGATAAAAACAGTTGAAATATTTAATCACATTTTTATTTTATTTTTTGTTTTGTTTCTTTGTCTATTTCTTTTCTTTGAGATCCTCATTTGGGAAATACCAGTTTGCCTCATATATACAGTATGTTTGTCTGTTTACGTTGTGGTTTGTTATTTACTTTGTGAATATATACCTGGAAAAAAGAGGGAAAAAATGCACAATATTACACAAAGAAAACGAAATGGCTGATTATGTTTGTGAAGGTAAGAAGCCTTGCAATAAAGTATTAAAAAAGAAAGCTGTCACAGCAGTTCAAAACAAATGTCTACAGGGAAAGCACCTGTGGTTGACGCCGCCCTTATCAAGTGGATTAACAATGGCGGAGCTCCTCGCTCACCTGCCGGCGGATCAGCGAGGACCTCCAGGTGCTGCCATCTGCTTGTACTGCACTGACACAGAAATTGGCCTTCAGTGAGGAAAGAGGCAGACGAATCTGCAGGGAATAGCAAAGCTGTCAATTTCATTACTTATTTTCATATTTCATTACCTTTTAGTTGAGGCCCCAGGCAGTTACTTACCTTGCCTAATAGTAAAGTCTGCCCCTGGGGTTTTTCCCATGAACCACAGTGTATTTCACTGGTGTTTCAGACTGTGAGTGGCTGTGACTTTGGTGTGTGACACAACCATGTCATGTCATGGACCCAAGGAAGTGTGCTGTCGAGTGTGAAGTGGTTTGGATAAGTGGTTCATGAGAAAACTGCAAGCAACAATAGCCATTCTGAACAGGCATGTTTTAAACGGACACTGCACTAGTGATTTATTAATAAAGCTGGAAAAAAAAACAATACACATTTTCAAATCCAAGCCCTGTGGTCCCTCTATGCTACACTATAAAAAAACCTGTTGTTTTTACGGTAAAAAAAAAACTGGCAGCTGTGGTTGCCAGAACTTTACCGTAATAAATGCGGTGCAACTTTTTTCTAATATTACGGTAAAATGATATTGGCACTGTTGATGTCACATTTAAGATTGCCATTTTAATCCACATTTTACATGTATTTCACATTTTACTTTTTCCATCAAAAGAATCACTGTTCTGCCATATAATTGACTAGAAAATACTTTATAAATGCCGCATAAATTAACGATTTTGCCATTAAATATTATAGTATATTTATGTTAGATGGTGTTTAGTACATTTAACAGTGAAAAAAAATATTTTTACAAAAATAAATGCAAAATTTACAGTGATGGCTTGTATATATATTACAGTATATTTTTGTTACAAACACGGTGCCCGCGTATTTTACAGTAGAGTAGTTTTTTTAAAACCTGTAAAAAACACTGTTTTGGCTGATATATACATTTACAGTGTTTCATTGTTACTGAAACTGAATTAACCCATTTATTATTTTACTGTCTTCTACTGTCATGATTTAGCAGTTTCTCACTGTAAAATCTACAGACATTTTTTACAGTGTAGATGCCTTCATGTCTCAATATACATAATAACAAGGATTTGTACTATATTTTGAATATATTAATTTCCCAAAGCAATGAACTGTGTGTCATTAACAGTTTGTGTACAATGTGTGCTTTTGTCTGTTTAATGTTTGATCCACTGTGGATGAATCATGCAGATGTGCATAAAGTGATGTGTTCAAAGCAAATAAGGAGGAGGAGTATGAGCAGCCCATTGTCTAACTGCTTCCCTTCTGACAGGAAATGTGGTTCCCTGTGGACGACTGCTGTGTCTATACAGGCTGAGGTACCTCAGGACACAAGGGCAGGCTCATATTCACACAACCAAGATAGAACACTTAGTCTTCTTGTAGACATACAATGTGCAGAACACTCATCACCCATGTTGTAGCTATCATTATGTCTACAGCATAAACGATAGATCACTGAGATTCTGCACAGCTCCAGCTCTGCAATCCCCAAAGCCAATTAATCAGCCCAGACTGGCCAGCTCCAGCTCACTGAACAACTCAGACATAAAGAACCTCCCGTCGAGTATCGGCATGTAACCTTGATCCTGCATGGCCACCATAAAGCCAGCAGGAACATTGATAAGATACTGCATGTTTGTGTGCAATAAACAGTCTCCTGTGTAGCTATATGGCACTGAATGTTGTAGAACACAGTGATGTTTCAGGACACTGTGGTAGTAGGTTAAATTAGTCTCATGGGCTTTAAATATTATCAAAATGTGGAAAAAAATGTTAACTTTAAATTACTTCAACTCAATATGATCCTGAAAACAGCAACCTGGAAGCTAATATTTTGTCTATCAACACAAGCTAACATATTTCACACCTTGCCTCAACACTTTAACAAACATTTGCAAGAGACTCTGCTGCAGACCTGCACTGTCGGGACCGGAAGTTGATTTGAAGCCTTTCACAATAAAAGCGAGCATACTGGAAGCACGTATTTTTCATTCCCCGTGTTTATTTCGTGGGTCTTTATTTTATGTATACATTGTGAGAATTTTTATGTGTACTGATGTGTTCAATTAAGAAAAAATTAAAAATGTATATCTTTCCAGTTCAACTGAATAAAGTGAAAAAACGCAAGAAAATATCAAGATAAAAACCAAATGAAAAAGACAGTCTGGCTGCAGACCTGCACTGTCAGGACCCTTCGTTGCAGACCTGCACTGTGAGGTCTCCTGCACTGTGAGGTCCGGAAGTTGATTTGAAGCCTTTCAAAATAAAAGCGCGTTTACCGGAAGCACATATTTTTCGTTCCCTGTGTCTGTTCCTAGGGTCTTTATTTTATGTATACATTTTATGTGTAAATATGTTTGTGTCATTTTTTAAAAAAAAGTCAAAAACCAGATTCTTTCAAATTAATGAGTCCTCTCAATATTTGTCAGAGAAGAACTTTGTGATGGTATGAAGACACATAAGTTGTCCCACTGTTTTGCACACACACACACACACACACACACGACACAAGGACCACACTTCTGCACTTCACTGCTTCTGAAGTTGCAAAAGTCAGAAGTTCCTGGCTCACTTCCATAAGGAGTCTGGTGGGGTCTGGTTCACAGATCTGGTCTCTGGTCTGCTGAGTGTACATTGGTTATGATGTAGCTATAAGGGTTTAGCATCTGTGTGAGCATGCATTACTTTGGGAGAGGGGTTATTGTGAGCACAGAGAGCTGGGAGGTGGGGAAAGCGACAGCTAATTCATCCCATATGATTTTTTCCACCATGGAGGCATGTACCTTGACAAGTGATCGCAGATATAAACAAAATGTACAGGCTGCACCTGGTTTAGCTCACGATCTTCTACACAAAATAAGGGCACATAAAGAGATACTACATATTGTACACTGCTATTATTAGAGTTGGTTTAACTAAGAAGGTTGATTTTGCAAGACAACGTATTTCATACCCTGCCTCAAAACAGGCAGAGAAGAACTTTGAGCTGACATGAAGACACATAAGTGTTATAATCAAACCTACTGAAGCACTAACACATCTGACGTGAACACAGCAACAGCAGCAGTGGGTACAGCTCAAGGCTGACGCTAACAACTGAAACACTGAGTTGTCCCGAGGTGTTGCATGCACACACACACACACACACCAAGGTTATTATAGTTAACGAAAACTAGAATTGAAAAAACATTTTCGTTACAGTTTTTTACGATTGAATAAACACAATTTTGATTGTTTTGTTTTGTTTAGCAAAACCCAACACACGAATAGCACAACCACATACCCAATTAGCAAAACACCTTAACTCCTTTGCAAAATGAACCACTCTTGTAAAAACTATACACTAACTTATCAAAACCATATTTTTTTACCATATGAAACACACACGTTGCATATGACTTAACTCTGTTTGCACCAGTTACACTCTGCTGTTGAAAACCTTAAACACTTTCGGCTAATTCTGCTTCTTAGTGCATAGAGTAGTATGGGTGAAGCACACAGTGAATTTGCAAAACATCGCTCGGATTTGCACAACTGTAAACACAATGTCTGCTCACACTTTTTGCAAAACAATACACACAGTGAACACTTGTATGCATTACTGTAGACACCACACAGGACACAAGACTAATGCTGTTGACAATGTTATTTATTTTTTTACATATACTCAAGCCAATATGGTGAAAAAAAAAAAACATTTCCCAGTTTTCATGAACATAACATTTTATCCTGTACAAAAAAAGAACCCCCCCAAAAAAGAAAACACAGCACATAAATTGCTACTGTTGGTCTCTTCTCCTAGCTGGATCTGGCCAGAGAATTTCATCCACATCACAGGCGATATCCTCATTTGCAAGACAGCGGGGAAAGAATCGCCGTGCATGCCGTATCCACCCCTGTATGGCTGTGGCCTCAATCTGGTCACAGGCCTCCTCCATGGCCTGACTGAGGGCTACCCGAGCCAGGGGGTGCAGATCGTAAACCTTCCACCATCATGCCGAGAAAAATTCTTCAATTGGGTTAAGAAATGGAGAATATGGTGGCAGGAAAAGGACTGTGAAATGTGGGTGCTGCGTAAACCATTTCTGAACCAGAGCAGAGCGGTGGAATGAAACATTGTCCCAGGTGACAACGTATTGGATCTGCATGTTATTTATGATTGTGAGGTTGTATACTCTGTCCAAAAATGTAAGGATGTGAGGTGTTTTATACGGACCCATGTTGGCATGGCGGTGGAGGACCCCATTCTGGGTGATTGCCACGCAAAGGGTGACGTTACCCCCACGTTGCCCCGGGACACTAATAATTGCCCTCTGGCCAATTACATTTCTTCCCCTCCTTCTGACCTTTGAGAGGTTGAACCCCACCTCGTCTATGTAGATGAACTCATGCTGAATGGCCTCAGCATCCATTTGTAAAACTCTCTAAAATACAGTGAAATACAAGATTGTGTAGTTCAGCATAGATTTAGTGTACAGTACATTTACATGTAAAAAAAGGTTATGTGTGCAGTATGCAACATCAGAGTGCTAAAATGAACAATACATACCTCCACATACTCATGCAGCAGCTGTTTGACCCTCTCTGAGTTCCTCTCAAAAGGCACTCGGTACATCTGTTTCATTTGTACCTGATGTGCCTTCAGGATACGAGCTATGGTGGACAGAGAGACCTGATTCACATTCTGAAAGATGATTTGGTCTTCAATAATTTTGGCCTGGATTTCACGAAGCCTGATGGCATTATTTGCCAAACCATATTCACAATCTCCCTCTCCTGCAGTGGTGTGAGAATGGGAGCCCTTCCTCCTCGTTGTACTCGACCCTCAATCCTATGTAGAACAAAATACATGTAACCTACTGTAAAATGTCACAGGAAGGGGTATCAAAAGTGCTGATATGGGGTGCATACAGTAAGAAGCTGTAAACAGGTAATTTTTTTTACCTGTTTTCCAGTCCGAATGCCCTTATGACAGATGCCACGGTGAATCTGCTGAGATTTGGCTGGACTCTCAGTCCAGCCTCCCTCAGTGTCAATCCATGGTTCACAACATGGTCCACAAGAGTTGCGCGAATTTCATTGCTTAAAGTTGGACCTCTTCTCCTTTGAGCTTCACCTCCTCCTGCTTGAAGTCTTCCCCTTCCTCTTCCTCTTCCTCGGCCATGGCCTCTGGCACGGCCTCTGCCTCCTCCTTCTCCTCCTTCTCCTTCTCCTATTCCCCCTCTCATCCTCACTATTCCTCTTCCTCTTCCTTCCATTTTGGTTAAGTTTGGTGAACTCACCTGCTGCATTTTTATAGTGCTTAAACCTGATTGGTGTGTCTACAATTAAGCAATCTTGTGTTTGCACACCTGATGGCAGTGTTCAATCAACTGGCTCATAGGTGTGGTAATTTGACAGTCAGTGCTTTAGAATTGCAAGGAAGTGACATCTTGATATACTTCTGTGTCTAATGCATAGACGTGTGTGTTAGTGTTTCAAATCACTGTGTGTGTTGTTTTGCACAAAGTGTGAACGGACTCATTGTGCTTACAGTGGTGCAAATCTGGGGCCAAGTTTTGCTCCTTGAGTGTAAGGTTTTGATAATTGGGCAAAACTTTAGATTTTAGTGTTTATTCAATCGTAAAAAACTGTAACTGAAATAAAAATAAAAACAAGAGTTTTTACAAAAACGATAACTAACTGAAACTGTATTGTGTGGTTACAAAAATAACTAAAACTAAATAAAATTACAGTGAAAATGTCGTTTCGTTTTTCGTTTTCGTCTTAGTCAACTTTTTTCATACAACCAAGATAGACTGGATAAACTGGGAATATTTGAAGCAGAATTTTGATGCTGTGTTTTTTTGTTTTGCCACCTTTTCAACTTTTCATATCTATTTATCTTTGTGTTCCTATTTCTCCGCCGCTGAGTGTGTGTATTTTATTATTATTTTAAATTACCGTAGGGGCAACACTGCATAATCCTTTTTGGTTGATGTGAAATTTATTTATTTAGCTCCAACTAAATATCTGCTGGTTAGTGAACATGCAGGAACACATGGTTAATATGTTTACTGAGACTGGGATGTCTACACTCCAACCAAGATTAAAACACCTGGAACTGTAAGAGTTAATAACCTTATTGGGGCTGAGATGGATAAACCAAAGAAAATAAAGGCAAAATTTATTATGACCTTTTTGAATCACGCACCCAACACATAGCCCATTACAAAAACACTAAAACTAATAAAAACTAAACTAAAACTAACCATTTAAAAATAAAGAAAACTAACAAACTCACTCTAAAAACTGACTAAAAGTAACTGGATTTGAAAACAAAAATTCACAATGAAATTAAGAAATTAAAAAAAACTAAAACTAATAAAAAAAATCCAAAACTATTATAACCTTGACACTCACACACACACACACACACACACACACACACACACACACACACACAAACAGACTTTGTCACTTCTGCTATCATATTATCATATACATTAGGTTGAGTTTAAGTTAAAATTAGAGAATGAGACTTAAGTCCTTGGTTCATCTACTTTGCATGGGGGAAGAGTCCCTTCTTTTTCCATTGTTCACTGTCACTAAAGGTAATCACACAAATCATAAATACACATGCATATGTGAAAAAGTCCTCCATAAGTGTCACATCACATGGAAAACACATTTATATTGCAAGGTGTGATATGCGCTAAGGTTAAGGTCAGTTTTAGAGTTAGGCTGTGTAAATAAATGGAAGTGAATGGAATGTCCTAAAGAGTAGCTGAGCAAACGTTTGTGTGTGTCAACAGGGATCGAGGTCACAGTGAAAATCATGTCCACTGATTATCTGAAGGGATGCTATTATGTTAGCTGTGATTATAGTGGCTCAGCTGGGACATTACAAACCTGCGTTGTGTCGCCTCTGCAAGTTGAGGCCAAGGTTATTATAGTTAACGAAAACTAACGGAATAACGAAAACTAGAATTGAAAAAAACAAACATTTTCGGTAACTGAAATAAAAGCAAGAGCTTTAAAAAAAAACGATAACTAACTGAAACTGTATTTTGTGGTTACAAAACTAACTGAAACTAATTGAAATTATAGTGAAAATGTGCTTTGTTTTCGTCTTTGTCAACTTATTAACCTTTTTGGTTGATATGAAATCTATTTCATCTATCTGGTTTTATGACTTAATAAACTTATTGGGGCTGAGATGGATCAGACAAAGGAAATGGATTTATTGTGACCTCATTGAATCTTGCACCCAACAAATACCCCATTACCAAAAAACTAACACTAAAACTAATAAAAACTAAACTAAAACTAAGCATTTTCAAAAAAAGAAAAACTAATTAAAACTAGTAAACTCACTCTAAAAACAAATTAAAACCAACTGAATTTGAAAACAAAAAATCACAATGAAATTAAAACTAAAACTAGTGAAAATGACTCAAGTTTGCTGAAAATGATGTCAGTCCATGTCAGTCTGCAACTTACTAAAGACAACGTACACATGCTTGTTTCTTTTTAGTTTTATTTGTAAATGCATCTTGGGTAGAACAAAGAAAAAATATAATATATTCATATGTACTGAAATGTTAAGTTATGTACACATTTAGGGTTTACACTACAAATCTTCACAACAACTGATTTGTTTTAAGATATGGTATCAGAATAGTCTCTGTGTTTCCTGGACGCCCCAATGTACACTCCTGCATATTTACATACATTCATAGGATGCGATAAAACACCTGTGTTCCCACAAGCATTAAAAATTCAAAAATTGAATGAAAGGAATGATGTGCAATGTTGTTTACCCCTGCTTGTTGTCACTTTACATACATGAATTACACATGGACGGTATCGTCACAGCCCTACATATTCACAGCGGGGTGTGGAACACAAAGCAAACAAGTACAAAGTGTGTCATGGCCTCAAAAGGGTTGTTGTGACTACACTTCCCAGAAGCACATTATCCTCGTCCTGGTAGTTCAGCACCATGGTGTGTAGTGTTGTCCATTGATGCCACCTCAAAGTGAAGTAACTGCCAGAGGTCAAAGGCCGTCAGGGTGTCACCAGTAACAGAGAAAGCAGGGTTGAGGCAGATTTTGTGTCAAGTCTTCAGCAAAATTAAACTTCAAATAACAATAGCAGACTGAGACACTCAGACTGACATGGGCCATATTAAGCAACATGGTCTCACAGGAATCCGTGGAATAGCCACGGAATCACTCAAATTTCCGTGAAACTGACACGGATTTCGCTACAATGCAAGTTAATGACAGTCATATCCTGTGGCTATTCCAACATACAAAGTGATTATGTACATTCACTGGGTGAATATTTAGAAAATAAAACATATATTTCTCGCTAGAAATGTGATCAAAATCCATTTTTATGCAGTCAAAATATTGATTTTTTTCACTAAAAATGAGAGAACTGTCCGCCATGTTTTTTGTTCTGACCGCTGGGACCTTGAAAGTCACGTGACTTGGAACAAACCAATAGGAAGAAATATCCATGGAATAGCCACAGGATATGACTGTCCATAACTTGCATTGTAGCGAAATCTGTGTCAGTTTCACGGAAATTTGAGTTATTCCGTGGCTATTTCACGGATTTTGTGAGACCAGGTTCATATTAAGACACATTTTGAACAGTCACTTAACACCCCATTTATAAGTGTATCACAGAAAATTCCCAAATTTCCAAACCATGTGGCTCTCCGGTAAGGGTTCTGTGGTACAGTAAGGCCAGAAAAACAACATACAGTGGAAACAGCTTATAGTGATCCACTGCTTTATCACTGTAAAATGTAACTCATCACCTTGCATAAAAAATAGCTACCTTTACTAATTTCTGCTGACTTTGTTGACTCTACTAAATTGAACTTAGATAAAACAACTATCTGGTGAGGAAAACTCATCAGCTTTATGTACCTTTATTTAAAAGTATAAGTCAGAAAACCTGGAGAAACTCGACAGAATTGCATTTTAATTTCAGTTATTTACATTATTAGTTATGACGGCCCTCATTTCCCATCATGCCTAGCGCTGGGCTGAGTAGAGGGTCAAGTTTCCTGTATTATGTTTTAAAATGCCAATGTTTGTTAGTGTTTGTTTAGAACAACAGATTGTTGTCTCTCTTGGTTGTAAAAGCTTACACTTCTAGTTAAGCTTACTTGAAAATGTTAAGGTGATCGGTTTCCTGGTACTTTGTGAGTAATATGAAGACTTGCAAGGATAATTGTTTTGAATGAGTACTGCATACCTACAGAAGATTTTAAGGTTGTCTGAATTGACATTCATAGTAAATTAATGAGTCAACTACACCCAAATTTACTTTGACATGAGCTGTCAAAACATAGGTCTTTTAAGCTTAACAAATAAAAATGAATGATCTGCTTTACCTTAAAATATTGATACAATTAGTTCCCCTACTTTTTTCAGGAGACAACTTCAGTCAGAATCATTTCTATAAAAATGCTTGATGTTTAAATATTTTCCTTATAGTAATCAAGTAGACCACTTAAAGTGTTTGTTTTGGTCCTTTCTTACATGACAACATATGGAAAAATTATTTAAAACTATGGTAATACTATTTTATTCAACATTAATGGCTTTGCCTTGCAGTAACCAGGCTGGTTATCTGACACTGTGTGCACATTTAAACCATGACAGGAAAGAAAGATGTTCTCATGCTCATGATAAATTGGCAGAAACTGAACCAACGCAGCAGCGAAACTTTGTAGTGTGGAGCCTCTCTTCCTTTAAGCTTTTGAGCGTGGGGCTCTGGGTTTAGTGGCTCGAGGCAGTTAAAACGAATGTGCACAGGGAAAGTGTTTGAAGCCACTATCATCGAGTGGGTTGATAAACTCTGTGGCCACTCAGGGGCTGCCTGCTGACACACAGACAGGCCTTGGTGAGGCAACTTGAAATTCAAACCACCACAGGAGGAGAAAATTAAATATTCCACCTGAAATAATGAGTTTGCATACAAAATGTTACTACACCGTAAAAAAGGTGTGTCTAAAGACAAGATAAATCTGAGGGAAATGATCTTGCTGCATGGACAGATAATTTCACTTGACAAAATTTCTAGAAATAAGCATGTTGAACACTTAAAATAAGAAATTAACTCTTAAAACAAGATAAATGATCTAAAACTTTTAAATCTAAAGTTTTTTTAAATCTTGGTAAAATAATCGCTGCTCGCTAATCGTTCATCGCTGCTTGCAGCTTTAATTTATCTTGCTTTAAGAGTTCATTTCTTATTTTAAGCGTACAACATGTTTAAGGGAAGGGGGAAGGAAGGGAAAGGAAAGGAAGAAGAAAGGGAAAAAAAATCAAGCAGCTTCTCTCTTTTCTCTCTGTTGTGACTGCTTATTTATTTTATTAATAAATAACAGATTGTACATTTTTGTAACAGGGTAGGCGTAATAAGCTATGCTTCAGCCTTTTCGGTCCAAATGTCTATTACCAGTTTTCTTTCTCTGTTTACTTATTGTTTCCTTTGATCAATGTTTTTTTTTCTGGTTTGTTACTTCTCTTTTAATGACATGTACTGACCGAAATAAACAAAACGAAAAAATGTTTACAGAAATCTTGTCAAGTGAAATTATCTGCCTATGCAGCAAGATCATTTCCCTCAGATTTAGTGTTTTTATCTTGTTTTTAGACACACCGTTTTTGCAGTGTGGGCAGAAGATTTGGCAAGTTATGAATTAATATTCATGTAATAAATATACTTATGTCAATTAAATGGTAATCTGCATGAGAAAGAAAGAAAAAGCAAAAAAGTTCCCTTATAATGGTGATCAATTTGACCCAAAGAGACATGATCACTATATGCTGTTTCCACTGTAAAATAAAAGGCCAGCAAGTACATACACATGAGATAACAAACAAATATCATTGAACACTGATCAGAAGGCTGATTTAACAATCACTGTGTGCTTAACCTTTAAGTTGCATTTCACTTTTGGATTTCTGGTGTAGCTCCTCGTGTCCCAGCGGGTTGCTGTCAAATGTGAGAGGAGTCTGGGTAGTTTATCGTGAGGTTTCCTAGCTCTCTGCCTGTGCTAAGCTCACTAATAAAGGTACTCTTCAACTATATTGTCAACCAACTGTGGTGCAAGGCAGCAAAATCTAGGACAAAACCATGGGAAAGCCCTGACAGGAGAAAGCTCTGTGGACCCCAGGAAGAGTAACTATTACTCTGGTAGCAGCTAATGAGGATCTGAATGAACTTCCTCCAACTTCCTCAACATTGCATACGGTGAGGAATGTCCAAGTCATTGGCAGCTTTCAGGAAGCTAAAGGACAGTTGTTGATCCAGGTACAATGGACACGACGACTATCAGCAAAGCTATCACATAATAATCCAGTCTGAATGAAAATAAGCTTATCTTATCTTCTGCTGAGGCAGCGATAAGGACAGAACAAACATAAGGAGTACAACATACTGAAGCACCAACAGCAACAACAACCTTTAGCTGATTACAGACACCATGGTAACTGTGTACAATAAATTAAAACAATCACAGACTGCTGAAACAAAAAGCAAGGCATGCTTCCACTCACAGACCAAACTGATGGTGCAAACATTTACGTTCACACTCACACTGTGCTTCGTGGCCTATGTCTGTATGAGAGTGATCCCAGCATTCCCACCGATCTGATCTGAGCACGCGTCAGTTTGCTGAGCGAACTGTCCTGCTGTTTCGTGGAAAACGGTGGACTTTGATGTGTTTTGACAGATGGTCACTGCGGGCGAACCTCTTCTCACACACTGGACACTGGTAAGGCTTGACACCTGAGTGGGAACGCCGGTGTCGAGACAGCTCATCAGAGCGGGAAAACCTGGAAGATGAAGAAGAAGTGTTTCAGATTTAGCAACGATAAATGGTGTGGACTTCAGTCACATGACTTGGTCACACTCACATCACAAATCTAATGATCTTAGACTAGGGCTGGGCGATATATTGATATAAAAATATATCAATATAAAAAATATATTGATATATTTTTTAAAGTGATATGGAATTAGACCATATCGAGAATATCTACTTAGTTTTAAACATCTTTCTTTATATATAAATGCTGCCCTTACTAGGGTTTGTCATATTTAGTTCTTTTGTAATGTTCGGTATTCTTTTCTCAAAAATCGAAAAAGATTGGCCTACTTTATTTCATAGGCTATTTTTATTTAAGATATTTTTCTATTTAAATGTGCACTTTAAGGAGCTTTGATTTAAAAAAAAAAAAAAAAAAGGTACTCCTGTTGTTATACAGTATTTATGTTCACTTAAATAAACGGTTTCAACAAAGCTACTTGTGACATGTCATATTTGGTTTTGACTTTGACTGAACATTTGCTCTCACTTTGGGATAAAAATATCAGGATTTATATCGTATATCGATATTCAGCCTAAATATATTGGGACATGACTTTTGGTCCATATCGCCCAGCCCTACATTAGACTCAACTTGGCAGAAATCATGAGAGACTTGAACCTTGACTTTGACTTTAACAATCAAAATTATGTGTGATTTAACTTGGAATTATTTTATATCTAACTATCTTTCTCAAGCCTTATAATAAATTAAAATTGATCCCATTATAAAATGTGCAAAATTTTTGTTTTTCCTAACAACAGAAATCTGTTGAAAGCAGCCAATAGCGTTGCACAAGCAGGAGAGTAACCAGAATACCATTATATTGGGACAAGCAGAATACTAATTTTGATATTTTGCCAGTTTAAATGTCAGATCACCAGGGAGTGTATTAGCTGTTGCTGCTACACATTCATGGCTGGGTGATTTACCCCCAAGGGCAAATTGAAATGTGTCTGTAATCTGCCAAAGAACATTTCTGAGTTAAAATAATCATCACTCTGTAACATTATAATCATATTGCATGTGTTTTTTGTAGTTCAACAAGTCTTCACTGGTGAAACAAACTAACTGCTTCATATCAGTTTGGGTTGTGATGAAGGAAGCTGTGTATGCAGTCACAAACTCAGCAGAAAAAGAGTTCAAACACAAGATCTCCAATAAGCTACTCCAACAAAAGGCATGGCTGGTTTAATGTGTAAACCCCATGTGTTGAAGTTCATTCTTTTCAAAATTTTAAATTTTTTAACTGATAGTATTAATTGGGCAAAGTATGAAAAATTGTAATGGCAATGAAATTGGTGAAGGGTGCATAATACCTTGTTTAAAACTTGAAACATTAACCCTTTTGATGACAACATATAAACACCTTCTAATCCACAACACGAGTCAAAAATGACCCGCATTCATTTCTCATGGTATTTCATGCTGGCTGTGTGTTTCTTTGCTCTATCTTTTGTAATCAATTTAATTTATTTCAATAATGTATCATAGAAACATACAACAATGGCGTACATGAAATAACATTGAAGATGGATATGGGTCATTTTTGTGACCCATGTTTTGCATTAGAAGCATAGTGATACAAAAAAGAGTTTTTATTCAAAAAGTAAGAAATGAAAACAAAAAATAAGGATGTATGATGATCAAAAACAAGTTGATTGAGGAAAACCTGGAATACTGAATGATGAAATTACTTTATTGCAAAGATATAGAACATAAAAACTCAGTCGAGTCACTTTAGACCCATGTTGTGCATCAAAGGGTTAAGAGAGATGTGTTTGGAAGGCCTTCTCCACCTCGTGAGAAAGTGATAATTAAGAGAAGCGTCTCAAGTGCGTTCCTCCAGAATCTGTTCTATTCATGCGGAAACTATTCATTGCCCGAACAAACAATGAGAACAGGTCTGACAAAAATATTTACTTTACGAGTACACGTGTTTTAAGGACATTCAACAAACTTGGCAAGTGTTTCTACTGCATGATGAAATCAGAGATAAAAACCTTTCATTATTTCTGTGTAGTTCTAAAAAAGCTCCCTGTTTTTGTACACAACGCGGATACTGGGACCAGAATTTTCTCACCGAGCCCCACAGTGTAATTATCTGCTACGAGAAAGAATGCTTCACATGTTGTCGCTCCGACTCATTTGGCTGTAACTCATGTGGACAACTAAAGCATTGCAGCAGGGTTAGCATGAGAGGCATACACGTCTTGGCTTCAGCCACACTGATGACAGCTACGGGCTTCTTCCCAGCAACCTAGTTCTCTGAAACCAGGCTCTGCCTCCCAGATGTTGCTCCGCTGACCTGACAAGATGATGAATTGATACTATCGCACCCTGTAATTAAGCAGCAACACATAAGGAGCTGCAGTCACATGAAAATACAGTGCAAGCTCAGAGCTAAAGTAAAGCTGCAGTAATAGACGTGATTAAGTTGCAACATCTGACAGCAGTTTATACAGGAAGACACAGCCAATAAAACCATTCCATAACACCTTAAACACCTCGCCTGTACTTGCTAGTAAAAATTGAAACAAGCAGATTAAGTGTTCACAGTGACTTGAGTAGACAGATTAGTTGTTTAACAGGTTCTGACTCTGTCCAGTTACATCTTCTAACTGCCAGGGGACCATTGGTGACCATAGGATCACATGAAAACCAATGCACATCGAAGCCACAGGACAAAGTGTAAAGACGAGTCAGCAGTCCACATCATTGCAGGATGCATGTGGGATGAAATTACAGTCATAAAAATACAAGTATAAATATAAATATAATGCATGTCTCTCAGTATTCTGTGTACATCCAAGTCTGATCTACATATAGATGGTCTCATTGTGTAAACAGTAAAGCTAACTGCCACTCTGAAGGCTGACATTCCAACATCTGGTTTGGATCTGTTGTAATGCAAAATGACAAAGTATCAGAGAAACAGAGGGATTTATAATATTTGATCTACCTTTGAAGCAGTTTTCTCTCTTCTAAAGGAACTGTTTCATATTTTCATGTCAACTAAAGTTGCTTTTAGTTAAAAAGTTGAATAACAGACTAGAAAATGGACTGATTTTCATTAGAAAACAGTTGGATTGGGTTGGCACATCTGCAGAGGCAGGCAGGAATGAAAAGCAGTCTAATCTGTGCAGACCTCTTCTTCTGGCCTTGAAAGAGAGAGGTGCACTGAATCCAATAAGTTCCTCTCTTTGTGTGTGGGCACATTACTCCCAGAAACCCCCTCAAGGAGTCCCCAGCTTCATTCCTCCAGCAGTCATGCTCTCTATAAAGCAAAATAAATGCACCAGAGACATCGATTTTAGTGGATATTTATAACATTTCAGTAACTAAATGAAAGTAGAATTGCTAAAGCTGAAGAACAAAATATTAATCATTAAAATCCATTATTTAGAATCTAAAATGAACTGATTAGTTATTAACTAATGAATGGTCTGTCGAGGTATTGTACTTACTGGTAAAAATTGACACAACATGACAGTTTCCAGGTCTACCTACCCTGTTCTAGGGCTGGGCGATATGGACCAAAAGTCATGTCCCGATATATTTAGGCTGAATATCGATATACGATATATATCCAGATATTTTTATCACAAAGTGAGAGCAAATGTTCAGTCAAAGTCAAAGCCAAATATGACAGTCATTTTATTGAAACCGTTTATTTAAGTGAACGTAAATACTGTATAACAACAGGAGAACCTTTTTTTCTCCACAAAGTTCACATCTAAATAAAAAAATATCTTAAATAAAAGCCGCAGCTTGCCTGGAGCAAGGATCACATTGCAAATTTGAACTATATCGATATATGCGATATGGTCTAATTCCATATCACATTTAAAAATATATCGATATATCTTTTATATCGATATATCGCCCAGCCCTACCCTCTTCCCTTCATAGCTGTGGAAACTGATTTATGAGCACCTGGCAGCAAAAACGCTGTTAGCTGTCTAACCTCAGGTCCTCAAAGCATCAACACCAACTGTATCTTTGAATGTGAGCATCCTTCTTTGGGTTCACTGCTTTGTTGTCATCACATGAAACTTGGGAACTAAAATCACCTCATTGAAGAAGTAGGGCTGAGTGATATGACCGAAATCTTCTATTCCAATATACACGGTGCCCATAAAGTTGGAGTAATTTGTTTACAGACACAATCCTCCGTTAGCTACGGCAGCTAAGCTGCAAAAAGGACAGATTTAAGAATACTTTTTTACCTACTGCAATTGCACTTTAAAGTGACTCCCCTTTTAGTAAGGACAGAAGAATATTTATTTAAACTTTAGCTTAAGCTGCTTCTACTGTATGTATACAACAAACTGTATTTTTGCACATGTATATTTGCAAACCTGTTTATTTACACACCTGTATATTTGCACACTTGCTGTAACTGTTATCTATGAGTAGCAGCTACTAATGCACATGGACCATCCATTCCACTTTTTCTATCCTAGGCTATGTATTGTTGGCTCATGTTTTGTATAGGTGGAATATGTATGTATACATGTGTTGTGTTGTGTTGTGTTGTGTTGTGTTGTGTTGTGTTGTGCGTTTGTTGGCTGTTGGAACACCTACATTTCTCTGCTGGGATGAATAAAGTATATCTTATCTTATCTTATCTTATCTTATCTAACTGTGGTTTCATTTTCATTGTAATATGTTTGGAAGAGATTAATGAATAACGTTTTGAGAAGATATACACTTTATCTGCCAACAATAAATCACATTGTCACAATAATTTCATGGAAAGAGGTAAAAAATATTTTATTCCAACTTTATGGGCGACTGTATAGGTTATTTCATATCTCAATATTAATAGTATAGTATAGTATAATTAGTATATCAGTCTTTATAATGATCATATAATGATAAATATTGTATTCTGTCTACTCCATACAGCACCTCTATGATTAACTTGAGGTTCACTCCCTTAAGAAAGGATCAGAATGCCTGATCAGACGCCTGCCCAGCAAAAGATTCTACTAAAAATGTGAAATGAGGCATTTTGGAAGACTGATCAACCTGTAACAGACTCTCTGGACTGTACATTTTGAATAGAGGTCGACTGATATATTGGCCGGCAGATATATCGGGCCGATATTTGAGTTTTTTACTTGTATCGGCATGGGCCGATACGTGCGTGCGTTCGCCGATGAATTATCCCATTTGACTGAGCCAACAGCAGGCAAGGCTCGGTGCAACATCTGCCATTCTCTGGTGAGCTGCTGCTGATACCAGAAAAGAGAAAAACACATCAAATATGTGGATCATCTGAGGCGCCACCACCTCCAGGCCTAGAACTACATACACATTGTTTGCTATCAACTGTTAATGTGTTTTGTTTGTTTTGTTAACAAATGCTTCTTTTATGTTTAAATTGAGACTTGTGTAACATCTGTTATCATTGTGTCATTTTTATCATGTAAATGGAGGGAGAAAAGGCAATATCGGCTTCAAGAATCGGCCCAAAAAAATCGGCAGCACATATCAGGGATCGGTCAAAATAATCGGTCTTAGCCTTAAAAAACCTGTATCGGTCGACCACTAGAAATGATCAAATTGTAAAGCCTGTTTTCTGTCTACTCCATACAGCACCTTTACGATTAACTTGAGGTTCACTCCCTTAAGAAAGAATCAGAATGCCTGATCAGACGCCTGCCCAGCAAAAGATTCTACTAAAAATGTGAAATGAGGCATTTTGGAAGACTGATCGACCTGTAACAGACTCTTTGGACTGTACATTTTGAATATACACTAACTGCATGTGTCTGTGCAGCCATTCTCTCCTGTTCCTCTCTGCCTATGTGAGGAACCTTGACTGATCCCTCTCTTCCCTTTCATGCAGCGTGGCAGCCTGGACGTTCCTAGCCCACAGTCATGGTAACTATTCAACACTTTGTCTTTGTTCACTCCACTTCCTCACTGCTGCTCCCTTCAAGTGATTGTGTGCAAAACTGAAACAGGCCTGTTTCTCCCCCTCTATCAGCGTCTCCTATGCCACGACCAGCAGTGGGTTTTCTCCTGTCTGTCCTTTAAAACAATTATATATATCTAAATATATGTACAGTTTGTTTCCCTTACTTTTTTCTTTCACAATTTTCCCGACTCCTTTTTCCTTTGGTTGGCCCCCTCATTTATCCCATCACATACAGTGCTCTACACACACTGGTTCTCACACACACTTCCATCCAAACTACATCCTGCCTTTTGTGTACAGACAAGAGCCCTTTGTTAGTTGGAACACACAGTCTGGATTACTACGGCACAAAATTCTGCAGCTCCTCTCATGTATGAGGACGCACACAGCATTACAAGTACAATACATGAGTGGTGGCGGGTTGCCAGGTTGGTACTATAGTCAAAGCTTTTAGGGGATCTTATTGATCACTCAGTACCTGCATGCAAAAGGACAGTTTATAAATGAATCATTTTTTAAAAAGAGGAGACTTCTCAGAAACTGATCTCAGCGAGCTGTGGCACGTAGAGGACAAATTATGTAACTGCTCGGTGTCTGAGATACTTCTCAATGACATGTTCCTGCAAGTAAATGTAAGCGTACCATATGCATACATCAATGCACACATGCAAAGCATATGAAACACACACAAACACACCATGACACTACTTGCCACTGTGACAGGTCATAGTGCTGAGTGTGTGTGGAGCATTCCAAGCAGTGGTGCCCCAATGGTCTAGTGTTTCATATTTTTCCTGAATGATTAAGTTTAAATACTTCACACATAGTCAATTCACTTCACACAGTGAAAATAAAGTTCAATAAAATAATAAGCATGGGCCTGCAAAGTGTGAGAAGCTGCTGGTTCTGGAGGTATTTTCCCAACAGTCAATTCCCTTTTTGACATTTTCTTTTGTTGTTCTGCATGAGGTTGGTGAAATAAACAGTGTGTGTCCATGGAAACACCCACAACAGTATTTTTTTATGTCATAGGTGGGAGCATTTGGAAACCTTAAACATCCAGCTCCTACTGTTAATCTGACAAAAGGTAGAAGCAGTCAAGAGGACTCCTACGTCACTGAGCGCAAATCACAAACAATCCTAAATGGCTGCTACTGGCAATCTGCCTCGTAATCACATTTTACAAACCTTTAATGATATTGAGCTTTGATTGCCAAGGTATTATGATCATAGAAGAGCTCATCTAGGATGCAGTCACTTCAACAACCAACAGAAACAACTCACTAACAGTGCAGATATCTTCATTTGATCATGTCCTTACTTTCATTAACACATTGGACAAGAAGTAAAAGCTGTTCTTGCGTCCATTTGGAGATATATATATATATATATATATATATATATATAATATACGGCTTCTTATATGGATGCCGATCCATTTTTATTATGAAAAAAATAAAAAATGTATAACAACCTTCAGGACATGTAAGAAGCTAACAGTTATCTGCACACATACTTGACTATTGTTATTTGGATATGGCAACATGCCTCCTAAAGTATTTCTATCATGAATTCACTGACAGAGACGCAAAACGGACACAGACCCAATCACAGTTTCATGAAACGTGACATCATCCACAGCAACAGTGTCAACCCCACCCTTTCTTCCCACTTCTTTAATAAAAGTTAGTCGCAACAGCTTTGTGAACAGGTTTTAAGTTAGGAACTTTTAGTGCTATTTAAGAGTCCTCGTAGTGGTGAGGTAAAATGTTTCGTGAATACAGCCCCTGAAGTATTAAAAGCTTGGAAATAGCTTTGGGTTTTCTCAGACATAGGTTACTAACCAGAACTGGGTAGTAGCAGCCTCTGCTACTAGCCGACACACACTAGTCACTCTTCAGGAGTTTGTCACTTTTTAACTTGATATTCAAACCACCAAAGCAGGAAAAAATTAAATATTCCACCTGAAATAATGAGTTTGCATACAAAATGTTACTACAGGCTAGGGATAGGCGATATACCGATATAAAAGATACATCGATATATTTTTAAATGTGATATGGAATTAGACCATATCGCATATATCGATATAGTTCAAATTTGCACTGTGATCCTTGCTCCAGGCAAGCTGCGGCTTTTATTTAAGATTTTTTTTTTTTAAATGTGCACTTTTTGGTGCTTTGATTTTTTTTAAAAAGATACTCCTGTTATACAGTATTTATGTTCACTTAAATAAACAGTTTCGATAAAACTACCGTACTTGTGACATGTCATATTTGACTTTGACTGAACATTTGCTCTCACTTTGTGATAAAAATATCAGGATATATATTGTATATCGATATTTATTCTAAATATATCAGGATATGACTTTTGTTCCATATCGCCCAGCCCTACTACGGGCATAACAGGCACTTGTATGGGCAGTGTATACCACAGGCTATGCAGGGCTTCAATAAAATGCTCTGTCCCCCTGCCCTATCAGTTAACAGGGAGGTTGCTGGCATATTTGTTGACACAATGGAGAAAACCAGCAAGCTGTGCTGAATGGATCATCATGATAAACCATCTGAGAAGCATTTTAATGCTTAGTGGATAAAGTCACCCGTTTGCCACCTTCTCTAGCTTTAGGGGTGCTGAGCACCCATTGAGCCCCGCTGCCACCACCCACCCTCAATCAACGGTCATTAGATTCGATTAGACTGAACTTTATTGTCCCTGAACAAAGTAACAGCTACTTGGACAACAAAATGCAAAATATACCACCTACAGTAATGCCAATAAATTAGTATAGGAGTATGAGTTGTTACTGTTTTGCTTGCCACTATTGACTATATATCAATTTATTGTTGTTGTTTTCTCACCTGGTTCTTCCTGCGTGCTCTCCCTTTCCCTTTCTCCTTCTCCATCTTTCTCTCTTTCCTTTGGCACTGACAATCATACACAAATATATTGTAGCAGACCATTTCCGACATAAGTAATTTGATACAACATGCAGATAGCTGGTTTATATTATCTGTTACTTTAGCTTAAAACATAACCACAGTGAGTGTTTTCACACACTGGAATTATACAGTGATTATGTCTTTTGTCCAGACCATAAAAAGACGCGCGTGATGTAAAATTTATGTGACTCATGATTGCTAAAATGAGTCTCTGAAGCAGGGTGCTCAAACTTGCGGCCCGCGGGCCAATTGCGGCCCTCTTGACGATATTTTGTGGCCCCCACCTTGATATGAAAGTTTAATGTGAGTTTTATATGAATGGCACTTTACCGTGATGTGTGTGGAAGGTCCCTTTAATTGATTTTTTTTGTAATTTTGTATCTTTTTTTTAATAATTTTGTGTCTTTTTTGGTAATTGTGCCGTTTTTTTAGTAATTCTGTGTCTTTTTTTGGTCATTTTGTGTCTTTTTTAAATAATTTTGTGTCTTTTTTAGTAATTTTGTGTCTTTTTCGGTAATTCTGTGTCTTTTTTGGTCATTTTGTTTGTTTTTTAAGTCATTTTGTTTGTTTTCTGTCATTCTGTGTCAGCACCCCTAAAAATGGGCTAGCCTCGCCCATGGCCACAGTAATAAACAGACTGCCCTGATCACCTGGATTTAAAGTTGGATTTATGTTTTAACATGTATTCCCCTTGCAACCAGTCGGAGTTCACTGCAAGTATGTGTGTGTGTGTGTGTGTGTGTGTGTGTGTGTGTGGGCATATTGGTCTAATTTAAGCAATCTAGGCTAAGTCTAATCAAGTTTAATCATTTTAAACATTTAAAATGATTAAGAGAATTGGCCTCAATAATTAACATGAACCATGATTGCAACAGAAACATGGCTGAGAAGGTGAAACGTTGCTTTCACTTGATCAGTTTGAGTCTCCCGGCTGACCTCATGTCCTCAGTAAAACAGCGCGCTTTACTCTATGCTCAAGTCATTCTCCATCATACACACAAACACACACACTTTCAGACTGATAAATGTAAAAAGACCTTTACCTTAATTAGCAAAGAAATTGCCTCACTGAAGACATCCAAGTTCTCTCTCTGCCTTTCTGCCTTTCTCCATTACACACAGCAGGCTCCAAATTAGAACTTGCTGCTTTATACTTAGCACACACACACACACACACACACACACACACACACACACACACACACACACACACACACAGCCTCAGCAATTGCACAGCTGTCAAGTCTCAACAGGAGGTGCCCATGTTGTGCCCATGTGACTGCAGCCCACATGCTCCGACCCAGATTTAGTTTACACCCCCAAAAAAGACACCCCAGCTATTCTTGCTTTCTCACTGCCTGACAGGAAATGTGATTGTGCAAGCAAACCAATTTATGTTTCCACCAAATCACACTATTCCAATTAACACTTGAGAGGCTTCATGGCAGCGTTTAGATCCTTTCAGCTTCAAGGCTCAGTGAAAAGAAAACATTTTGATTGTTTGTTCTGCTACAAATCCTTGAACAATTTGAGTGTCTTGTCTCAACATATTACTGGCATTCCAGCAGAAACCTAATAAAGCCTCACTGCCATGGTAATGAACCCGATTACCAATAATTGCATTCGTGTTTTAGAGCTTCTGTTCTCATTTTTAGTTGTTTGGAGCTGAGGGAGGGTGTGAGGGGTCTCAATACCCTAAGTCCCCTCACCAGTGCTACTAGACCAGTTTAAATCTGCACCCACTTGGTTCCACTGAGCAACATTACACCCTGCACAGCACATAGACATGCCCCACTGACACATAATTACAGCTGCTTCCAAACAGACCGCACTAACAAATGGGGGTTAAGCCCTTTTAAATCATGCAGACGCATGCTAGAGCCTGCTGTTATTGCCCAGTCCTGACAAATAAACCTCTGCACAGACTTTATATAACCAGCCATAAACACCAGTCTAATCTGATAAGATAGCATAAACATAAAAAGCTGCAATTATGTTTTCAATTGTGGTCATTTTGAAAGAGCAGAGATCACTGAGTGTGTGCGCTGAATGTGTGATGGTCTCAGCCAGTGGCTTGTATGTTCAAATGTACAAAGAAACACATTGCTCAGCAGTACCCACCTCCATCCACAGCCCTGCCAGTTGCAGGCGAAAGGCTTTTCTCCCGTGTGCCTCCTCAGGTGGGCCTTCAGGTGGCTGCTCTTTGTGTACATCTTGGTACAGCCAGGAAAAGTGCATTTGTGCATTTTGATAAGATCTGCCACGGGGTTCTTCTGGAACTTTTGACCTCCAACAAGAATCCCTGCGCCCTGGCTGGCTGAGCTGTCCCCAAGCCCAAGAGGCTTAGCTGCAATGGGGACAGGGGCAATGCGTACGAACTTGGAGGAGACGTTAAGGTTGGGGGAGGGCAGTATGTGTGGCACCAGGGCAAAAGTCTGACCTTGGATGTTGACCAGTAGCTGTGCAATTTTAATGTCTGAGGCTGGGGCAGGCGGTGGGGGCTGGGCCACCGGGGTAAGAGGCGTGACTGTGGGCTCCTGCTTGATCTGAAGGGGCTGAATCTGTAGGATAACTGGCATCTCACTACTGTTAGTGCCACTATCTGATGAAGGCTTGTTGGCTGGAGCCTTCTTGGCCTCTGTGCTGGATTCATGTGTGGGGTTAACTGACGTAGTTTTGGTCTCCCTGGAGGCAGCAGTAGGCAGGCCAGCGGTGGGGACAGTTTGGTCTGAATACTTGACGTCTGGCTCTGGTTTAAGCTCAGGGGAGGTGTCCCTGCACCATTCCAAACCAACCTCTAGACCAAGAGCTTCCTCCAGTCCCACTCCCAACCCTGCACAGCCCTCTCGGATTTCCTGCTTCATCGTCACCACCTCCATATTCTCTTCCAGGAATTCTTCGATCTCTTCCAATGTGGGCTGGAAGGACCCCCCAAGTTGTTCCTCTGTCTCCACATTGGACCAGGTGAGGAAGTCAAAATGTTCCTCCTTTGTAGGCTCACGTTTGGAAGGCTCATCTCTACGTGAGTCCCAGAAAAATGTAGATAACGGTATGGGTGCCACAGACCCTGGCAGAACACTGCTGGCACCTCCTAAAGAGGCCTGTGACAGCAGGTGATCAAGGATGCTGTCCTGGCTCTCAGCACTGGAGTTGCTCCCATAGCTGGAGCTGAGCACCTGGGAGTCCGGGCTGGAACAGGAGCGAGGGCTGGACGACTCGCTCAGGTCGTCCTCCGAAAACGGTGATGGCATCACCTGGTAGGAGCTCAGGTCTGTCACCATGTCAGACAGCCGGTAGGCCTGTGGAGAGTCACTGTAAGGAAGAACTGAGGAGTTATCTACCATCCCTGGATAGTGCCAAACTCAGAGTCTGTGTTTAGGATGAGCTGTAAGGTATTCCTTGAGCTGCTGGGAAAGTGCGGCCAAACAAACCCAGGTCACCAAGGCCACACCTCCCACTCGGGTGAGATAGTGAAACACCTGGTGTTCTCTTCCAGGGTGGGAAAAGTTAGCGTGGAGGAAACACTTTGACAAGCCAAGGTCTGCAGCCAGGATACAGTGTCTCTACACAGAAATAAAGACAGACATGACAAATTAATCTTAATCTCACATACTGCTCACATTCAAAAGACAGAGCCTGACTTTAAAGCCAGAGCATTAGATGATTATATGCACTGAATCCATCTGTCAGTCTACATGAGATGCTGGTCACAGTCTGTGTATGCAAGTCCTAAAATGCTGAAGGAGAATTTTTGATTTGCAAGTTTGTATTTGAACTACTGACTCATTTAAAAGCAGTGTTGACATTATCAGAAACAGAATGAGAGAATAACCTCATGACATAACATAAATTATACTGTTTTGTTTTCTCCTATGATCTAATAAAAGGGTTATCATTCAATAACAACATATTTTTATGTTGGCTGATTTTAGTATCAGGCTCTGAGTTTATGATTTATAGATCACTAAAGTTGCTCTTCATGTGTTCCAACAATACTGACCTACTGGCCAGCCAAATGTGTTATAGGTAGGTCAGTGATATGACACTTATTTCTACATGTATTGATGATGTAATTTATTAACTCAAAAATCATGATGATTTATTTGACCTTTGACCCCCAAAACGTAGTTATTGCACTCTGGTTTTGCTGTAAAATGTTCTAATAGTAATGATAAACAGAGTGCAGTAACTACAGTGTTGTTGTCTTCTTTCAGCTTTTATATTTTGTTTTCAGTGAATAAACATTTTCAAACAGATTTCGTTATAAGTGTATATGAAAGTGTTTAACAACTCCTTTTAGAGATTTGTGTATTTTAGACTTAATATTATTAAGTAATGTTATATTTTAGTCTTAATATCATTTTATCTCACTGTTTTTCTTGATCACTATCAAGATAAGAATTTCCCTTTCAAATAAACATATATTTTTTATTATTTTTATGTTTAAATTAGTAAATATATCCAAAGCAAAGCAGATTGTGGTAAGTGCAATTACTACTTGGTTTTGAGTTGGATTTATTGGTTTTTATATAATTATTTCTCTGAAATAAAGCAAAATTGAAATCTAAAACTTTGTCACAAGATAAAACAGACATCAAGGAGTTCATGTTAGTTATAACTCAATTTTGACCAAAAATATAATTACTGCAGTTCGGCTTTGTAGGGCAGAAAATTCAGAGAATATGGTTCATCACATTGTTTTTATAATGTCCGAAAGACTTCATGAGTAGGTTATTTTCCTGAAACCTCCCTCCGCCCTCCCTATCCAGGGGCCCCTGCATGGTCTCAGTGACCGAGAGTAAACCCGGCCAGTGTGAGGAAAACATTATTTTCAGAAAACACCACATGGGGCAGCCGGGAGCAGCGTGTGTAAATCACCTGCTCTGCTTGTTTACGGGACAATTAAAGAGCAGTAAATCAGTGTCACCGCTGCCTCTGAAGTTGGAAGACAAACATGTTAGATATCAGGGCAAAAAAAACGCATGGCGCGCTGCTGTCGCCTCCTGTAGGCACATGGAGATATCCTCTTATGACTTATGAGTTATGCATTCTTACACAGCCGGGGCCTTGCATCTGTCATTATAACTCAACAAAATGTCATTTTTATTGGCATTATACTATTAATAAAAATATTGGCACAGTTATGACCATTAACTGGTCACGTTTTGCAGACTGCATGGATCGGAGAATCCATCCGGCAGCAATCAGAAAAAAAACCTCTTTGATTGAAATCAATTCATTTAAACTGTGTTGTCAAATCTCGACCTGATAGTCCACAACAGCGGACTGTGCGCTGTTTTCCGGCCGCCCCTCCCGCGGCGCATTACGCATGAGTAGGCGCGCGTCTCCGCTCAACGTAAACATGTTTTCGTCCAGTCTGCTGCAGCATATGGCACCGACGCGCACCCTGCACCCCTGAATCCTCCATTACATAAAACAAAGCTCCAGTCTTACCTTGTTTAGTCACAGCAAATATAATCCCAATGCAAAAGGCGCGTGCAGTTGTGTTTTATCCGCTGGAGCAGGTTTTGCCCTTGAGACTCGCCATGCAGCGACTGGACTGAGCGCTGACTGAGTTCTACTATATGTCCGTCACATGACTGCCAGTGTGTGTTACAGGGTTACTGTAGTGAGAAATAAGAGGCTGCTGCTGAAGGCTCGTCCCAGCTCTACAGCCTCATTGGTCGCTTGTGGTGGGACGGAGGCGGGTCTTCTGGTCCGTCACTCACAGGCTCTGCTGCGTGGAACAACATGTGGGGCTCCACGGTGCAGCAGGGCAGCTAGTCCAAACCTGTTCTCATCATAAATAACAACGAGAGGGGGCAGCATGGAGATTGATACTGCGATTCAAGTTTTCACATGCAAGTTTATCACCTTCTTTCCTGAGATTCATGTCTTCTCTACTTTTATATTACTTTTTTGATAGGTCTGACTGATTTAAACAAACCTGTTTTTAAGTATTTGGGGACCAAGTCAAAGCCAGTTTACTTTCAGTTTGATTTATTTGTACAGGCTGATTTAAAAGCAGTGGAGTTGACATTACAAGGCTGTGAACAACCTTTCAAAATGAACCTTTGAGTTGGTAGGGTTAGTCGTCATGGATTAGAGATGTTCAAATTTCCTTTTTTTGTTGTTGCAATATCACAATATATTTTAGTACCTTTTATCAAATTTCATGACGTATGCAAGGCCGGATCAACCATATGGGCAACTGGGTAATTGCCCAGAGGCCCCACGACCTCTAAAGGGCCCAGGGCAGTGTGGGCACAAGAAAAATATCTGGTTATCTCTTGCTTATATGTTAAACTGTCCATCGGAACCGTTGCTCAAAAACGAATTTTGAGGTACCAGGGCGATTTCTGTTTAAAATGAGCTGAGGACCAAAATGCTACTTGATTCTAGATTCTTGATTTTTGTTTGTGTCTTGTCTTCCTCTGTGATGCCTCTATCAATTAAATATGTTTGTGCTGCTGGGAATAGGTGTTGCTTAATGAATATTGGATGCTTTGAAAGTGGTTGTTTACTTATTTTTTTTGTGAAAATTGAAGACACTTCCTTCCCTTTCTTTCTTCTTTCTGTCTGTTTGTATGGTGTCCTTGAGTGCAAAGAAAGGCGCCTTCCAAATGAAATGTATTATTATTATTATTATTATTATTATTATTATTATTATTATTATTATTATCTATGTAGTGGGTCAATGTTGCCAGATTATACTGATGCTGATGTGTTTTGTTTCAATAACATCACATGTGAGTGAGTGGCTTGACAAGAGGATCGTGGTGCATTTGTAGTTCTGTGAGCGTTTGCACATCCGTACATGAAAATGCTCTCGATGACAGTTATTTATTGATGTATTGAGTATATTAACTGTATATTACTGTAATTTATTCTATATTTTGCCAGATTATGGTGATTATGTTAATCTGGCCCCGGACGTATGAATGGATTTCATCCACTGACGACGATAATGTGATATGATCAATATTTCCAGAGCAGCTACTAAATGGAGCTTTATGAACTGCGGCTTCTGGGTTCAAAAAGAAACATAACAGTATATTATTCTACATCAGCTCAGTTTTAGCTGTTGGCCGACCTATCAAAGGCAGTGGCGTGGTGTGACTATTCCATCTGTCGGGGCTACAGTTAGAGATGGGCGAATGAAGCCTTGTGAAGCTTTTGAGGCTTCGTCCTGATTGTATCGAAAAAAGATTTGAAGCTTCAAAGCCTCAAAGACAGACCCTACCAGTGACATCTAGTGGCCAACTGTAATTATAGCAGACATAAACTTCCAAATGATTCCAGTAAGCGTAAGGACGCCTTGAGACTTTCTTCTATATTTATGCCGGTCTATGCTCATTGATAGTGAGTAAATTAATATTTTTCATGAATAATTATTGGAACTTTGGTAAACGATACATTTTGACGATGTATTACGATGTCATGGAAAGAACGTGGTGCGTTCACATGCGAGCAACATACATGTAAACAACTACCACCGGGAGTATCCCATGTTTTTATATATTTTTTAAAATAAAAGTCATCCTCGGTAATTACATGTTGTTGCACTTTCATTTCCACATCCACATTGTGTGCCAGTTAGTAGGAATTAGCAGATTATGTTTACATTTTTGTAGTTTTGACACCGGCACTGTGACATGAATATGCTAAACATTTCATAATAAAACTTATTTAATGATGACTCTTGACTGCATTCTTTGGGGTAGACAACTATTTAATTATTAATAATAATTCTCCAACAGAAACAAACAAACAAACCAATAATCATGGTCAATCATGCGGTGTGGTGTCAACAAAGAAACAAACTTACCAACAAGTAATAATTGTATGTAACTGTCCCGAGCGATTAGCCAGTGACGTCAGTGGGGGAGTGGCAAGTGGAATCACGTGACGGCACTTGAACGTTGGATGTCCATGTCCTACAGGCCACAGCGAGACATTTTAGAATGATTCACACATCTTATTGATTCCAGTTCCACATAAAAGCAATAATATCAGTCTAAAGCAGCTGTGTCTTCTTTCTGAGAATCATTGTCCTCACATGAAAGTGTTACAACACTTTAAAAATGTCAATTTACTAATAACATGTTTAAATGTGTTGTCCTGTCACTACTGATCCTTACTCATGAGTTCTTATGCAGTTCGCCACTAATGGTAATGATCCTAAGGACATATACCTCTACGGGGGGCCGATCACTTTGCGTCTCCTTATAACGAATGAAGCAGCGCCGAAGATTTGAATCATTTACCTCACTTTCGGTGCTTCGTTTTGACGTCTGAAGCCTCAAATGTCATCAGTCACATGATCACAGAGCTTTGATACAAGCCTCAACACAGTGTTTCCAACCAGTCTGCTTCAAAAGACTGAAACAGGCTTCAGAGCCTCACTGTCAAACGGCCCATCTCTAGCTACAGTCTACAGGTTGCTCTGTGTAGTTACACCGTTTTTGTATCCCTTCACTTCAGTTTTAAACATCAGTATTTTAGAAATATTTCTCATGTCACAGAAACCACTGAGAGTGAACCTTGTGTTTTGGTTGTTATTATTGTGCTGTTTGTCTGCATTTATGTGCCACACTGCAAAAACCAACTGACAAAAAACAAGAAATAAATAGAATTAAGCAAATAAATGCTCGAAACAAGTAAAATTATCTGCAAGTGCACTAGATACATTTTTCTTTGTAAGAATTCTCTAAATAAGTAAAAAATATCTTGGCACTGGAAAAACCAATGATGTCTTAGAATAAATCCAAATATACTTATTTTGAGCAATTGTGGCTTGAATAGCCCAACTGTAGTAACATTAAAATAAGCCAGCAATACTTGAAATGAGCATGTTTTGGTGGTAGAAAATGCTTTTGAAATAGCATTTAAACTACATGAAACAAAAACTCTTAACAGTTTTATGGCTTGAAAAGCATGAAAAAGCTCACAATGTCAATCATAAAAGAAGTCTTTAAACAATAAGATAAATAAATAAGCACATAAAGCTATGGTCAGTAGGTAAATTATACTCGAAACAAGATAATTAAGATACTTTTGCTAGATATAATAAGAAAATACTTGGTGAGCTTCATGTTTTTGCAGTGTGGTGCTCTGCACAGACCTGTACCTGCCTGCTCTCATCCACAGCTCTGTCCCACTGCTACTCCACTTGGCCAAGGCAGCGGTGCTGAGGACACAGATGCCCTGGAAAACACAGAATATTTCCAATGGAATCCATTATACACACAACACAACAATAAGAAAAACAATTTTCAATAAATAATGCATTTTACAACTGGAACTGCAGGATTGGCTGCAACCCAGCACCCATAACGGACCACATGGCACTGATCAGAGGCCTGTCACTGTGGGTCAGAGTCACTTTGAAATAAATAACTGGCTTCATAGCACCAGCATCACTTCCTCAAAGTCTCTCTGTCTCTCAGGAACAATGTGGGCGAAGCGGTTGAGCTTGACAGGAAGTGTTTCAAAAGCATTAAGTTGTTCCTAGTTTCTCTGAGATTCTGAGAGACAAAAAGTTTGCAGTGTTCGTTATTTTTGGAACGGCGGCTGTAATTAGCTGTATCCACAAAATTCACTATGTGGCTGACTTTTTCTTACTCACCTCCTCCACATTTTAGCGCCTGGAGGAAGTAGCAAAAATAGAATCTGAGGCGCCGTTGTGTTCGTAATTCTTCCCTCTTTGTGATAATTGTGTGAAAACATGTCTGTTCTGATGGGCCTTCGATCTTCTTTTCCTGTTGAGAAGGAGAGTGCTGAGTGATGACAGGGCTGAATAAACACTTTCAGTCCATCTGGTACTACTGTAGGTAGTAACATGGAAGTCCTGAAAACATGTGACTGACATTTTTAACAAGTACAGAACAAAATATGCATTGCTACTATCAAGTCTTCGGCCACAATGGTGTTACAGTGTTTCAGTAAAAGTTTAGTACCGTGATCAGCTTGTTAGACGTGTGTGTTGTTATCAAGGTTATAATAGTTTTAGATTTTTCATTGGTTTTAGTTTTAATTTCATTGTGATTTTTTGTTTTCAAATTCAGTTAGTTTTAATTTGTTTTTAGAGTGAGTTTGCTAGTTTTGGAAAATGCTTAGTTTTAGTTTAGTTTTTATAAGTTTTAGTGTTAGTTTTACTTTTTTGTAATGGGGTATTTGTTGGGTGCCAGATTCAAAAAAGGCACGATAAATGTTTCCTTTATTTCCTTTGTCTGATCCATCTCAGCCCCAATAAGTTTATTAAGTCATAAAACCAGATAGATGAAATAGATTTCATATCAGCCAAAAAGGTTTACGTATGAAAAGAGTTGACAAAGACAAAAACGGAGGACATTTTAGTTAGTTTCCTAACCACACAATACAGTTTCAGTTAGTTATAGTTTTCTTAAAAACTCTCGTTTTTATTTTTATTTCAGTTAACAAAAATGTTTTTTTCAATTCTAGTTTTCGTCATTTTGTTGTCATTTTGTCATTTCCGTTAACTATAATAACCTTGGTTGTTATAAACACTCAACACTTTACAACAGTTAAACTAGCTCCACCACCAGTTCCAACTTATGTTGCTTATATGTTTAAATGTCAGTGATAATGATCCAGTCCTATAACCTAATGTATATTATAATGTAATACAGGGGACATTCTGCTTGTGGAGTATTTTTACTTTACATAAGTCGTTGCTGTGTGTTGTTGCTACTTTTAAGAGGCATAAAGTATTTATTTTTTTCCAGATGAAGGCGGTATAACCATAAACACAACAGTGACTTTAAAACTTTGGCTCTGTAGTTTCTATCAAACATCACTCAGAAAGCAGTTAATAGTGCATTTGTTGGGAACTCTCCTGACAATCTGTGTCAGCTCGATGGTGTATGTGGGACTGAGTCAAAATAAACTAGAGTGTGTGTGTGTGTGTGTGTGTGTGTGTGTGTTCATGGCAAGGTTATTATAGTTAACAAGAACTAACGAAATAAAACTAGAATTGAAAAAACATTTCCATTATCTGAAATAAAAATAAAAACAAGAGTTTTTAAAAATACGATAACTAACTGAAGCTGTATTTTGTGGTTACAAAACTAACTAAAATTATAGTCAAAATGTCCTTCATTTTCATTTTTGTCAACTTTTTTCATAAGTTAACCTTTTTGGATATTATAGTTTACGAAAACTAACAAAATAACGATTTTTCCAATTTTCGTTAACTGAAATAAAAATTAGAGTTTTTTAAAAAAAAAAAAAGATAACTAACTGAAAATGTATTTTGTGGTTACAAAACTAACTAAATCTAACTAAAATTATAGTGAAAATGTCCTTCATTTTCGTCTTTGTCAACTTTTTTCATACGTAAACCTTTTTGGTTGATATGAAATCTATTTCATCTACCTGGTTTTATGACTTAATAAACTTATTGGGGCTGAGATGGATCAGACAAAGTAAATAAAAGCAACTTTTATTGTGACTTTTTTGAATCTCGCACCCAACAAATACCCCATTACAAAAAAACTAAAACTAAAACTAATAAAAAATAAACTAAAACTAAGCATTTTCCAAAAAATAAAAACTAATTAAAACTCACTCTTAAGACAAATAAAAAACTGAATTTGAAAACAAAAAATCACAACGAAATTCAAACTAAAACTAATGAAAAATCCCAAACTATTATAACCTTGGTTCATGGTAATGAAGGAACATGGGAGCCAGTGCAACAGTGTGAGTTCTATGGAACAGAGGGATGGGATGAACTCTTCAAAACACACACTGGTAGATGCATTCACCGTTGGTTTATTGTGCACATGGGATTTGTTGAAAATATGATAAATATCGACACCAGACACCCGTTTATAAAAGGAATGTATTTCAAATTAACGGATGTATATTCTGCAGGTCACCTCTCACCATGACTCCCTCCTCATACTGTTACCCTCTGTCTTCCCCCTGTGACCTCACACAGTCTCCACTGCAGGATAAAGTAAAAGGCATGAGCAGGCTCTGCACAGGGCCTATGAATGCATTACAGTAACTGGTTGTTATTAGGCCTACCATGTTGTGCCACAGCCTCATCTGATCCCACTTGACCTCTTAATCCAGCCATCACACAGCTGGAACCCAAAGCCCTGAGACTATCCCTGCAGGGTGGATCTGGCCCACAGATTACAGGCTCGGTCTGGAGGGATGGGAGCGCTGCTGAATCGAGGATTAGTTGCCAGCCTTTGCCCTACTTCTTCCTCTCTGTCTGCGTCTCCCCAGGGATGTGGACAGGCTCTCATTTTTAGATGGTGGATGTCGAAATCTGGTTATTCTTCTCCTCCAGAGAAGTCTGGGGAGGCCACATTACTGATGCAGAAGCATCAGTAATGTGGCAAAGCAAACAGATGATTTATTCCAACAGAGGCAACAATTTCATGAGCATTTCATATATTTATTCGTTGATGAAACATATTGAATAACATTTTTTCTACCTTTATGTGACTCAAGTTACAGTCACACTATGTGCTGAAATGGGAAACCTGACCTCTTTGATCCCTGACTGGATGGGACTTTCACTTTCTAAGTCCTTCAATTACATATTTTCTATCACTGTAATTGGCAGCAGAGACCAGAAAAATTTGCTGCTTGACTTGCAGCTGTAATTTGACTGAAACTTGCCTTCGGGGACTTAAAAGAATTATACACATATCCTTGTACTTCTATGTCAGGACACTCACTGGCATTATGTATTACCTAGCCCCTTACCCTTACCTAAACCCAACCCATAACCTGAACCTTAAAACCAAGTCTGAACCTTCAAACGGCCAAAATGTCCCCCCTTCCCAAAAATGTCCTCACTCTGTTGATTAAATATCTTTCCCAGTGCTTACTATGTAGGATATACGTAGGATATACAGGTAGACACACACACACACACACACACACACACACACACACTTGTATTTTTTTATTTTTCCTCTGCAGTTGCCATTGTTTGTACTGTCAACATTGTTTGTTTAATTGGAAAAAAATTAATAGATGAAATGTAAAAAAATATATAACCAGATAATGTGTTTATGTATGTATGTATGTATGTATGTATAATTACTGTGTATAGGTAAATTATATTTATGTTTTTATAATACAAGACATGTTTAGACAAGGATATGTATTCTATATCTCATGTTAAATGTTTTGTCTTACTCTTTTTTTATTATTTTGTTTGTTGTCATATTCGAAATAAACTGGAATCAAATCAAATCAAATACATCTCAACATGTACACTATAATGCATGTACATGTAAACACTAGAGTGCTGGCAAAAAACACTATTATACTTTGGTGCATGAGGATGACGTGCATACATGAACATACGGTGGTGTTAGTTGAAAATGTTTGAGACGTTTGGAGCCAGGTAAATCAGTAATATATGCTCTCTGAGATATTATATAAACGTCTACATTTCAGCTCTGTGTAAGCTCACTGCTTCTCTCTGTATGAACACCATGGGGAAAACTCTGTATGACTTTAGCGCCATCTACTGGTTTGTAAATAGTACCCTACAAAAGGGCATTACTGCATGTTTTGGAGGTTATTGATAATAACACTGGGTGAGTTAACACCGACCAGACTCCAATTTTGTAAAGGTGTCACAATTAAAACTGTTAAAAATTCTACATTCTCTTTTAATCAGTTTAAGTTCACTGTGTATCCTGATTCAATATGACATGAAACAAATGAAAACCATGGGCAGCACATTGCTGCTACCATGTCAAAAGACATCCCTTTCACCTCATAACAATATTTTTTTAATAAAAACTTTTTTTGCAATAACAACATATGCATGCTACATTTCTATTCCGCTCCTTTTAAATGGAATAATCTGCTGTCTCAGCTTCAGTTGGATACACTGATTCCTTTTAATCATTTTAAATAAATTCTTGTTGATCTTATGATTCCTGAATGTACATGTGCTTGTTGCATTCATTATGTGCTTCTGTTGAGTGTATATTAGTATGGATATGTATTGTAATGTGTTGAATTGTATTTGTGCTGTAATCAGGGCACCATTGGAAATGGGAGCCTGCTCTTAATTGGCCCTCCCTGAATAAATAAAGGTGAAATGAAATGAATTATTGCATCTTATCATAATAATCAGAACCATCACTTCTATAGATGACAATATGGAGTTTGGCAATTTATACCATACAGTAATCAATTATAGATATAGATGAGAGATATTTACTGAGAAATATTATTCATGTGAGTGAAGAATGCATTGTAATTTACAACCACAGCTCTGAGGCCCTTGTGTGGTGAGTCCAAACTGAAGCAGTTGTTGATGACTTGCAGCCCCTAAATCTAATCTCTTAAGAGGAGCGTGAAGTCAAAAGTTAATGACAGTATAAACTGGGCAGTCACAAAAAAACTTGTGAATTGCTGCATCCATGTGAAGTCCAGTGAGCACTGTCATAAATGTGCAAAACAAACATTGGGCTGATTTGTAAATTAGTATAAGATTAGCTGCAGACAGACACAGCCACCTCCTCCAGGCTTACACGTGGAGATAACAATTAGCCTGTTACAAGCTAGCTTTCATCACATACTTTGGTTTTGTGGAATAACATTATGGTATTACAATAAACACGTATTATAAAACTAATGAGTTGGTATCTAAAGTGAAAAATGTCATAAGATCATACCTGCAAACTCAGACAGTATGAAAAAGGTGAGAAGCTTCCAGCAGCAAACAATGACGATTTATTTGACCTTTGACCCCAAAAACGTAGTTACTGCACTCTGGTTTTGCTGTAAAAGCGTGCAGTAACTACAATGTTCTCGTCTTCTCTCATCTTTTATATTTTGTTTCCAGTGAATAAACATTTTCAAATTAATTTTGTTATAAATGTATTTTAGTGTTTAACAACTCTATTCAAAGATTTGTGTATTTAAGACTTATTATAAAGTAATGTTATATTTTAGTCATAATATAATTTTGTCTCACTTTTTTATATAATCACTATCTAGACAATAATTTCCCTTTCAAATAAACTTAATAAATTTCTATTATTTTTATGTTCAAATTAGTATATATATCCAAAGCAGACGGTGGTAAGTGGAATTACTGCTTGGTTTTGAGTTGGATTTTGTGGTTTATATATAATTATTCCTCTGAAATAAAGCAAAATTGAAATCTAAAACTTTGTCACAAGATAATCAGAAATCAAGGAGTTCATTCCATGAAAGGTTAACGTTACACAGTTCACTGAGGTTAGCTGACACCCTGGCTGGCATTACAAGCTGAACAGTTTTCTATTATGGATAACGTTAAACATATTGGAAAAGGTTACATCACGACACATGTAACGTTGCTAAAGTAGTATTATCTTTGCCAAACCAAGTTCACTTTACACAGCATATTACATCGTTAACAGATAAAGACAATTACCTCAAAACTGTCGCTAGTGTCCATAGCATAGATCTCAGAGGTAACTGGAGCTGGTTGGACGTTCATCTGTGGAAAAGACAGATGCTATCTTGATTGTGATGATGGGCCAAATGACTCGCTTGTGACTGGCAAAATACAGATCTGGGGCTGAATTCACAAAGCATTCTTAAGATGAAAAAGCTTCTTAAGTGCCACTTTTTTTCCTAACTTTGTTCTTAAGACAAAATTTAAGATTTGGTATTCATGAAGAAAATATTGTCTTTTCTTTAGTTTCTTCCTAAAAAATAAGTTGAACTTAAGAACAATTGAGATTCTTGAAAATAAAGTTCTTCTCATATTTCTTCATAACTTTAAGAGAAGCCCTCTTGACATGGATTTACTTTAACACATTTATATGACATTCATGTGATTTCTTTAATATTAAGTTTAGCCTTAGACAATGTGGTAACACATTCTCTTCTTGTTGTCGCTTCCCTTATATTATATTCTTTTCTAACAATGACTTCTTCTACCAACACATCCAACTCCTGTTTGGTAAAGTTTTTGCTACGCTTACCAGCGATATCCTCCATTTTTTCACAGATATAAACGTCACACGAGGGATCTTAAGTTAAAAATCTAAGAACTTCCTAAGTGAGAAAACTAAGAACTTCCAAAGACATAAAACAATTCTTAAGAAAAAAATGGTGAATAGCATTTAAGAACATTCTTAGAAACATCCTATATTTTTTCTTAAGAATTGTCTTAAGTTTTATCTTTTGTGAATAGGGCCCCTGGACTCTTCTATTGGTTCTGAGAAGATGGCAAGCTCATGTTTCTGTAAGTCGTTGATCCTCCGACCCTCCTTGCTTTCCTTCATGAACCTCATGAATCCTCATAGTTCTGTTGTGTGGTCCAAATGAAATTTTCTGCATTTCTCACATAATCAAAGAAAGTATAATGAAGACCTCTCCACAAACCGTTATGATTGTGCTTAGATTCTTTAATCTCTGTGATTGGCTCTGCCATTCTGGAAATCCACAGCTAAATAATAAATAACAAACAGATAAAATTAGAACCAGAAGGTAGTATCTCATGACAAACTGTATACAAACACATGACCTTACTGCTGCCATAGAAAAATAAATCTAACAAACCTTAAGAAATCAAACTAGCAACAAATAAAGCAGATAACCCGTCAGTGGAGGAATGCACAGCGCGAGGTGTCTGTAAGGCAACTGGAGCATAGACAGCGCACTGTGTGTGCATGAATGGCAATGTGGCACCATGGAATAGACACCATTACGATCAATCCCCACACAGAGAAACAAAGAGCTTCTGACATGAGAATGCTGTCAGGTTTGATTTTGGTACAAACTGGACTTCAGAAATAAACACATAATAATCTTCATCTCTTGTCAAGGTGCATTAACTGTGGACTCATGTCCATTTCCTCTGCAGACTATCCACCACATGTCAGAAAAGGCTTTCACAGTCCTGGGAGTCCAACAACGTTTGTTGATGTAAACTGTGGAGCCTGCAGCTCTGTGGTGGTCACTCCAGGTCCTGAAGGTTGATTGTGCTTCCTGTGAACTGGGAGTTGTCTGAGCCGTTATCGTCCTCCGTCATCACTGAAGGCTCCTGTGAGGAAACAGTCACAGCTCACTTCTCTTATAGCCACAGTAGGCTTACAAAGGGAGGGAACTTTTCATCAAACATAGAAGTTAAGCTAAATGCTTTGCACAATTTCAATATATCATTTGTGTCTTTTAACCCTCCTGTATTCCTGGGCTCCTTTTTGACCCCAAATCATTTTCAACATACAATTAATATAGGTTAATATAAATTTCAACTTTCTTTATACATTTTATAGCATCTGTGCTCCTCAGGAGTCAAAAAGGACCCCATGACATTAGACTGGTTTTAGGACATTTTTTTCACCTTTTAAGGTAACTCATGGCCAACACACATAACACATATAATTTTCATATTTTTTTCCATTATTATTGGTCAATTTTAGTCAAATATACAAAATTAGGCCTAATTTCAAGAGAAAAAAGTAATAAAACCTGAATATTTATTTTCCAATAGTTATAGTAAAATAATAATTTCTTGATGGGAATGCACAGAGTAGGTTATGTCAACTTTTAGTGAAAATAAAAAAAAGAATCACACCCATGGTCCTCAGGGGTCAAAAAGGACCCCATGACATTTTCATCTTTTAAGGCAACTCATGACCAACAAATTATTCATTCTACATGTCCTAAAAACAGTCTAATGTCATGGGGTCCTTTTTGATCACAGGTGTGATTTTTTTTTCACCTTTTAAGGTAACTCATGACCAACACATATAACATATAATTTTCACATTTTTTTCATTATTCTTGGTCAATTTTAGTCAAATATACAAAATTAGGCCTCATTTCAAGAGAAAAAAGTAATAAAACCTGAATATTTTTTCCAATAGTAATAGTGGGAAAAATATTGATGGGAATGTACAGTAAGTTATGTCAACTTTTAGTGAAACTTATGTTTTGAAAACATTGTTCATTTTTGGATGATAGTCCAAAAAAAAAAAAAAATCACACCTGTGATCAAAAAGGACCGCATGACATTAGACTGTTTTTGGGACATGTAGAATGAATAATTTTTTTGGTCATGAGGTTGCCTTAAAAGGTGAAAATAAAGTTGGTAATATTTTTTTTCTACATGTCCTGAAACCAGTCTTGTGTCATGGGGTTCGTGGAAATACATAAAAAAGCATTACATTACTAGGTCTTATGGCACGTTTTGTTGAATGCACTGCCTTCAGCAGCCGACCTCCATCATGTGTACAGATCTTTAGAATTCATCCAGGTTATTAATAACATTTTTCCCTTTCCTATGAATTCCTTTAAATTCATGGTAGTTCTCACATTGAATATTCGCAGAATTCAGCATTCTTAATCAAAAATCACCAAACAAAGAATATTGTAGAGGCCATACCACAGGGCTTTGAATGCTTCATTAAACAGACAGGGCTCCACAACAATTTTCTGTATCTATCATTATTATTATTTATTACTTTGTTATTATGTTTACTTGTGCTATTTGTGGATAAATAAACTAATAAAATAAAAACAAAAACAGAAATCAAAATTTCACTGTGCCACAATTTTCATTTTCAATGTTTGATTTGCTGTCAAATACAACCTCACTGTATCACTGGGTGATGTTAAATAAAAGCCATAAGAAATTGTAATGAAAACTTTTCTCACCTGTAAGATGTTGACAGGCAGGTCGGCAGTGAGCTGAGAGTGGGAGCTGGAGGGCTGAGAGCTCAACTGGAAGGCCAGATCACCATCACTGGCTGGGTCGTCCTGCATTCACACACACTTTGATCAGCACGGCTTTAACAACAGCTACACTTTAGTCTCAACACAGATCGAGGAATTATTCTAAATCAGTCAGGTTGTAATGGAATCAGAAACACTACAGTGTAGTTGGGAAACAAGCTGTGAAGAGATGGTTAACACTTTACAATAACCAACTAAGTGATGTTTATAGATGATTTATAAACCAGTTATTAACCATTTACAAAGTGCTATACATATTTAATCTTTAAATGTTTTCAATCAATTTCTTAAAGCTATATGAATCATTTCAAAATCATTAACATACTTAATATGGTATTAAAATGTTAAGTAATGAGTACAACGAAAACTATTAATAAACTATTAATTATAATTGAATTGTTTGTTAATGGTAAAGCAACTAGAAACTTACATTAATTTACCATCTATTTGTTATTTATAAATTATCTAGTTAGTTAAACATTAATAAATTATGTATTTACCATTCTAAATGGCCTATATACAGTTTATAAATGATGATTAAACATTAATAAACTATCTGTTTACCATCTATAAATTATGGTTATTGTAAAGTGTTACCAAGAGATGTCTGGGGATCTCACCTGCAGCAGCTGAATCTGGACATACTGGGCCCCGGTGACGGGGTCACGCAGAGTCAGGCCCCCATTGGCTGTTGCAGCTACTTCCCCATATCGAACACCAGAGGGCGCCGAGGCTGCCTTTACTCCTTTAGTTTTTCTCTGAGTAGATCCTGAAGTCCCTGGGTTGTGCAAAGAGAACCATCATCACTTTCTGTTATTCAGCTCCTTTGGTCACTACTCACTCTCTGGTCTGACTGAGCAAAATTAAATAATAGGTCTTACCAGAGGAGGCTGAAGGACCTCTTTGTTTCTTTTTTTTGGCCAGCTGGATGGCTCTGTAGTCAGTCCTAGCTGAGCCTCCACTCTCCTGACATACAAAATGGGTAGACACATTATGTAGGCTTTAAAGGGTAAGTACCAACTAAAGTCAAGCTGCTTACAGCAGAAATGTGTGCTTATTTTCTCAAAATATAAGCATTTTTGTAATTCACAGATTCTAACCGTAAGAGATTCACACCTTAATGCATTTGAAATCATTTAATTCCCCCTGAAACTCTACACCAATCACACAAATGTACTATTTTGATTTCCGCCAATAGATGATAAGTTTGCATCTCTGCTTACTATTTTTCAGATTTGTTTGCGTGAGAGAAGATCCTATAACTTGGTCCAGGTTCTGAGAAAATCTAAGTTGTTAAGCTGTCAATATATTATTATGAACATACAGCTGAATTTCAATTTTTTCACCAGAGAAAGTTACAGGAATGTTTGTGTATGTTGCCAATTATAGTAATATATATTTGGAAAGAAAGACAACTTGAACTGGCAGATCAGAATTTAAAAGGAAACCAGAAATTGGCTCACAAAATTCTAACTGCTGCATTTCCACTGAATCTCTGCACTTCCCCTTCAAACAGCATGAAACTCACCAGGAAGCTGCTTGGTGACACAGCGTTGAGTTCCTGGTCTTTCTGTGGGCTGAAGCTGCTGCTGTGACCGGGGAAAACAAACTGGGTGAGGACCTTTCCTCCGTCTTGTGGCCCCAGTACCTCCACACAGCCCAGCAGGGGCCCAGCGCCCCCTTGGCCTCCCACCTCCACCCCCTTTGAGGGGGAGGTCAGTAGCTCGGCAACAGGGGCTACTGCCAAGGAGGCTGTGGGCTCCACGCTCAGGGCACTGGAGGAGCTGAGTGGGTGCTGCAGAGTGGGGTCCACAGACGCGCCAGCTCCCTGCATGGTAAGAGCTGTGAGGGTCCCAAGGGCCTCCGGGGTAACGGTCTGCACATCATCCAGATTGAGAGTGCCCTGTGGGGGCAGGACGTCCCCCACTGTTCCCTCCAGCCCGTGGTGGGGGCCCATGTCAGCACTGGCTGCCAGGATAAGGGGGTCCACAGCTTTGGCTAAGGTGGTGCTAGTGCTGGTACCCAGCGTGGTGCCGACTGACGAAGGGTCGATGGTGAGGATGCCTGAGCTGACCAGCGACAGGTCCATGGTGAAAGTGCCATTCGAGCTGCTCCCAGCGACGGGAATCCCCACTCCAATGCCAGCGGTGGCTGCAGTGCCACCAGGCACGGCAGAGAAAAGAGAGCTGAGGTCCAAGTTGGTCAGCTGGTCGCCCACGGCAACACCAGGCCCAGCGACTGTTGTTGGGGTGGCGCTGATGAGCTCACTGCTGGGGGTCAGGGTGGGCGTGGTCTCCATCTGACTGAGAACATCTGGGGTGGTGAAAGGGTTAAAGGTTTGGAAATTATTGGATAGTGAACATGTAGTGGAATAAACATTTGTAAAAAACTGTTTTACCCCTTTAGATGTTACAATGAAATTAAATTACTGTATTTCCTCAATTTAAAGCCGGGCCCCTATTAATGACCGGCCTCATTTAGTTACTGGGTGTAAAAACTATTTCAAGTAAATAAAAGCCGGCCTCTTTTATAAGCCGGGTGTCTTACCGGTATTATGTCAAAGTCTGTTCCCCCGTCGATATGTGTCCCCCTTACCTTAACCTGCACCAACCTGACCCCTGACCCCAACCAGTCCTCCTTTAAGTTGTTAACATGAGCCCAAGTTTACCTTAACCCCAAACAGTTCTCTCTACAAGGCCTAACCTTAAACTGAAATCCTAACTCCAACCGTGGAGGTGATGCTACGGAGAACACCATTCAGGAAACATCATTTGACGGTAACAGATTTCATCACAACACCTGTATTTTGAAGTTTGGCCACACGAGTTAGTACTGTAGGTAAATATGGTTGTTTCTCCCGCTGTCCTAGTCATTCTCTGTAAAGTCCAGCCATTTACGCACGTTCTTCTGGGCTTTTTAGTAGTTTAGACATTTTAAATCCTGCTTAAAATGAACATTCAGCGTGCTGTTCATTGTTTGTTTACATCCCAGTACTTCCAATATGGCTGACGACCGGGTAACTGGCTACAATGCGCTGTGTAAAACACTCTAAAAAGTGCCGGTCAGAGCTGCTCTGATTTTCTTTTTTTAATAAAAGCCTCCTTCAAATAATAGCCTGCCCCTATTATTAGCCGGGTCCCAAACTGATTTTTTATTAATAGAAGCCCCGGCTACTATTTGAGGAAATACAGTATCCTCAAACTCATATTACACTCACTTAATAAATCATCACCAACAGTTTGAAGAGAAAAATGTCATCCTCACTTTGTAAAGACAAGATGGATGCACTAGGTTAAATAATTAATGAACTTTACAATGTTTGATTAATATTCTCACTACAACAATCCTTTTTCAAGAAACATGAACATGCATCTTGCGGCAGCAACAGCAGGTAAACATGGTGGTAATTCATATTGTGGTTATAAATACATTGTTTATAACAGGTAATTTAGTCATGCCAACCCAACAGCTTTGAGATGTTTTTCTTCTTGAATTTAGTTTTTTCCTCCATCAACATTTCATTGAATTGTTCTGAGTCATAAGTGGGTCACCTATGAGTTTTATCTGGTTATAAAGAAAGCCTAAGCCACACAGTCAAACATTACTGTTTATCCTGAACCGACAGTGATGTCACTCACCAGGACTGAGGTGGTGGTGTTTGAGCATGTGGCTCTTCAGGCTGCTGCGGGAGGAGAAGTGCTTGGAGCAGTTGGCCACAGGACAGCGGGTCCTCAGGGTGCTGGCATCCTGCTTGTGCTTTTTGGAGTGGATGTAGAGACTGCTGCGTGCTGAGAACTTGGCACTACAGCCTGAAGAACATTAAAGGGGACAACTGTCAGACCAGAAAACAGGAAACTACAAAAAAAAAGAGGTGACACTTTAGATGAGGGAACACATATTCAACATTAATTAGTTGCTTATTAGCATGCAAATAAGTAACATATTGGCTCTTAATTAGTCATTATTAAGTAGTTACTAATGCCTTAATGCCAGTGGGTCACTGGTAGACTAACATTGGAGCAAAGTGGGTCACTTTGTAGAGTAATGATTGACATTACAATCTACCAATCCTCATCCAATCATCCAAAAGGAGCCACCAGTCACGTCAAAGGTCTGGAGAAGGTGGCTATTTGCCGTTTCCATGGTTTCGTTCACTGCTATGTAGAGACTTATAAAGTCCATACAAAGTAAAGCATATTAAGATCATAACTCATTATACAACAACTTCCTTACTTACTACTAATAAGCAATAATTCTGAGGTTATTGAGGGAAAACTCTTAGTTAATGGCTTACTGGTTGTATAATAAGGCCATGCAGAATAAGGCATTAATAACTACTTAATAATGACTAATTAAGAGCCAATATGTTACTTATTTGCATGCTAATAAGCAACTAATTAATGCTGAATGTGTGTTCCCGAGGGTTGCAAAGGGGCGGAAAATTTCTGGTAAATTTCCATGGGAAGTTAAGCTTGGGAATTTTGGAAATATTCCATATTGGAAGCTACAATACATATAATACATATGTAATTTCAACAGATTTATTTGTAAGTAGAGTAGAACACGTTCTAATTACTTGTTTCATGGATGAACAAAAACAGAAGTGTTGGGTTCAATATCACCCATCCCCTAATCCCACTCATTCAAAAATTTACCCCCCCATCCAAAAATCTCCACAAAGTCCCATTCAAAATGTTAAATGAAAAATGCCACTCTTCCTCCAAAACGTTCCATTAAACATGCAAATCTTCCTTCAAGCAATCCTCTGCATTTTTGCTCAGTCAATAGACTCTTCCTGCTCCTCATCAACATCCAACAACATGTCCCCTTCCTCAACATCCAACTCTGAGTCTTCCTCTTCAGTGTCACTTTCCAGCCTTGTTGAGGATGGCTCTGTGTCAGGCTCAAAGAGCCTTACGTTTGCGGGAATGCCAACCAGCTTTTCCACTCTCACATTTGTGAGCTTGTTGCGAACCTTTGTGTGGGAGGGTTAGGGTTAGTGCACAGTGCCAGTAGGGGGTGTGGTCTCAATAGCCATGCAGTAAGCAGTGTGCTCTGTGCATGTGATTGAGGAATGGCATGGATATTCAAGTGTATTTGAATGGCATCTGTTTGTTTTAGTCAAGATTATGCTAAAATATACTTTCCTCAACTATATTTAAGTTCCCTAAGAAGAGCCAACCTTCAATTTTGAAAATTCCCAGTTTATTCCCATAAATTCCCGTTAATTCCCATGGAAAGTTTCCGTCTTTGAAAATTCCGGGAATTTTGCAACCCTAGTGTTCCCTAATCTAAAGTGTTACCAAAAAAAAATCTAATAATATAACCGCTGACTTTCTCCCATTAAAAGTCAAATTCCTGTGTTTTGTTTTTGATAGCTGTACATACCTTCTGCATGGCACTGGAAGGGCTTGGTGCCCAGATGAGTGATACTGTGACCCTTGAGGTGCTCTGCCCGAGTGAAGGATTTCCCACAACCCTCCTCTGTACAGACAAAGCGACGGTCATCATCATGTTTCCTGATAATAACAGAGAAGGAGTCTGTGGTCAGCGAGACAGGACCAACAGGTGGAAAGACACAAAGACTTCTTTAGAGCTCAACTAGGTTGCATTTCTCCACCAACCTGTTATTTTATGACAACAATTGAAACAGCTACTAAACCCAGCAGTCTCATAAAATTAATATATGTAGAGAAGACTGGGAAGGAATATAATAAAAGAGACTGGGAAGGAATATAATAAAAGGTACTTATTGGATTTTGGTGGAACCAAAGTTATTATTATATTGACATGAAAGATTCTAGTGAATCATTTCTAGTGGGAAACTTGCTAGCCTCACTTTCCGATGACTCCTCAATTGTTGGATGCATCAGAAAAGACGAAGCGGAGGAGTACTGAAAAAGAGCTTTGTCACATGGGCCAAATCCAATCACCTGTGGTTTAATATCAGCAAAGCCAAATAGCTGCCAGAGTAACTACCCTGTCCTGGTTGTAACCAAGGCAAGAGTGGAGAGGATGAACTCATACAGGTGCCTTGGGGGTCCACATTAGTAAATTAATAAAACCTGGACTGATTTGCTGGTCTATAAAACACTGAATGGTCTCAGACCAAATTACATGCTTGATCTGCTACCTCTCTATGAAGCATCCAGACCCCTTAGGTCATCTGGAACTGGCTTGTTGCGTGTCCCAAGAACAAGAACTACTCTGCTCTACTCTACTGCCCTTACTTTTTAGCTATGCAATGTTTGACTTGTGCTTTTTATTATTTTATCTCTTTTCTTATCCTGCTGTATCTTATTTTATCTTATTTGTATTTTTATTTCTATTTCCCTGTTTTAATTGACTGTTTTTACGGTTTTCAATTGTGTCTTGCTGTTTTTAATGTTTATGTAAAGCACTTTGAATCACCTTGTGTTGAATTGTGCTATACAAATAACCTTGCCTTGTTAATATACACTGAATTCTGAATATGATGCATCCTGTTTGTAGGAGTGATTCACACAGCATTCCGACTTTTTCCAAATCAGGGTTGTAGTGTGAACAACAAAACCTGAAGCCCAGAGTAATGTCAGAAGGTGAAAATGTCTTCGATCATGGTAGCTCTGGTCCTTATTGGACATTAAAAGTTGATGGTAAACGTTGACCTTCTCCGTGTTCACATCAAGGGGAAAGTGTCTATTCAAGAGCACTTACCGTTTATGTCGGAGCAACTTAGACATACTGGTGAAGGTCCAGCCACAGCCCTCCGAGTCACAGACAAATGGCCTCTCGCCTGGAAACAAGAAATTACATGTTTATTTCCCATAGGGCTGCAACTAACGATTATTTTCATTATTGATTAATCTGTCCATTATTTAAACGATTAATCGATTAGTTGTTTGGTCAATAAAATGTTGAAAAATATCAGTGTTTCCCAAACCACAAGATGACGTCCTCAAATCTCTTGTTTTGTCCACAAACCAAAGAGATATTCAGTTTATTGTCATAAAGGAACAAAGAAACCAGAAATATTCACATTGAAGAAGCTGAAATCAGAGAATTTGGACTTATTGTTTTTAAAAAACTGCTCAAACCAATTATTCGATTATCAAAATAGTTGATGATTAATTTAATAATCGATTATTGTTGTTCGATTAATCAAATAATTGTTGCAGCTCTAATTTCCAAACAGGGTCTATAACCTGTACAAAGAAGACAGAAAAGTGGTAACAGGCTTTCTGCAGACACAAAGTTGGCCTGGATTTATCCTGTGCAACCTATGTCCTACAGCAAACCTGCTTCAGTGGCAGTTTAGTGAAGAGGATTCAGTCTTATCTGACATGAGTGAACAGAGAGCAATGCATTCGTAGCATCATGTGATTGAGGAAATTACTCTTAAAAAAAAAACATGCCTCAAACATCTCTGTGGAGCACTCCCTCCGCCCTGAACCACTGGTTAAGGTTAGAAATAACTGACACTATATTCCACTATCAGCTTACCAGTGTGACTTCTCATATGGATTTTGAGCCGACATGCCTTGTCATACGTCTTGTCACACCCTGGGTAGGTGCAGGTGAAGTGACCCGTTTCTCTGAAGTGAGTGCGATTGTGGGAGAACAGGGCACTGAAGGTGATGAAGGTTTTCTCACATCCTGCACATGACAGAGGGGGCACATAAGACAGTGGGGGAGGTTCTTTTGAATAAATCATCAGACAATCCAAGGTGAACATGACTGTGTACAGTTAACTCGCATCACCCTACACATGAGATAACAAAGCATCCTTTGAGATAACTTGCTTCATATTCAATGTACCAGCTGTGCTGTGGTTAGGGTTGTCAAAAGTATCGAAACTCAAAAAAGTATCGATACTAAAACGTTGTATCCGGATACGATACTCATTTTCAAAAGTATCGATAGTTTATTGTTATGTGTGTAAAGCATACCAATGGAAGGAACACTTAAATTATTATTATTATTATTATTTTTTTTTTTTTTTTAAATCAAGCTTGCCTAATATTGTACACAGCATACAACCTCAAAATATTGTTCTAATCGTTATTGTTTATTGAATTCATTTATTTTTTGCACTACCTCACACCTGAAGCTTGTTATCATAGTTGCAGTTTCTTTTTGCACAACTGTTTTTTATTATAAATATTTAACCTGTGGTTCTGTTCATTTTTACATGTTGCATTTTTCTTGTTAATAAAAATATTTCTGTTAAATTTTGGCATCTTTGTTTTTATCCTTGTGGTATCGAAGATGGTATCGAGTATTGAATATTTTCCTGAGTATCGGTATCGAGTTGAAAATTTTAGCATTGTGACAACCCTAGCTGTGGTATGATACCAGATGGAAAACTGATGAAGTTAAGTGCATAAGCATAAAGGGAGGATTTTAATTTCATAAATAAATGCAGAGAAATGACAAGAAAACTAAGAAACATCCAACATGCAGCTGGTGTTACCTGGGAATTCACACTTGTGGGGCCTCTGTGGTTCGAAGTGGACCCTCTGGTGATTGGTGAGTCGTGTAGCACTGCGAAACCTCTCATGGCAGATCTCGCAGATGAAGGCATTATCCTGCTCATGGACTTTAACATGAGCCTTTAGGTTGTAGACTGTGGTGAAACGGCGCCCACAGCCTTCAAACTGACAGGTGTGTGGCCGCTGCTTGTCATGGGACTGAAGATGCCGCTTTAGCTTGTAAGAGGTGGCAAAAGCCCAGCCGCAACCCTCTACGGTGCACTGGTAGGGGCGTGGGTCCTCTGCATGCCTCAGTAGGTGAATCTTAAGTTTTTGACGTGTATCAAATGTACACGAGCAGCCTTGTTCTGGGCACCCAAAAGAGGCGACAGTCTCTTTCTTGGACCTTATAAGCGGTACACACTGGAAATCCCCATTTTCACAGTCTGCCACAGTGGCTTTGGGGGACAGGGTGACCAGATCGGCCTCTGTTACAGCACACAGTGCACCTGCCTCCTGCTTTACAATGGGACAGGAGTCCAGAGAAGTACCAAGCTCCGATAATGGACAGTCATCCACCAGAGCCAGCTCAGAGTCACTCACAGACAAACCAGGCCTGGGCTCTTCCTGCTGGCTGGAGCTGGACACTGCCAGTGTGCTGATCTTCCCGATGGATTTAGTGCCACCGTCATAGTTGAGAAGAACAATATCCTCATGGTCTTTCATGCCAAGGTGCTCCTTTAAGCTAACCATGTCATCTTCTTTGTGCACATATCCCTCTGGTGGGGCAGCGAGAGTCAGTATCCCGTTCTCTATGGTCACTATGATGCTTTGGTTGTTTATTGTGATAGTTCCGGAAAAGGTTTCACTAGCAGGCGGACTTGTGGAGGCCGTGATTGAGTTTGCACTTCCCTGCAGCCCCGCTGAGTCTGAAATGAAGTCCGTGGTGTCCATGACTTCCACAACGCCCGAGCTCCCTGAAATCAAGGGGGCAGAGGAAACCTCCCTGACCAGCTTACCTTCGTTGTTTTCTGTACAAATCTGGCCACAGATCTTATCGCCATATTTGTTTGTCAAAACAACGTCTTCGACAGTGTGGTGATAGACAGTCTGTTTAACATTAGTCCCGGCACTGTCGCTCAGTAAATTGAAAACATCAGCTTTTTTCAAGGCCCGGGTGTCAAGACAATTCAAGTGATCGGTAGATTCACAGAGAATAACGTCGCTGTTGTTTCCAGCCTCCATGGAGACACTGGGACTAGAGCTCTCTGTCTTTTTCATTTGATCGCCACCGTCAGATGACACATCCGGTCGGTGTTTGCTCGCTTCACCGATGCCATCCTCTTGAACAACATTAAAAACAACATACAGTTCCTGGGTGGTGTCTGCCCTGCTCGCCGTGTTGGAGCCGCTGTGGCTGCTCACCGAGGGCTTCGAGGCGGCGTCCTCACGCTGCTGCCGTAAACCTGGACACGGTAACGTGAAGTGCCGCTGCAGCTCCGGCTCCTCTTCCCCTTCAAACAGAGGCAGCGCCATCTGCATTACACTATCCCCGCTTTCCACACCGTATTTCCACGCAGTCCTCACGAACTCCTGCGAACCAAGCAGTGCATCGAGCTCATTGTCTCTCTCCGTGCTCACGTTATGAAGTCCGACAGTCGGTCTGGTACCGTTTCCCAATAAACTGGTTTTAACGGTTGGTTGCGGTTTACTAACAGCCGAACAACCCGCTCCGCTGCCATTTTCCGCCAGTAGGTGAAACGGGGCTGTCCTCGGCCTAGTGTTGTTGTTGTTGTCACTTTGTGGCTCAGACGACTCCAATAGTCCATCCGCTTCATTTTCGGTGGAATTAAAACGAGGTGTCGACCCTGTTGCTGATTGACGTGGAGACGAAGGGGTTCTGTGCTGGGCGCCATGTTGAGAGTGTATGTTTTGGGCACCAGAAAGCCCCTGGATTTCCATCTTGGTATCCCTGTAGCAGCGACTCAGAAAAGGCCCGCCCTAGTACACGGAGGCGTTCCGCAGAGCCACTACACAGTTTACAGCAGGCCGAGGGCTGCGTTCAAGGCCAGCACGAAAACCCCACCTCGGCAATCTAAAAAATAGCTCTTAACTGGTTTACTACTTGCTCATATTGCCTTTGCTCTGTTGTCTCTTTATGTTACTTATTGAAAATTGCTTGTACTTCTTTCACTTCTTTTTCCCATTGTTTTGTTGCTGTTTTTTTTCTATCTTTCTCTGGTCCTTCCCTTTTCCATTCTTGTTATTTTAATTGCCCTATCTTTTCAAAACTGCCTATGGACAAGTGTTGCGAATTAGCACTTATGCTAAAACACTTCAACAATGCATCTGGTCTGTCCAATGTAATTGCTATGTCCATATCAAATAAACACTCAATAAAAAAATGTGTTTACCAGTTTATTAACAACCGAAGCATTGTGTAATTACATTTTTTTCTGTATGAATTATGGCGGTACAACTTTTTTTTTAGTGTTTTTTAATAGTCACGAGGGGACCATGAAGGCAACATGAATGTACTTTTGTTTAATTAAACTGTGGAGTGGATTTTTTTAGCACTGGATCATTGACACTAACATTTGCTATTATTAATTAGTATGGGCGTATTATATGCTTGCGAATTTGTATGATACTTTATACATTTCTAATGCTTCATATTTTAATTGAAATATGAAGCCAAAAATAGTTTCATAATTTACCAAATCAACATTCCTTATCCCAGCCAATGTTTCAATTTCATTGTATTGCCACTGAGTGGCAGTGTAGTAACATGTTAACATTAAAAATCCTTCTCCTCCTCCTCCTCCTCCTCCTCGTCCTTCTCCTCCTCCTCCTCCTCCTCCTCCTCCTGATGATTAAACCAATATTTAAAGAGCATGGCACCCTCTGGGTTTAGACTAACTTTGATTTTTGATGGTAGAAGCATGTAGTAGAAAATAAAACATACCAAATATGTTAAATGAACTCTCTGGCGAAATCACATCACTACACTCAGAAATATATATATATGTTTATATTAAATGATATGTTTATATTAAATTATTATGGCTTATATTTAATGAAGACCTAAAATCCAGTGTCTCAAAAACAATTGAATATTACAAAGACCAACTTTAAAAAGTTTATTGAATATGGAAATGTTGGCCTCTGAAAAGTATGTTCATCTATATGACTCAATACGTGGTTGGGGCTGTTTGACTTTTCCATGATATTCTAATTTATTGAGATGCACCTGTAAGCCAGATCTGAAATGTCTTTTGTCATTAAATCCAAAACAAGTTTGAAAGTCCAGTAAGTCAATATAAATGGCATACCTTAGGTTCATTTATGTACCTTATTTGTGTTTTGCAACTCTTATCTTTCAAACGCCTCTTAATATGCCTGATGTAAAAACATCCACACATGGTCAGGTGAGGAGGTAGACAACGAACGGTACCCTTTGACCCCCTGCTCACAAAAAAGCTATCATTTGCAACTATTTGACCCTTTTTCCATTGATTCTGCAAAAGAAGACAATAACCTGCTTTCGGTTTTTCTGCTGCATCTACCTGGAACATCTAACAACATTCACTGAAACTATGGGCCAGTTTAAAACTATGATAACCAATAACTCTGCCTTTCACGGTCACTGTTTTTAATGTTTTTGCATGTGTTTTGTCTGTGCTGTTTTGTGTTTTCTCTGTACTCTTGACATCATTGTGAATGAGGGGTTGCCCTCAATGATTCCTCGAGAAATAAATAAAGGATCAATGAAAAAAATGCAGTATAAATTTGTGCTCACAAAAGTTAATAGGGCCTTCTCAAACTACCCACCCTTAAGCAAAAAGAAAGAATGCACCTTTTATCATTTTTTAACGTTCCCAAACATAACCCAATAAATTCTGTCAAAAAAGTAACATACACTGCCTGGCACAGCCTAGAGCTAAGCCTTTAACATATTTTTATTTGGTTTCTAAGAAAAAGGTAAATAAATAAATAAATAAAAATAAGAAAAAATGCACCTTTTATCATTTTTGAACGTTCCCAAACATAACCCAATAATTTCTGTCAAAAAAGTAAGAGACTACACTGCCTGGCACAGCCTAGAGATAAGCCTCTAACATATTTTTATTTGGTTTCTAAGAAAAAGCTAAAAAAAAAAAAAAAAAATCTTCTGACCAGCACAAATGTGACAAAAATAACATGAACATATATGAAGAGTACCAGAGAAGAACTAAATGGAAGAAAGGAAGACTTCACAAAATATTCTGTACATCACTTTAGATGTATTTACATTGAACCTACATGTCAGCAGTATGGAACACACTAGACTGGGGAGAAGTAGTGAGCAGTATTGTCTGTCAGTGTAATCAACTACTGTACACACTGTATAGAAAGCTCATGCTTAATACAAAAGTATCCAATACGTTTTGTGACTTTGGGTGAGTGTACTTGTTGACCATAACACACACATGCATGCATGTTTTAAAGACTGTGTGATACAAATCTATCCTACAACTCATGTATCTCTTATATGTTTTGGATTATTACATTGGCAGTTCCTTCAACTATACTGCACACAATAACAGTAAAAATAGAAAGAACGCTCCTGCACAGTACATAAGTCAACACATGTAGGAATGTTGTTAGAAGTCATTTTCAAATATGAATACAGAATAAGATACAGACAAGTACAATCATTGGCAGCATATTGGCCCAATAAGCATGCAAAATAACACAGATTTCCTGTTTTGTCATATAAAAATAGAGTCCTCCCTCGCACATACTGGGATTATGACATAAATAAGGCCACATATCCATTTCCTTTCTGATACATTATGACACATGCTTAATTATCCAGACAAATCCAGATGAATCCATTTGTTATTGTTGTTATTACCCAACTTTCTATTTTTGTGATGCAGTTAGGTTGAACTATTCTCTTTGATAATGTACTTCCCCCAAATTCAACCCCATGTGCTATTGGTAGAGCAACTTATTATGACCCATGTTAATGTTTCTAGTTAGCAGTGGCCTCTAGCCGTAGTAATTATGAAGGACGCCGAGATAGAAGTGACATTAGCAAGTGCACAGGGAGGAAGTAATTAAAACAAATGAAAAATGACTGTTAGGGCGGGTGAGAGGGTTAAACAAACTAGGACTTTCATCCAGTAGACTGTCCCATGTGAAAACAAAATTCAGTTATGTTATTTGAAGTAACATATTATTATTTATTATATTATTTATTACGTGTGTTTATCACTACATAAATATGAGGCTACTCTATAGCATATATTTAGAGATTTATTGGACAGAAATTAAGCTCTTCCAGTGCAGAAGATGCAAAATGTATTTTCTATTATTAGGTTTTGGCCTTGTTTATGTCTGTAAAACGGTTGAATAATATTAACTTTGATTAATTAAGCACTCTCTTTTCAGGTGTTACATGTTACAAAAAGGGAAAGGGGAAACTTGCCCCAACTGAAGAAATGTTCAATGTGTTGCAAGGACTGTCGCAAAATACAAGGAGTCTAGAACTGCAGGTCTGAATCTGCAGTCTCCGGGTCTGCAGAGACATACTATTGCTTGTGGGTCTTAATTGAGGGTAAGAACCAACGACATATGGTGTCATAAGGTTTGGAGGACTTTTATTCTGTTGAGTTGTTTGCTAGGCTTGGCTGTAAAATACAGCACAGCCTGTACAGACAAATGAATCTGGGGTTTCTACTGGAGCACTCACTCACTTTAGCTTGAATCATTCATGTGCAGAACAAAAGCATAACAAATGAAATCACAAAAAAAGGATATGTCTGGAAAAAGTCAGCATTCACCGCAAATCAGTCTTTATACAGTAGCTAGTGTTGTGACTGACAGCTGCAGGAAATATGCAACGTTATATCAAACACCAGAAGTGATGAAGGAAGCTGTGCATACACTAACAAAGGCAGGCAGTCTGAGTAACTTTGACACAGCACTACATACCAAACCTCACACTCCTTCTCACTCTTTTCGTTGGTGTATTCTCTCCAGTAAAAAAAAGAAAAAGAAAACTAAAGGTGAACCTGACGCTTCCACTCATTCTCTGCTACATATGAAGTATTCTGGCCTGTGAAATGTGCACTGACCAACTCTATTCATTTTAAACAGGTACATGCTCTAGACAGCTTGAGAACCAGAGGCAGCCACCTCATGAATGATTCATCCCAAATGACAGCCCCAGCTGAGAGAGTTACAATTTGGAGGAAGAGGGGGAACAGCAGAGCACAGACATGGCAATATTCAGCTTTGCAATATGGGGCTGAAATAGTCTGTCCCTCCTGATATTAAATTGTACGGTGGCTGGGGAAAGTGGATATGCTGGAGAGGGGAATATTTCAGTCTGTTCTCCATCCCGGGCCAATTTCATGGCCATATATATATTTCCTGCTTTCACCAGGCGCTTTCAAGTGTCCTAGTGGGATTAGTTTAGACTTGCCATCGCTAAGTCTCTGGATGTTGACCTTGAAATGTAGAGCATTCACCACCCCTTTACATAAAAGCACATTTCAATTTTCATATTTAGCATACATAAACATAGAGCATACATTTTCATGAAGCAATAAAAAGAACTGGTTTCCACTGGGTGTCCGAAGTCACAACCAGAACAGGGTTTAAATTATGCTTCTCTATTTTCAGACCCCCTGTGTTACTGTGAAGCCTTTAAAATGCCCTGAGAGTAAACAAACAAGGAAAGGACATCAGCCTCAGTGCCATCTTTCTTCACAACAGATAGAAATCAATTGGCTGGCTACTTCAGGATTTATTACTCTATTACAGCAGTCACTCTTATCACTGTGAGCAGGAACAGTGTCACAGAAACTGAAGTGGGGCAGACGGAGGTATGGACTCAACCTCTGCAGAAGAAGTGTTGTCTGTATTAGTCACTTATTTGAAAGGTGCTGACAAAAGTCACAATCAGAAATGTTGAAAGGATCAAAGTGCATGTCTACATGTCAGGTCCAAATCTTGTCAAAGGAAACTTCCCCTCCAACACGTTTAAAAGATGTATTCTCTTCTGGTAGTTGTCGCCATCAGTCTTCAAAATCCTGACTCAGTTCCTGTCTAGTACCCTGAAACCCTGAAACCATGCAACACATACACACACAGAGACAAACACACATCTCTCTTTGCTCATATCTGCAACGACCCTACTGCTCCACTCGCTGTGCTCGTCTCAGGCGTGCATGTTGCGCTCCTTGTTGGCAGGAGCGGTGGTTGTGGTGGTGGTGGACATCGAGGGGGAGTCTGAGATGGCAGACAGTGGGGGCCGGGGCTCGATCCCCCGGTTCTTCATGAAAGACAGCAGCTGGTCTGGGATCTCTGCCAGGACGTCCTTGGCCAGCCGGGCCATGCTCAGGACCTGGTTCCCTGAGCGGTCGATGTAGTCTCGGAAAGGAACGAACTAGATGACAACAGGAAAAATGGATGATGATGACAACAGAAAAATGTGCCTAAATTTTGTGAAAAGTGTTTTGCCTTGTGCCTATCAGTAAGCAGTTAAAAAAATCGGTATATATACATATATGTATATATACATATATGTACATATATATATTAGGGCCGGGAAATTTTGTTAGTGCAACTGGCACTTTATGTTGAACTCTTTATTGTTTTGGCCAAGGTTATTGAGAGAGTTGGACTGAAATTAATTTGATTTTTTTAAACCAGCTGTTGGTAAATCAACAAAGTCTGTTATGGCCTCTGAAGCAACAGAGAGATGTTTTCTAATAGTCAGGGTTTCCAATGTTCTGAATGTACTTAGTATTGTGTTTTACTTAAAAAACCAAAGTATTATAGTTTACAGAAGGTCTACCTACCTATAGGCTACCTGAATTTATGAAATATATTTCTAAATATGCTATTGCTACACTTAATGACAAAAATTGCACTGGTCTGTTGGACTTGAACATAAATAAACAATATTTTTGTTGCTTAAGCTTATGTAGTCAGTCATTATTCAATGGTATACTAAAAATCCATGTGAAAAAATTACTTATATATATATATATATATATATATATATATACATATTTGCTCCAAGTCTTTTTATTGATGTTTATGCATAAAGAGGTAATGTAATGGTAATAATTGTATAATGTATATACATATAAATAATAATAATAATAATACATAAATTTATATTTCTTAAACTTGTTGATTGCATGATGAGGGTATTTATACTTTTTTTAACCTTTTGATCAAAAATAAATATTTAATTCATCATTATTTATGACGAAAACAAAACTAGCAAGAAAGAAGAAAAAGAAAACTAATTGTTTTGCTATAAACAAAATTTGCCTTTTTTTCTTTCACAAATATTATGCTAGGATCTGATCATAACTGTGTTAACCTTCTGTAGCTTCCGATATACAGTTATGTTTTCCTAGTTAAATACTCTCATATGGGCCTTTGTTTAGAATTGAATGTTAAGCTGTCACTGAGACTAGTTTAGGATCCAATTCTGTCCGACATGTCTTTGTGGTACAGATTGAAGTTGAACAAAATCAACTCCATATAGATTTCTTCTGTCTTTTGTCACAGTTATTGACATCACAATTGTGGGCCGTGTGTATGTAACATATACTTTACCTGGACGATGTCTCTCTCAGCAAAGCGTCCCCTGGAGGACACTCTGACCTCATCCCCATCCAGCTCCTCCATAGCTGCAGACAGCAAACATTATTAACTGTTAGGTAGCCATCATATACTTTACATTATACTTATACTTTGTTCTTACACAACCAGAGTGACAAATACAAAATAGAAAAATATATTTAAATGCAAAAGTTTAATCATTTTGTTATTGTGTTCTATTTTTTCTAACCTGGGATCAACGTTATTATAGTTAACGAAAACTAACGAAATAACAAACTAGAATTGAAAAAACATTGTTGTTAACTGAAATAAAAATAAAAATGAGAGTTTTTAAAAAAACGATAACTAACCGAAACTGTATTTTGTGGTTGCAAAACTAACTAAAACTAACAAAAATTATAGTGAAAATGTCCTTAGTTTTTGTCTGTTGTTTGACTTTTTTCATACATAAACCTTTTTGGTTGATATGAAATCTATTTAATCTATCTGGTTTTATGACTTAATAAACTTATTGGGGCTGAGATGCATCAGACAAAGGAAATAAAGGCAACATTTATTGTGACCCTATTGAATCTGGCACCCAACAAATACCCCATTACAAAAAAACTAACACTAAAACTAATAAAAACTAAACTAAAACTAAGCATTTTCCAAAAAGTAAAATAATAATTAAAACTAGAAAATTTCCTCTGGGGAAATTCTGAAAGGGCCACGGGGGCTACTGCCGGTGTGTGTACACTATGATGAGATTCTTCAGAGATTTCAAACTATGCCCTTTAACCTCAAAATGTGTGTGTGTATGTGTGTGTGTGTGTGTGAGAGAAACATGTATGTGGGGAGTGTGCACGCATATGCGCGCATTTGTGTGTGTGTGTGTGTAGCGAAAATCGCATAAAGTTACCTGTGTGTGTGTATGTGTATAATTAAAATCACATAAAGTTACCTGTGTGTGTGTGTGTGTGTGTGTGTGTGTGTGTGTGTGTGTGTGTGTGTAATTAAAATTACCTGTGTGTGTGTGTAGCGAAAATCGCATAAAGTTACCTGTGTGTGTGTGTGTGTGTGTGTGTAATTAAAATCACAAAGTTACCTATGTGTGCGTGTGTGCGTGTTTGAAGCATGTGTATGCATGTGTGAGGAGTGTGCACACTTACGCGCATGTGTGTGTGTGTATCTGTAACTGTAATCACATTAAAGATCAAAGGCAATCAAATCAAAGCAATCAACTGAATTAAGTGACACCTGTTAAAGTTCCAAAAGAGTGACAGCAGCCAGAGGTGGACTGGAATTTCTGGCCTCGATCAGAAAGCATTTTTGGCAAAACCATAATACCTATCATTGATCCGACTTCACTTTGAGCGTCCTGAGTTCTTCCTGAACGTCTACATATGTTTTTTTTTAAAGAAAAATGAAAAAATAGCTTTGTTAGAGCGATCTAAAAAAACTGTTACAAATCCCTTTTTTTAGAAATCTTCCTGCGTTTTTAATATGTGAGCCAATGAGGCTGTTGGTGGTGTTGTTGGTGCATCTGTGCGTCTTACGCCCAAACTATAACTCTGACAGCTTTACCAGAGGATTGTGAGGGAGAAGACAAATTTTCCTACGTTTCTATGTATAAATTATTTCTGTAGAGTGGAATTTGAGGCCTGGAGCACAGCTTTCAAATTTATTTTTTGACAGTTTTTTCTCTCCCTCTACACTCTGGCGATGATGTCACACACTGTGACACGAACATTCCGTGCAATACACACCCATTATAATCTCAGAATTTCTCCAAAAATGATCATGGTCATTGAACAGGGATTGATAAAAAAACTATATGACCTATCGAAACGTGGATTAATACACTGATACACAAGACTTGTGCCTACTGTTTAAAGTTTAAATGGAGTAGGTGAAATTATGCCGGAGAAGTAGACGTTTAAAAATCTCCAATTATTGTTCTTTTTCGCTCATTTTTTGTCGGCCGTCCCATTCATTTCAATGCAAAATTTTGGGCAGTTTTTCGTAAAAATTCATATTCTGTAGAGAAAAGTAATAGCACACCGATCCCGATCAAACCGCACGTTTTGATATATAATTTGTCCTGCAACTCTTGAAGTTGTAGGACTAGTAGCGGGACGAAATTGCATCCGGAAGAGGAAGAAGAAGAAATCCACAGTATAACAGTAGTGTCCCGAGCACTGGTCCCTACAGCTATTGCTGTATGGGACCAGCGCTCGGTGCGATTGCCCCGAGGCCCTAATTAGCAAACACACTTGAAAAACTAAAAAAACTCATTAAAACTAACTGAATTTGAAAACAAAAATTGATAACAAAATTAAAACTAAAACTAATGAAAAATCCAAAACTATTATAACCTTGCCTGGGATGTGAACTTTCGTAAGTATTATGCAGCTACAGGAAATTGAGACCATAAGAAATCGGATTTTCTTGACTTTTAGTCTCCTGATTGCTTGCAAGACCCCCTTTAAGTTGGTTCTAGCTCTGTCCAGGTGTTTTCTGCTGCAACCAGCAGCTCTATAGCGCACTCTGTCAGTTTGTCCATCACTTGTTCAGTCAGTTGCTCTGTTGGTCATATGGTCCACAAAAAATGTCCCACCCTCTAGCAGCCACAGCTTTCCCCCTGGGAGTCTGAAATATGGCATGAAGGTCAAGTGTGTGGGTGCAGCATGTTCTCACTCCCAACTCGTCAAATAGCCACAGCCCTCTGTGTGTGACGCTAACCTGCAAGAAGCCTCTAACAATATGTACACTGGCTTTCCATTGACTGTAATGTTAATCCATCTGTGTTGATATTAGATGATTAGTGTAAATGTAGTAATCATAACTAGCAGTAGACAGATGATTACCTGTTCAGCCAACTGGCAAAAGGGCAATGCTAATGGCCTATAACAAAAATACTCATGACTGGTTAACAGATTCACATAGCGTGTCCAAACTCATACACCCATTTGTGGTAGTCTCTTTTGAGAGGCATCATAGTTCTCAGCAGAGAGTTCCTGTTTCTGTGTTTCAAGTTAACCCCGCCCCCAAAACTTCAGCCTCTCCACTCCTATAACTCATAAACTGTTTGTCATACAGCCTGGCAGGAGGCATCATTGGACCAAGGACAGTAGTTTTTAGCTGTGAACAGCAGCTCTACAACTACACTGTAAATAATCGCTGTATAATTTACAATAAAAATCGGTCCTTGTGACAAAATCACAGTAGTTAAAGCATTACTGTGGAAAAAACACAGTAGACAGTGTAGTACTGTGAATAGTAAAGTAGACTACTGTATTTTTCCATTGTTACCATAATTTTAATCAGAATCGTTCCTATACAAATGCTGTTTAAATAAATAACTTAAAGTAAAGTTTTTCATACAAAAAAAAGTATGGAAATCAATTGTAATACAGTAAATGTATTAATATTATTTTCTTTAGTGTACAGAGTAATTACTTGCAATTACTACTTATTTCTATAAAAATAATGATGAAATTATTATAAAATTAACAGCATTGTTTACTGTGTCGCATTGCCATATACAGTACCATTAAAAATCACAATGTTTAACTCTTTTCATGTTCTTACAGTTTTTTTTTATTTTATAGTAAAGAAACCAGTACTGTAAATAAGACTAAAATCACAGTGTTTGGTTTTTATTTTACAGTATAAAAACAGTACTGTAAATAAAAATACCGTAGTTCTACTGTAAATAATAATTACAGGAAGTTACTTGTTAATTGCTGTCAATAAATTACTGTAAAAATCACAGTGAATTATTTACAGTGTAGCTCTGACAGTCACACATGAACTTGCATAGGGGTACATGGTCAGACTGTGAGTGGACAGCTTATGAAGATCTTCTATTAGTCCACTGCTAGTGTGCTATACTTGTTTTTATTATTTCGAAATCCTAGTCAAAATAATTAAATAAAATGGAATTTAATTTAATTTAATTAATTTACCGCACAAAAACTTAAGCTGTCTGGCTAACTTGACTCACTTCCATTGTAAACAAAGTTAATTAGGCTACGTCTCACAGGAAAAATATCAGCCACTGCGGGAACATTATTTAATTTAGAATTTATTTTCTCAAACAGCAGCTGAAATACTTTAAGATAATACTGATAAATATTCCGATATAATACTGTGTGAGTATATAAACAGCTATGCCAATGTTTTTTAATTATTTTGGGTGAGGTGAGAAAAAGGGCAAACGACTTACTAATCCATGCAGTCATTTAATAACATATATAGAACTGAAGTGTTGGTTTGTGTTAAAAACATTAATCTTCATAATGAAGCTTCAACACAGCCTCTGTGATGTCTGGGACTAAGACCAAAGGAAAGACAAGTGCAGACCCAGCTGCTGACAAGCCATGCAACAGTCCTCAGGGACTAATAGAGATTTAGACAAAAGACAGGTTGATGTTCCCTTCTGTTCCCTGCTGCTCTCGAAGTGGAGGTAGAAACAATAACTTATTCTGGAAACCAACCTCATTAGTGCTTATGTAGGCCAGAGGAAGGAAGGGAAGGTAAAGATCCTGACTGGAAAACACTGCATGAGTTCTGCTTCAGTCTATTTATAGTTTCTTGTCAACAAAGCAAATCAGATGAGCAAGTGGCAAACAGTCTGTGGCTTTCTAAAGAGGGACCCTTTTCGTATTTTAATTAATAGAGAAACTGAAAGGAAAGGAATACTGATGGTAGAGTGGTGAGGCTCCACATGGCACGCAGAAATGGCAAATGGTGGTTGGGAGAGGCAGGGGAAAAGAGCAGAAGAACATGGCAGACAGAAGGGGTTAAAAATAGAGGTAGTGAATGAGGGTAAACCTTGATGTGTGGGGGGAGGTCCACAGAGACACCGAGCCTGATAGGAAATCTCCTGTTAACCTGAATAACACATGACAAGTGTGCGTGTGTGTGTGTGTGTGTTTGTGTTTGTGTGTGTGTGTGTGTGTGTGTATGTGCATATAGACTCTCCACTGTGCCTACTCTCTCAGGAGATCATTTTCAAGGCTCCAGCTTCTAGTTTACATGTACACACACTGTGTTAATACAGTAATTGGCTTCAGCATCAGCACTCATTATCTATTATGAGCACATTTACCATAAATACTTCAATGTTCGCACTTGGACGGTTAGATAAGATTTTTGCTGTTGGCTACCATCTTGGTCACCATTTTGAAAAAAAGTATAATCTTAATGATAGTTCCCAAATGCAATGCAGATAAATCCAACATAAATCCTTGATATATAATCAACATCACATTATATCCAGCATTAATATGAAAATTGATCTAAAAGCAGTTGTCACTGGCAGCCAATTTGGAAAATGGCCGCCATATTGATCATTTATGAGGGTCCATATCTGTATTTTTTGTGTGTATTTGGCCATAGCGGTACCAAATTTGATGCTTATATTACATATTATCCATTGTTAATGTGAAATATATTATATATTATCTATCTATAAACAGTTGTCACTGGTGGCCATCTTGAAAAATGGCTGCATTATTGAAAATTTGTCGTGCCTCCACATCAAATTTTTTCCTATATGCCTTCGGCAACAATCATACCAAATTTGACGCTTTTATCATAAAATGCACAATCCTTCTGGTTATCTGCCCAACTAAAACCCTGTTGTATTTCCTCTCACCCATGAAGACGCTACATACAATAAAGGTTGAGATTGAAGGATTCTTAGTTCAAAGTTGGTGATGAAACAATTACATCCCAATGTCCATTTAGCAGATTGTTTTGCAACTACTGCTTCCAAGATCAACTATGGACCTTCTATCTTAGGTTAAATGTTAAAATTCGTACACCTCTCAACAAAAAACTAAAAAAGAAATTAAGATTGGAAAAATAAAATGAATATAGAGAGTATGATATTTAAAGCAGTTATACTTTTCTATCATTCAAGCCTGTTAGCATGCTAACATTTGCTGTTATTTATAAAAACAAAGTACAGCTGAACCTGATGGAAATGTCACCAGCTATGCACATAAGTAACTTGTAAGTATCGGAACAAAATCATCTTATACCTGATGATGGTGCAGGATTTACCACCATTCATACTGAGGTGATGAATGTCTGTACACTAAAGTGTCTGCAAGGAAGTAATTCCACCTGTATTCAATAAATTGCTATCCTCCAACATAACAGAGGGCTCTCATGTTCAAACTGACAATCTTCTCACCTTATATACGATTCCTTAGGCAATACTATTAGGAAACATTACATACATTTTACTGTTATGCTGATGATACCAATTACAGTATATCTATTGATCAAATCAGATGAAAGTGTTCAGCTAGCTACACTTCATGTCTTAAAGATGTAAAAACCTGGATGACCTGCAATTCTCAGACAGACCAAATTAAATGTATTGTACTTGCCCCAAACATCTTTGAAACATATTATTGAAAGATGAAGTTACTGTCGATGGCATTGCCCCGGCCTCCAGCCTATTCTCCGGTCTCTTGGCCAATGAAATACATCAGAATACATGTGGGAGTATTGCAATGCAACATGGGACTTTTTCAAAACTTTGAAATCATCACCAAAAAAAGACACAAAATGACCAAAAAAGACACAAAATAACTTTTAAAAAAATGACACAAAAAGACATAAAATGACTAAAAAAAGGACACAAAATGACACAAAATGACAAAAAAAAATGACCAAAATGACTAAAAAATTACCATAAAGACAAAACGACTAAAAAAAGACACAAAAAGGCACAACATGAGAATACATGTGGGAGTGTTGCAATGCAACATGGGACTTTTCCCAGACACTTCTGTTGAATTTCCAGAAAAACTTCAGGTTTTAGGGGGTTATTTTAAAATCGTCCACAGGTTTTACAGGCATTTTTTTTACAGCCGTTTTAGACCTAAATGGGTTAAATAAGTGCAATTCAGAATTGAATTTAAAGTCCTTGTCCTCACTTAAAAAGCCCTTAATGGTCAGGAACCATCATGTCTGCACTCATTACCCTATTACCCTACTAGAGAACTGCGCTCCCAGCATGCAGGGTTACTTGTGGTTCCTCGAGTCTCCAAAAGTAAATTGGGAGCCAATTATCAAGCCCCTTTTCTGTGGAACCGCCTTCCAGTTTCAGTCCAGAAGGCAGACACCGTCTCCACATATCTCAAATGTGCTCAGTTACCACCAACTTTCTAATAACTTTACTGGAACTGCTTGTGGCAATTACTGCTGATTTTCATGAATTTTAATGTTTTTGCAGTGAGGCTCATTTGCATAGAAAGAGGCCAATTTTGTTCCAATTGTTTATATATTATCTAATTCAAACTGTGCAAATAGCACAGGAGCACATCGATGCTATTTGCTTGTCAGTGCAGTGAGTAGTGCATATCATCCTTTAAAGATGTTCTGAGTTTATTTTTGTCCTATTTCCTATTTGTTTTTTTATCCTATTTGTTCAGTCTTTTGGGAATTTGACATTGAGTGTACAAAACTAAGGAGAACAACCTCTTGCAATTTCAGAGATCATTCTTCTTCTTCTGCGAGATGATATTTTTGAGCTGCTTAGCATCCTTGAAAACTAGCCAATCAGAAGCAAGGGGCCACTGAAAGATGGAATGAATTGGACTGAAATAACAAAGTGAAATGTACAGTAGTGTTCATTATAATAGCAGTCAAATGTGACTAACCAGATTAATCCAGGTTTTTAGTATATTTTTTATTGCTACATGGCAAACAAGGTAGCAGTAGTTCAGTAGATTCTCAGAAAACCAACAAGACCCAGCATTCGTGATATGCACACTCTTAAGGCTGTGCAACTGGGCAATTAGTTGAAAGGGGTGTGTTCAAAAAAATAGCAGTGTGGCATTCAATCAGTGAGGTCATCAATTTTGTGAAAAAACAGGTGTGAATCATGTGGCCTCTATTTAAGGATGAAGCCAGCACTTGTTGAACATGCATTTCTCTTTGAAAGCCTGAAGAAAATGGGTCGTTCATGACATTGTTCAGAAGAACAGCATACTTTGATTAAAAAGTTGATTGGAGAGGGGAAAACGTATAAAGAGGTGCAAACAATTATAGGCTGTTCAGCTAAAATGATCTCCAGTGCTTTAAAATGGAGAGCAAAACCAGAGACGGGGCAGAAAAAGGAAGACAACCATCAAAATGGATGGAAGAATAAGCAGAATGGCAAAGGCTCAGCCAATGATCAGCTCCAGGATGATCAAAGACAGTCTGGAGTTACCTGGAAGTGCTGTGACAGTTAGAAGACGTCTGTGTGAAGCTAACCTATTTACAAGAATCCCCCGCAAAGTCCCTCTGTTAAAAAAAAGGCATGTGCAGAAGAGGTTACAATCTGCCAAAGAACACATCAACTGGCCTAAAGAGAAATGGAGGAACATTTTGTGGACTGATGAGAGTAAAATTGTTCTTTTTGGGTCCAAGGGCTGCAGACAGTTTGTGAGACGAGCCCCAAACTCTGAATTCAAGCCTCAGTACACAGTGAAGACAGTGAAGCATCATGATATGGGCATGTTTCTCCTACTATGGTGTTGGGCCTATTTATCGCATAACAGGGGTCATGGATCAGTTTGCATGTCAAAATACTTGAAGAGGTCCTGTTGCCTTATGCTGAAGGGGACATGCTCTTGAAATGGGTGTTTCAACAAGACAATGAGCCCAAACACACTAAACCAGCAAAATCTGGTTCCAAACCAACAACACTGATGTTATGGAGTGGACCTTAATCCAATTGAGAAATTGTGGGGCGACATCAAAAATGCTGTTTCTGAAGCAAAACCAAGAAATGTAAATTAATTTTGGAATGTTGTTAGAGAATCTTGGAGTGGAATAACAGCTGAAAGGTGCCACAAGTTGGTTGACTCCCTGCCACACAGATGTGAAGCAGTTATAAAAAACTGTGGTCATACAACTAAATATTAGTTTAGTGATTCACAGGATTGCTAAATCCTAGAAAAAAAAAAGTTTGTACAAAATAGTTTTGTGTTTGTAAAGTCAATGGCAGACACTGCTATTTTTTTTTTTAAAACACCCCTTTCAACTAATTGCCCAATTGCACAGTCTTAAGAGCTGCATATCACGAATGCTGGGTCTTGTTGGTTTTCTGAGAATTTACTGCACCTACTGGTACCTTGTTTGCCATGTAGCAATAAAAAATATACTAAAAACCTGGATTCATCTGGTTAGTCACATTGGGCTGCTATTATATTGAACACTACTGCACCTTGTTCCAAAATTTCGTATTTTCATTTTTATAGATCAAAGTTAATTCATCTTTGAGCCACTAATTAGCTCTAAATTTTCCCCAACTGAACAACTTACATTCTCCAAAGGGGATCGACAAAAGTAAATCTTAAACTCTTTTCTCTTCAAACATTATTTGAATAAACGACAAGTTTGTTGCCCATTTTAAGATGAATCTTTCAAATCCAAGAATATGTGTGAAATGTATTTTTAGCAGCATGAGAAGACAAGCAGATGAGCTTGAGGGAACAGAAAGAAAAAATATGCAAGGAGGGATGAAACAATCGAGAACAGAATGAGTTATGATAAATTTTGATTTCAAAAGGCTGATCCCCACATGGTGCTCCCTGAGAGGCTCGGCTCTGACTGGTGGTGAGTGATGTGTGGAGGTCTACTCAACCAGAGAGCAGACCTCAGGAAAACAGCAGCTGAATACATCTTGAGCGCCAAAATCACAAGAGGAGCATTTGATTTATCCTCTTTTGCAAGTGACGTGTCTGCTTTTGAAGCTTTTTAGGCATCACAGACGGTAAATCAGGCACACATCAAGAAGTTCTGTATGTTGAGTGACAGAGTGTGTAAAAAGTTTTGTGGGACCCTGATTGGCACTGATAGACGGTTCACAAAGTATGTAAGTAGTATCAAAGATGATTCATCAAACGCAGCAGTGAAGCTCTGTTCTTGTCACTTTAATTTCCCCAGGTCTTGCCAGGATCAAGGGAAGCGATCTCCTTTTTACACAGAACTCTGTGATCAAACTGGTGGCTGAGGAAGATAAATCTATAAATAAGTTCACCACACATGTACCTCCTTGTTCTCTAACTCCCTACACACCCTTCTGTTTCTCCCCCTGCCATGCCATGCTCATTTAGTTCCATCATCTACACTTGAATTTCTCTCTTTCTGTCACACACAAGTGCTGACCTTTGACCCTAGCCTTATCACACTGAATAATAGGTCCCAATGAGGGCTTTCTGTTTCCTCAGCTAGAATCATTTCTTGCATAACCTTCCTTCATCTGGTGATTTCTTTCAAATCATTTCGCCAATTAACTTTTAAAGAGTCATGCATGCATTCCAATAGTGTTCAGTTCTTTCTAGCCGACTGAACTAGACATCACATTATGAACTTGTCTCAGCACAGATCAAACTGTCTTGCTGGAGGATCCAAAGCTGCTTGTTCTTAGAGCATGTCTTTGAATAACTGAGTTCAGCCAACAGATCATACAATATAATAATCTTTTTTTTAAAGTACAATGTAATGTGACTTGAAATGCTGAAGGTTCTTAGATGTCATTGGGCATTAACCCTTTGATGCACAACATATAAACACCTTCTAATGCTCAACATGCATCAAAAATGACCCACATTAATTTCCCATGTTATTTCATGCTGGCTGTGTGTTAGAATATATATATATATTATTACAACAGATCATTATATCAATTTTTCCTTTCATATTTTATGAAGAAAAATAGTTTTTGTATTATTACATCAAGTTTACACACATGGGTCAAAAATGACCTTGTGCATTAGAAGCGTAGTGATACAAAAAGTGATACAAAAAGTGATACACTAAATGAACAATTTCAGTATATGTGTAACTTTGTTTGTCTTATTTTTAAGGTTTAACTTTAAAAGAGTTGTTAGAACCACCAGATTACATTGGAAAATCACATATTTTAACATTTGAGATTTATTAGAGCCACCAAATAATAATTTCCATTGGAAAAACACCAATTTAACAACATATGATAGTTCATATTTGTGTCTTCTTTGTCAGGTTTTAAATTGATGATTTGTGAATTGATGACAACATATAAACACCTTCTAATGCACAACATGGGTCAAAAATGACCTTGTGCATTGGAAGTGATAAATAAAAGGGATTTTATTCAAAATTGGTGAAATGAAAACAAAAAATTAGGATGTATGATGATCAAAAACAAGTTATTTGAGGAAAATACGCAATACTGAATGATGAAATTAATTTATTGCAAAGATATAGAATATAAAAAAAAAGTCGGTCACTTTAGACCATGTTATGCATCTATGGGTTAATCATCTCTTCGTTGAAATGAGTTGCAGCAATAAAAAGGTAAAATATAACATAGAAAAGCTGATTATTTAAAGCAACTAAAGGAACTTTTAACTGGTAACACTCTTAATTTGATGCCTCTTTATGACCTATGTATACTGTAAAAAATGTCTGTAGATTTTACGGTGAAAAACTGCTAAACCATGACAGTAAAAGACAGTAAAATGATAAATGGGTTAATTCAGCTTCAGTAACAATGAAACACCGAAAATGTATATATCAGCCCAAACAGTATTTTTTACATTTAAAAAAACAAAAACAAAACATTACTCGACTGTAAAATACACTGGCACCGTGTTTGTAGCAAAAATATACTGTAATATATATACAAGCCATCACTGTAATTTTTGCATTTATTTTTTGTAAAAATACTTTTTCTCACTGTTAAATGTACTAAAATCTTTAATTTATGCGTCATTTATAAAGTATTTTCTTGTAAATTATATGGCATTTTTTGACACAGCATTTTTTTGATGGAAAAACGTAAAAACATAATCTTAAAAAAAACTTCTTAATTGTGAAATCAAAAGTGCAAATATAATTTTAGCAAAATATTAGAAAAAGTTGCACCATATTTATGACGGTAAAGTTCTGGCAATCACAGCTGCTGTTTTTGTAAAAGGTTCTAATAGTAATGCACAAACACAGAGAAGTAACGACAATGTTGTTTTAAAAGTGTTTAACAGCTCTATTCAAAGATTTGTGTATTTTAGACTTAATATTATAAAGTAATGTTATATTTTAGTCTTTGTATTTTTTTTTATCTTACCGTAAAAACAACAGTTTTTTCTTTAACAGTGTAAGCAAACAAGACCATCAGCAAGAAGGTAGCTCTTCCAGTATAGTTGTTCTTAAAGCCAGTTCTCTTGACATGGTTGACAACATCAGACCACATCAGCAAGTTCTCCAGATCCTAATTTAGCCCATATTCCAGCTGGGACTGGCAGTGACCAGCCAACTGTGGACAGACCTAGATCAGCTTTGCTAACATGTTCGATCTGCAGTCAGAGCTCTGGTGCCAGGCGTCAGAGCTCCAGCAGCAGGTGAAAAGCTCTTGCGCTGGCAGCAGCGGCCTCTGTTTCAGCCAGCAATAGAGCTCCTTCAGCTTGCTGGAGGGAAGTGAGGCATGGAACAAGCAGAGCTGGGACTGAGTGGGGCACATTGTCAAACTCTGTTGCAGTAATATGAGAGGCTTTCTAATGACAGTCTGGTGCTCATGGAAACAATCCCTTTTGTCCACAGGGGCCACCAAACGTAACACAAAATTAAAGTCCCCTGCTCTGCCCTACAAAGTCTAACTGCTATGCAAAGGGTAAAACTGAGAAAAACTGCTTTAAACGTTTTTTACTTACTACTTTTACTTTAGCCAACCAAATTAGTTATAGGTAGGTTAGTAATATAAGACTTATTTCTACATGTATTGATGATGGAATTTTTATGCTCAAAAATCATGACAATTTATTTGACCTCTGACCCCCAAAAATGTAGATACTGCACTCTGGTTTTGCTGTACAAGGTTCTAATAGTAATGATAAACATTACTTTTTATCTTTAGGTGATTTTTATCTTTAGGTGATTACCTAATCACAATCTAGATATTAATTTCCTTTTCAAATGAATGTATACTTTCTATTATTCTTGTCTTCACATTCAACACAATGAAGAAATATAAGGCTACTCTGTATCACAGTGGATATTGTAGTTACTGCAATTTTTACATCATTATTTCTCTGAAATAAAGCAAAATTGAAATCTAAAACTTTGTCACAAGCTAAAACAGACAAAACGGAGTTAATTTTTAATTATAACTCAATTTCGACCAAAAATGTAGTTACTGCAGTCAAATTTTGTAGGGCAGTGTAGCTGCTTTACGTATTTTAAATCCAACATTGTTTAGATACATGTTTACCTGCTTGTAGTTGTCTTTCCCTGTCTCTGATACAATGAGACTGAAGTGTCCTATAGGTTGTAATTCATGATAGTAACTCTAACTATACAGTTATAGTTATCTCATATTAATGAGCATATCTACAATTGATCAGTATGCATTTCAATGCTTCTTCAAAGTTTGAATAATGTTTCTATGGAATGCAGTGGCTGAGTTAAAAATATACGCAGACTGAAATATATGCATCAACTTTAGTTACTTGTAATAAGTCATAACGAGTGCATATATGCTTGTGAATACCCAATAATTGGTCATCCTATTTAAAAATGTGAACCAGCAACCTGGTCTGCCACTTGACAGGCACTGACCCAGACTTTCTTGCAACACTAAAAAGGTGTGTCAGGCAAGACAGCCCAACAATGTCCTCCACAGAGGACATGTTGGTCAAATTACTTGAAGTGCTCTTTCCGCCAATAAACAATATGCCAAATTTAGGTTGGCAGTTCTCCTCCCCTGCTGAGCACAGCCAAAGCCAAGCCCTGCATTCCCTTCCTGAGTCGTTGATCAGATTCAGATAAACTTTAAACCAAGCAATGGCCGTAGGTGAACTTATATATAAAAACCCTTGTGACTCTCCATGTATTTAATGGATTAAACAATGCCAGGAATTGTATGCTGGCTGTGTGGTGATGTCAGAGGCTTATGTCATTTTCATATGTGTTGTTTTTTTTCAGTGACAATGTTTCCTTTTTCAATGTCAAATTTTATTTCTGATACCAAAACATATTGCAACTGCTCTAGCTCCATGGCTTTGTGTGACTTTTTTTTGTCATGTTATCATCAGCATTGATATCTATATGACTAACGTTGTCATGATTATATTGTTTACTAGAGCAGAAAGTTCTTTATAAATCTGGACTCCTCATTTTTTGGTCAAAGTGCACCAGATTGATGTACTTAACAGTGTTTAACTTTAAATTCTAGCAATTTTCTACATGCCCCCGGACCTCCAAAGAGGGTCTGAGGTCCACCAAACAATCGTCTCACAAAATCCGATAAGAAACACTATCTTTGGTGACTAACCAATCTACTTACCTCACCCACCAGGTATAGCACTGGTTGTTATTAGGGCCGGGACTTTAACGCGTTAATTAAGATGAATTAATTACACAAAAATTAACACATTAAAAAAAATCTACGCATTTTAATCATACTTATTTTTGCACCGTGGAACGTTTCTCACTGGATGAGTTTCAGGCGGACCGATTATACTGGAGCACCAACTAGCGTTCATGAGTTCAGACGACAACAAACCACAGTGAACATGAAGGAAGAAGCTGATGAGACGCTTTGGTTGGCCCCGTGGATGATGGGACATTTTGTTACAAAAAACCAACGGATGGAAGCGTCGATAAGAGCATGGTTGTGTTGCTATGCAACAAGGAATTCACATATCACCGCAGCACATCCAGCCTCAAGTATCACCTCAATGCAAAACATATAGCAGCTAGCGGCTAGTGTGGTAGCTAGCGTGGATTGTGTTTTACTTAAAAAAACAAAGTATTATAGTTTACAGAAGGTCTACCTACCTTTAGGCTACCTGAATTTATGAAATGTACTATATTTATAAATATGCTATTGCTACACTTAACGGCAAAAATTGCACTGTTCTGCTGGACTTGAACAAAAATAAACAATATTTTTGTTGCTTAAGCTTATGTATTCAGTCATTATTCAATGGTATACTAAAAATCCATGTGAAAAAAATTACTTCTCACTGTTCTCAGGTCAAATATTTATATGCGATTAAAATGCGATTAATTTCGATTAATTAATTACAAGGCCTCTAATTAATTAGATTAATTTTTTTAATCGAGTCCCGGCCCTAATATATATATATATAAACCCTCCATGTATTTAGTGAATTAAACAATGCCAGGAATTGTATGCTGGCTGTGTGGTGATGACAGATGCTTATGTCATTTTCATGTAATGTGTTGTTTTTTTCAGAGACAATATTTCCTTTTTCAATGTCATATTTTATTTTTGACACCAAAACATATTGTAACTGCTCTAGCTCCATGTCTTTGTGTGACTTTTTTTTGTCATGTTATCATCAGAATTGATATCTATATGACCAACGTTCTCATTATTATATTATTTACAAGAGCAGAATATCCTTTATAAATCTGGACTAGAGAGCTAGAGCTAGAACTCCAGCTTCCACACCAGCTCTCAGTTACTAAGTACTTAATACATTAAAGTCTATGCCCTTTCAGTCCCACTGTATTTTTTAACACAGCATGTGTACACAGCAACAATACCATTCATATCTCAAAATGCTCATTGTTGCACAATGAACGCCATGCGTGCCAGACACACACACAGACACACACAGACACACACAGACACACAGACACACACACACACACAAACACACACAAACACACACTTACCATCAAACTCAGCGGGGCCAACTCCTACAATGATGATAGACATGGCCAGGGAGGCTGCCTGTGGAGACAACACAGGAGGGGTGTGAGGCAGGCAACTGCTGGCCCACTCAAAAATCCTGTGTATATATTTTATATATTTTCATGCCTTCGCTGCAAAAAAGGTGTGTCTAAAAACAAGATAAAAACACTAAATTTGAGGGAGATGATCTTGCTGCATGGACAGATAATTTCACTTGACAAGATTTCTTAAATTAAGATTGTTAAATCTAGAAATAAGCATGTTGAACACAAGATAAATTTCTACTAAATATCTACTCTAACACTTCTAAATCTATTTTTTTTTATCTTGGTAAGAAACAAATAATTTGCAATAATTCGCTTGCAGCTTTAATTTATCTTGTTTTAATAGTTATTTCTTATTTTTAGCGTACACCATGCTTATTTCTAGATTTAATAATCTTAATTTAAGAAATCTTGCCAAGTGAAATTATCTGTCTATGCAGCAAGATCATTTCCCTCAGATTTCGTGTTATTATTTTATTTTTAGACACCCCTTTTTTGCAGTGTTCACACTGGTTCTTTATTTGTCCAGAGTTCAGTTGTCCCTCCTCATTCTGACTGCACTGTATGTTTCACCTGTATGAATATAGATTACTGTTTTTGCTGCTGTTGTGCTGTTTTGTACAGAAATTAACCTTGAAGCAAACATAGTGCTGAGATATGTTGCTCACTTTCTGTTCTATTTGTAATTAAAAGCTGTAGTAACTGATTAGTACATGATTTAGCTCCTTGGGCCACCAGATAAAACTGTAATCAAACACTGACATTATCCTCTTATCAAGTTTTTAACTAACAGTTATTTCTGACCACCAGATGAATTTTTGCTGCCAAATGTCCCACTGTGTTCACCAGCTAGTTTCTGACTGTGTCTGTCTCGTTGCTGATGAGAAGGCAGTGGACAGTGGATTTATCAGAGCTTTTTTCACTGAAAACTGCTGCTGCTCCTGCTGGAAATGGTGCAGACAGCTGGAGAGCTGAACCGCACAATGAGTGATTTTGTCACTACGTGCATCCTTTTTGATATTACACGTTTGAATCATAGTTTAAAACTAGTGGTTGAAATTCAGGATGACAATAGATTATAAAAATTTTTGCCATGTGTGACTTATATTCAGAGTTTGGTGAGTTTTGGGGTATGTTCAGGCAGTGAAAAATGTGATAATTTGGGATCAAGAATAATACAAATAATAATAATAATAAATAACCAACAGAAAAACAATAGGGACCTCACTTGTTCCTGTTCGGGCCCTAAAAATAATTGATCGTTGCAGCCTTATTTTTATGTGCTACTTGTCTGCAATAAAAAAGCTATACACGACTTTTTCACATCATATTTTGGACTGTATTCCAAACTATAATTAAAATTGAAAACATAGAACAAATTCTATCAAAAGTAAAGTGTATTATCCTCTCTTCAAATGCATTCTTTCAGGTCAAGTAATGTAAACTTTAAAAATATAAATCCAAATACTTACATGTTTTATGCGAACTACCTCTCATAATTTCATTTTTCACTCGCTTTCAACAAACACCAGACTCCTCATGGCTTCATGACTCTGAAGACTGAATCTTTTTCTGAGTCTTAAATTATGTCTCCATTGTTCATTTTCCAGGATTTATGGGGACTACCACAAGATCAGATCGGTTAAATCCCCTCCTAATGAGTCTTGTCATTTTCTTTTTACATTTCATGGACTGGAGCCTCAGGGATGTATGATGTCTACCACCAGATCTCAGTGAGAGGTAACAGTAGGAATTAGAATTTAAAACCTAAAATGTAATATTCCCCCGTTATATCAAACATGTACTCATTGCCATACAAAAATGTAGTTTTACATAAATCTCTGGTGCATGTCCTGAGCTGGTGGAATCAAGGTTATTAAACTTAACGAAAACTAACGAAATAACGAAAACTAGAATTGAAAAAACATTTTCTTTGACTGAAATAAAAATAAAAACAAGAGTTTAAAAAAAAAAAACATAATTAGCTGAAACTGTATTTTGTGGTAACAAAACTAACAAAAAATAACAAATTATGGTAAAATTGTCCTTCGTTTTTGTCTTTGTCAACTTTTTTCATACGTAAACCTTTTTGGTTGATATGAAATCTATTTCATCGATCTGGTTTTATGACTCAATAAACTTATTGGGGCTGAGATGGATCAGACAAAGGAAATAAAGGAAACATTTATTGTGACTTTTTTTTAAATCTGGCACCCAACAAATACCACATTTCCAAAAAAAAACTAAAACTAAAACTAATAAAAACTAAAGTAAAACTAAGCATTTCCCAAAAATAAAAACTAATTAAAACTAGCAACCACACTCTAAAAACTAATTAAAATGAACTGAATTTGAAAACAAAAATTGACAATGAAATTAAAAATAAAACTAATGAAAAATCTCAAACTATTATAACCTTGGGTGGAATGGCAAAAAATAATATTATGCACTGCTTTGATCTTGTCTCTGATATTTTGTCATCCATTTCAATAAAGATTTAGTTTCCTTGAATGGACATTGTTTAGAGTTGAATGATGTGGTGTCTTTACATACAGTCACTCTGTTTTGTTGGCAGTGTTGTGTCCACTCACGTTGACCACAGCCTCTTTGGTCTGAGCCATGTCTGAGATGACGCCATCTGTGATCATCAGCAGCACAAAATACTGGGAGCCGTCAGTCACTTCTGCAGCACACCTACCATAACACACACACACACACACACAGAAGTTAGATGACTAATATCTTTGTGTAGACATACTACAGAGTCAACCTGGTCTTACAGGAATCCGTGAAATAGCCACGGATTTGCTTAACTCAAAATCCATGGAATAGCCACGGAATCACTCAAATTTCCGTGAAACTGACACGGATATCAATATTTCATAGAAGTTGAAGGATTTTGAAGTTCTTTGCACAGAAGAGGTTGGCAGCATTCACTCTTGTGTTACAATAAATAGACAGCATGTATATTCCAAAAAGCATTTATTCCAAAAAGAAAAACAAAAAAACAAACATAATATCTAACATCTACCAGTGATTAAATACATATGTATGTGTGTGTGTGTGTGTGTGTGTGTGTGTGTGTGTGTGTGTGTGTATGTGTGTGAGAGAGGGGTGAACAAAGGCATGTATCTATGTGAAGCATAACTGACATTAATTTTCCCAATAACCTGACTACAAAGATATCACAATGAATGAATGAATGAATGAATGAATGATACTGGCTTGTACAATGATATACCCTCAAAACATTTCACATCATATTTTTCTGAGAAATTTGATTTAGTGTGTGCTTGTTATCATCAATTTAGATAGGTTAATCATGGTATGATTTTGCTGTAACGATCTGGATAAAGAGTTGAGGTCAAAGACAAACTCGACCCCCTGCAGTTTGCACACAAACAACACTTGGGAGTGAACGATGCTGTCCTCTACATGCTTCACCGTGCCCTTGCTCATCTGGAGAAAACTGGTGCTGATGTGAGAATCATGTTTTTTCAACACCATCCAACCCAACAAACTCAAAAACAAGCTCAGAGATGGGAGTGGATCTTTCCTTTATCTCCTGGATCACAGATCACCTGACAGGAAGACCACAGTATGTCAGGTTAGGGAACTGTGTTTCTGGGACATTAATGAGCAACATAGGGGCTCCACAAGGCACTGTTCTGGCTCCATTCCTGTTCACACTGTACACAGGGGACTTCAACTACAACTCTGAGTCCTGCCACATCCAGAAGTACTCTGACGACACTGCTATTGTGGCGTGTATCAGGAATGGAAAGTAATCTGAATATAGGGATCTGATAAAAGCCTTCAGGGACTGGAGTCAGAAGAACTATCTCCTACTGAACACCTCAAAGACTAAGGAAATGATCAGAGATTTCCACAGGTTCAAGCCCCCTCTTCAGCCAGTGAACACCTGTGGGGTGGACATGGAGATGGGGCTAAGTATCTAGGTGTATACCTGGATAATAAGTTGGACTGGTCCCTAAACACAGACGCTCTCTACAAAAAGGGGCAGAGCTCCTCTTTTTCTTCTTGAAGCTCAGATCTCTGGACATGTGTAGTAAGATGCTGCAGATGTTTTATCAGTCTGTGGTGGTAGTGTGTTGTTTTATGCTGCAGTCTGCTGGGGAGGCAGCATCACACACAGAGATGAAGGCGGTTGGACAGACTGGTCTAAAGAGCTGGTTCTGTGGTTGGAGCCAGGTTGGACACACTGGAGGAGGTGGTGGAGAGATGACCTGTCAACATGTTCCAGGCCATCCTGAAATACCCAGATCATCTGCTACACAAAACCTTTATGGACCAAAAAAACAGCAGTGGACGGCTCCTCTCTCTCTGTTGCAGGACGGAGAGATTCAAAAGATCCTTCTCTCCTACAGCCATCAGGCTGTCTCATTCTAACAGAGATTCTACCAGACTAACTGAATTTACCCTCAGGGATGAATAACGTAATTTTGATTTGGATTTTGGTATGATTTTGCTGTAACGATCTGGATAAATGATAACTGAATTATCGACCAGATGTTGAGTGCTTTGCGTCAGCTCCTCTGTTGTTCAGGCTGTGCTTGATCTTCCAGTGCTGACGTCAGTCTGAACACAACGTTATGTGAAGGTATGTTTAAGAGAAACTCTTTTTCTTGTTTAAATCATCCTAAGTGAATTTGTTCCCTCCAGGATGCTACTTGCTGATTCACACATAAAATCAAAGGGCTCCACATCATCATCTGAGCTTTTGAATGAAATGTACGTCACACTCTGGTAATTGTACAACCATCACATGCTAAGATGGTTTTCTGCAGGTTGTTCAGTATGTGGATTTAATGTTAAGCTGGTTTACACAGAAGACAGGATGTAGAGTCCTGGCCAACACATGCTTTTCATAATATTGTCCACATAAAACAGTGTTGTATAATAGAGTATTTTTGTTCTACACTGGCTGGTGTGTGTGTGTGTGTGTGTGTGTGTGTGTGTGTGTGTGTGTGTGTGTGTGTGTGTGTGTGTGTGTGTGTGTGTGTGTGTGTGTGTGTGTGTGTTACTGGTAATGCTAGCATCACAGCAGGGAGAGGGAAGACATGCTGCCTGACTCACTGTTTGATTGGCTCACACTCTCAGTCTGGCCTGAGGCTGAGAGCAGGCAAAATGGCAAACTGTCTCTCTCTGCCTGCCTTCCTGTCTGCTGTCTGTCCTCCTGTCTGTCTCACGCATTTCCTTTTTTTTTCTCCAGTATTTTTGAAAAACAGGAAAATATAGATACAATTATAAAACTAGGCTGAATTTACATGGCTGATAAAAAATAACACAAAAAACCTGTAACTTTGAATTTGACTGAATTTCCCTCCTCTTTTTTTGAGTTGCAGACATAGAACAATATTTTTAAACTTTCCATAATAATTTTATACTCTTGCTTAAATAGTTCTACTTGTAATAGCCTACTTGTTAGTGTATACTTGTGCATGTTTATTATTATTATCATTGTAAAAATCTTCAATTCAACCAGGCGGCAACCTCCGGGTCTGAGCAGGGAGGCAAACCAGGAAGTGCCTTAAGCTGCATTCTAAAAGTTTGGCTGCTACTTCATATGATCTCAAAGTAGCATATAAAATGTAAAATGTCTTGTTCAGTGTTTGGTTGGACTAATAGACACTCCAAGGAGTCGCTGCTCAGTTTTCTGAGGTAAGAAAGATACATTTTGTTTTTGTTTTTTGCTAGTCAAAACTAACATCCCAGTTAATGCTCCAGTTAATGCTAACATGAATTAGCAGTGACTTCTCTCAGTCAGGTTGAGGTGTAGAGAGGCTGTAGTCAGTGATCAGATCCCTCTCACTCCTCCACAGTCCAGATATGGTCTGCTCCCCGTATCGGAAACAAGATGGCGACGAGTATAACGCTGAACTCGAGGCTTCCAACGGGCCACAAACCAATGAGTGACGTCACAGTGACTACGTCCATTATTTATACAGTCTATGGTCGAGTGTGATTCACTGCTCAGCTCCATGCTGCATCTCTATTTTATAAGTGACTTTCTAACTCTTCCTATGACTTTCCTAGAATATGTTTTAATTCCTCTGGTTGTGTGGAAATGTGATGTTTTCGCATAAATGCATAAACAAAGGCATTAACATGTCTTCCAGGTAAAACTGTAAACAATCAGACTAATGTGGGCTGTTAGGAGTTTAGTATGACTCCTAGCAGGTGATTGGATGAATCATCTGTCTGTCACCGTCACACACTGTCTGTGCTGAAACCAGTCGGGAGAGGAACAAAAACCTTCAGTTCTCAGCTCTTCTTTTAATGAATAAATACTCTCCACTTCTGATAGAAATGATGTTATTGCAGCATCTGCGCTAACCTCTTCAGGAGCTGCCATTGTTGTTTTGAACGGACAGAAGCAAGGTTATTATAGTTCACGAAAACTAACGAAATAACGAAAACTAGAATTGAAAAAACATTTTCCTTAAATAAAATAAAAATAAGTATGAGAGTTTAAAAATAAAATAAAAAGATAACTAACTGAAACTGTATTGTGTGGTTACAAAACTAACTAAAACTAACTAAAATTATAATAAAAATGTTCTTCATTTTCATCTTTGTCAACTTATTTTTATACATAATCCAGTGTTTCTATTTTTCCACGGCGCGCGTGTGTATTCCTGCTTTGTGGGGTTCAAGGAGAGGCGCGAGTGAAATTACCGTAATGATACCATGTTGGCTGTAAAGAGCAGCTAGCGTAAAACGTTTAGTTACTATGGTAATCTGAAGTGTGCTTAGCTTGATAAACCAAAGGGAAAAAAAGCCAAAATTTATCATGACCTCTTTAAATCTCACACCAAACACACAGACAATGACAAAAAACTAAAACTAACACTAAAACTAATAAAAACTAAACTAAAACTAGCAAACTCACTCTAAAAAATGAATTAAAACTAACTGAATTTGAAAACAACAATCCACAACGAAATTAAAACAGAACAGCAGCTCCCTGTGTCATCACAGTAGCTCCTCACAGGAAGCTGACTGGCTGCATCGCTGGTTGTGGGACTCAACAAATTACTTGGAGCCTGTCTAGATGGATTCCTGATGTTGTTATCCTGCAATTCTGGCATGATCTCATGACATTCTAAAAATCTGGCGGCAGTTCAAGGTAAAATTTGAGGTGTAGTTTATGGAAAAAAGTTTTGTGGTCCATAAATACTTTTTTACATTTTTATTGGTAGGATTTGGATTCACAGACTTCAAAGACATCATAGCTGAACTAAAAGGCAACCCTGGACTTTACTGGACAGTGATAAAAAAAATGCAGACTCTTTGATCCAGGTGTGTCTAGTGTAGGCTGGATATGTGCTTCCATAACAACATTATTTTCATAGGTTGTCAAAAACAGTCCAGCTTTTTGCCCCAAAAACACAACATGGCATCAGTCTGACTGAAGTAACTACATTTTTGGTCAAAATTGAGTTATAACTAAAAATGAATCCTTTGATGTCTGTTTTATCTTGAGACAAAGTTTTAGATTTCAATTTGCTTTATTTCAGAGAAAAAATTATACAAAAACCACAAAATCCAACTCCAAACCAAGCAGTAATTGCACTTACCACCGTCTGCTTTGGATATATATACTAATTTAAACATAAAAATAATAGAAACTATAAGTTTATTTGAAAGGGAAATTATTATCTAGATAGTGATGAAGTAAAAAAGTGAGATGGAATTATATTAAGACCAAAATATAACATTTCTTTATAATATTAAGTCTAAAATACGCACATCTTTTAATAGAGTTTACTTATACTTTACGTACACTTTTAAATACACTGATAACAAAATCAATTAAGAAATGTTTATTCACTGAAAACAAAATATAAAAGCTGAAAGAAGACAACAACATTGTAGTTACTGCACTCTTTTTCTGCATTACTATTAGAATGCAGCAATGCAGTAACTATGTTTTTGGGGTCAAAGGTCAAATAAATCATCATGATTTTTGAGCATAAAAATTACTTATCTACATATAACCCATTTGGCAGGCCAGTTAAAAACGTTACAAAACTTTAAAGCAGTTTTTCTCAGTTTTACCTTTTGTGTAGTTACTGCTTTTAGACTTTGTAGGGCAGAATACATTAGAGCATGCAGACAAAAGTTGTACCAAAAAATCAGTAAAGACAATACAATGTGTAAACACGCACTACTGTTTGGACAGAAGCAGTGTTTTTCTATTGACTGTGATAATATGATCCTTGTTGAGTGTATATTTATGTAAGGATTATACCATGCGTCTTCCTCCTCCTCTCTACTTGTCTTTATCCCTACTCTAAAGCTCCCACGTGGATGACAACAAGCAAGAATAAGTGGATGAAGAGGAGGGGCCGTGTGAGGAGCAGTCACAGGACTAAGGAAGAAGAGAAGGATGTAGAGTTTAGTTAAGAAGGAAATGAAGAAGAAGAAAAGCCAGAGTAGAAGCAGGGAGACAAGAAGAAAGAGGAGCCCACCAGGGCTCTGTAGGTGATCTAAAGGGGTTGGCATATTTTGCAGAGCAGGGAATCATTAACCTTTACAGTGACACTGACATGCTCTATGGGGAGCACCCTGAGTGCTTTTCTACCTGAAACCCTGTTCTCCCCAAAACACTGACATTGAGAAGGCTTTACGCTGGAAACACCAATGTTTGTGACAATCTGTGCTGAAAGGGGTCATGTAGAAGTCATCTTCTAGTCTTATGTACATCTATGTACAGTAACTCTGTTTATTATACACTGTAAAAAAATGTCTAGATTTTTACAGTGAAAAACTGCTAAACCATGACAGTAAAAGACCGTAAAATGATAAATGAGTTAATTCAGTTTCAGTAAGAATGAAACACCGTAAATGTATATATCAGCCAAAACAGTATTTTTTTTTTTTACAGTTTTAAAAAAACAACAACATTTATCCACTGTAAAATACACTGGCGTTGTTTGGATCAATTTTTTGTAAAAAAATACTTTTTTTCACTGTTAAATGTACTAAACACCATATCTGGCAAAAATATACTGTAATATTTAATGGTAAAATCTTTAATTTATGCAGCATTTATAAAGTCTTTTCTTGTCAATTATATGGCAGAACAGCGTCTCTTTTAATAGAAAAACTTTTTATTTATATGGTTAAAAAATTGAGAAAAAAATGGCAATTTTAAACGTGAAATCAACAGTGCTAATATAATTTTTAATTTATAATTTATAAATTTTATAATTTTACCGTAATATTAAAAAAAGTTCTGCCGTATCTTAAATGATGGATATACCCCCGAGGAATAGACCTTAATGACACATCATAACATAACAACATAAATCTCCTCAAATGTTTAATAGTAGTGGACATAGCCACTATGACCTCACCCATTGGTTTAAAGACAATGTTAGAAAGAGGCTTTGACCAAAAAGCTGCAATTAAGTTTGATGAAAGCAATAATATTGTGTAAGGGTAAATGATGTTCTAAGACACAAATGCACAGTGTACTGTTGTGGCAACCTGTCAGTCATAAGGTGGCATATCCTGATATATTGTCTTGTTTTACAAAATAAAAATCATGCTGTATTGAACAATTGAGACCATAAAATTATTTTGATAATGTTTACTGAGATAATAAATCAAATGAGAAGTAGGGTCATATTCATATACTTCCTCAGTTTGTGCTTTGTTTTTAATGGGATAGGTGGGGTGGAGGGTTGAGGATGGGCGGAGGGTGTCTGCTTGTTTCTGTGTTTTGTTATTATTATTATTATTATTATTATTATGACTTTCTCCTTTTTTTATGTAAGGCACTTTGTGTTGCATCTCTCTTGTATGAAAAGTGTTGTACAAATAAAGCCTGATTGATTGATTGATTGATTGATTGATTGATTGATTGATTGATTGATTGATTGATTGATTGATTGATTGATTGATTGATTGATTGATTGATTGATTGATTGATTGATTGATTGATTGGTTGATATTCCTTATAAATTACATTCAAACTGACTGAAGAATGCAGGTTTAAGGCTTCACTTGTCAGGTTTTACTTTTCAGGTGCAGATTGCTTCTTGGTAAAACCATCCCTGGCCAGTTGTGGCTTCTCATTATTGCACAGGAAGTTTGAACTGACTGTCTGTTATGGACTCCCTAAGCCAGTTATTATGAGCTGTGTGGTTCACGGGGAACAATGCTGAAAAGTAAATAGTCCTCTGACAGGGTACGTGAGTGTGTATGTGTTGGGATAAGACAGTACAGTAGAAAGAAAAGGCAGTTTAGGTTGACTGTAAATATTATTTGGGGTTTTTTAAGAAGAAAAATTTAAACATTTCTGGAAAACACATAAACTGTGATTTCTCTACAAAGACAGGGAAGATTGACAAACAGTTTCTTTAAGTTGCCTGTCGCCTCTCCTGCTTTCTGCCATAACGTCAACTTCTGTTTGTATTCATGACATGTATACATAAACAATTGGCCTCCCATGATACCACAGGATAAGAGACAGATACATACAGATCTCATGAAATATGAAGATTTTATGTATGAGAGACATTATGTATGAGTGTGTATGAGCGTATATCTTGTGTGCAATAAGAGTGCCTGTGTGCATAACTATGTGACACATATAGTACATCTTTGTGTGTCCCTTTCCATATGTGTGTTCTGTGTGTGTGTCTGTGTGTGTGTGTGTGTGTGTGTGTGTGTGTATCTCTCACCGAGCCACCTGGTTGATGACAGGTGCGAAGTTGGTTGGACCGTACAACTGAACAGTTCGCAGGCTCTGGAAGTAAGCCTCAAGTACACCCTCGATGCCCACACAGTTTGGGTTTTCTGCCTTTGAGTTCTGTAAGAGTGAAAATTATTGAACCTTTCATTGATCATTGATTCTTCATCTTGTCTTGATAAAATATCTTTCTCAATACACATGCAGAATGTGGCAATAGTTAAGTGAGTATTCACTGTACATTTAAGCTTTTATCCTACAGTACTCTCACTTAAGCAAGATAGTCGGCAGCCTGACCCATATGGAGTAAGATAGCTGTCACAAAGATGTGTGCATGATTCCAACCATTCGTATTCGTAATGTTAAACATTTGTATGTCAATAAAATAGTTGTACACAATATTCTGCTTTCATATACGTGAGTCTGAGAAATTGTTTGGGTTAGGATTGTTTTTATGTGAGTATGAATCTAAAAGCTGTGAGTGCAATGTCTTGTGAATATGACTAATTTCTAGGACTACGAAGTCTTCACTGTGAACACAAATTCAAGTTTGTGGGTACGAGTAGAAAATTGTTGAAATGACGTCACGTAGGTCACAGGCAGGTCACAGGGGAAAATAATCAAACCACAATTTCTCCAAACGTCTGTATATCCAATATTTATTTCATAAAATTGTACTTTTTAAAATAATATACAGTTCATGGACTTACAGACTTACTGCTTTAGCTTGCAAGCTAACAACATGCCGGTGACGCTAAGTTAGTGCTAGTATTACTAGCATTAGAAGTTGGCTTGTGCTAGTTAATTAGCACTGACCTGCAAAATATGAAATAATTAATAATAGTAATGTTGATCAAGATATGACTTTTATCGATTTATAAATTGTGTCAATTGGCGAATAAATCTGTCCATCGTATCAGTCCGGTTTCTTTTCCTCTTTGCTAACCCTCCTCTCGGTTATGTTGTGTTCACAGTGAAGATTTCGTGGTCATAGAAATTAGAGTTGTATTCATAAGACATTGCACTCACAGCTTTTAGATTCATACTCACATTAAAACAATCCTAACCCAAACAATTTCTTAGACTCACATATATGAAAGCAGAATTTTGTGGACAACTATTTTATTGACATACAAATGTTTAATTTTACGAAAACAAATGGTTGGAATCATGCACACATCTTTATGACAGCTATCGTACTCCATAGACCCAGCCTGATGTCGACATGGTATGTTCTTAGGCTAAACTACAGTGTCTGTGGCAGTTTCATGTGGCCCACGCCATGCCCACCCAGTAGTACACTATGTATTCAGCTGGAGGCTTGTTGGCACTGGCCCAGTTAGCGTGGTTTCAATTATGTAATTGTTTATTGATAACACTGGGTACGATCTCGCCTTGCACCACAACAGCCAAATTTCTTCACAGCATGGATTCTACATGGTGCAGAAAACATTCCAGAGATATTCTGGTCCATGTTGACATGGTTGCCTCACACAGTGCATTCATCAGCTGCACAATACAGGCCCGTAAATGATGAAATGCTTGAAATAAAGTGGTTTGTTTAATGTGTCATCAAAAGGCAAACGTGTTTCAAGCTGATCTGAACAGACAGAACAGCAGGGTGAAAAGCCTTTAGGTATTAGGAAGGGTGAGGCAGGGTATTGTTTTAATATGGAGATAACAGCACACTCTTTCCTGGAAGCATTCCCAGTGTTGCACTCTGTTGTTCACATGAAAAGTAAAAGAAATAGTTGAGTTAAGTATTTTAAAAAAGCTAGCTTGAGAGTGGTAACAATTTTACAATAACCAACTAAGTGATGTCCATAGAGGGTTTATAAACCAGTTATTAACCATTTAAAAGTGCTATACATATTTAATCTTTAAATGTTTTCAACCAATTTTCTTAAAGGTATATGAATCATTTCAAAATCATTAACATGCTTAATATGGTGTTAAAAATGTTAAAATGAGTGCAACTAAAACTATTAATAAACTATTAATTATAATTGAATTGTTTGTTAATGGTAAAGTAACCATAAACTTACATTAATATACCATCTATTTGTCATTTATAAATGATGTAGTTATTTAAACATTAATAAATGATGTATTTACCTTTCTAAATGGCCTATATAAGGTTTATAAATGATGATTAAACATCTGTTTACCATTTATAAATGAGGGTTATTGTAAAGCTTTACCATAAAATTGTATCTATTCACGCACATGTCTGTTTGTGCATGTGTAATGAGTGAATTTTTTTTAATTTTGCGTTAACAAAACAGTGAGTAATACTGTTGTAATAATGTGTCCATAACAGATCGTTATTTCCGTTAATGTTGTTTTCCTGCATGTGTCTCAGTGAGTGTCTGAGCAGCTCCTCCAATTCTGCTTTAAATTGAACTTTATCACAACTTCTTTCTGCATGCTGCCATTGGTAGATACAACATTTTGTTCTTTTCCACTGTGTAGGAGCTTCAGACTGACAACTTAAATATAATTACCATACAGTGTGAAATGGAGAAAGCTTTGTGTTTGTTTTCCACAATAAAGGTCCCTGGTGGAGATTCTTTTGCGTTGTATCACTCATATCCTGACTTTAGAGGAAACATTTTTGTGCAGAATTGAGAAGAATTATCAAACATGAATACAGCATGCCTCAGTCCAAAGACCATGGAAATTAATAGAACTGATTAGCTACAGCACATGACCTGATTTCTGCCATATTTGGTATTTTCAAGTCATTATTAAAATACCATATGTCTGTGTTTCTTTTGCAGTGACCTGACAAGAGTTGCTGTTGACGGCTAATTATCTTCTCTTCTTCTCAAAGGCAGATCTGTTATTTCCCTCCAACGTTACTTTTTAATTATTTCCACTGAGACAGAGATTTTTGTTTAATAATGTGGATTTCTTTAAAGTACCAAAAACAGATCCAGAAGACACTCTTAATTAAGCGCTAACACAGAGTAGCCATGCAGCAGAAGCTCAGAGTTAATCAGTGTCAAATAACCCTCATGAAAGGCAAATATTTGATCTAATGTCCTTGTGAAGGAGGGGCCATGAAGCCTTCAAGGTAAATTTACTCATAATTCATTGCAAATGTGAACTATTTAAAATATCATATGTTCTTTATTAGGAGTTAATATGTAACAGTGCTGCTGGATAATTCATTATTTTGACCTTCATGTGAACCAGAGATGTGTCTAATTAAAGAGGCTTTTTCCACAATGCCAGCTTGACTTTCTCACTTTATACATATAAACAGTATATTTCTGCACTGGTTATACTCAGGATCTGTCCTACGTGAGACATTTAATATGAGACAAGAAACGCCATACTAAAACTTTACATTTGATGAAATCTAGATTGCTTGACGTGCTTCAAGCTGTTTCCAAACAATAGGTTCCTAATTAGAGTTGCCTTAGCATGACACAGCACCAGGATTTGTCACGCTGAGGTGAACTCTAATTGGGAAATATGATTGAGCGGCCGCTCACATGGAAATGAGCAAAGTTATACAAGGTGATGAATTTAGACAAGCCAGTTGCTGATGCTCCCATCCACCACTGACTTCTGACTGAGGGAGCCAGGAGGATCATGGGATTTGACAAACCTGATTGAAAACGACAGTTTCAGGTCAGAAAAAAAATTCCTCCAGCCTACTAATGAAAGACCTAAGGCATGTCATTGAGATGTTCACGCCCATATGAAAAGATCTGGCCATGTTACCATCTTCTTAAAGAGACTCCTACTCAGTTTATCCTGAAGCCTTAAAATGACAAATATAAGCCTCTTCATTATTATGTTTGTCTCTCACTTTCTTTTCTCCCCATTTCCTTTAAAGTACACTGTAAAAAAAAGTCTGTTTAATTTACAGTAAAGTACCGGCAGCTGTTGTTGCCAGAACTTCACCGTAAAAAATACAGTGAGCGTATGTAAATGTAATATCAGCAAAAACTGTAATTTATACTGAATAATCCCATTACTTTTAGGATAATTGTGTCATCATGGTATTTCTCCATTAATTTTACACAAAAATTTTATATTTTTACAGAAAAACTGTGTGTTTTCCACAGTTTATGACAGCAGAATTTAAAGTTTTATGCTATTCTTTGATTTACAGTAATCAAAAGTATCTACTACGGTTCTTAATTGCCCTATTTCTGATGCAATTTGACAGTGTTTTATTGTAATTTTTTTTTACAGTGTAACTGTCCATTAAGATAATAAAACATTCTTTTTTTAATGCTGCCAATGGGCTAATTGCTATTATTTCAATCCTATTTGCTTACAATGCTAAACTAAGCTAAAAGTGCATCATCAAAATGTTTTTCTGCTGTTGTCTGTCTACACCACTCCCATATAATACAACAGTGCAATAAGATTCACATGTATTTTCTTGCTCCCACCAATTGTTTCTTTCCGCTGCCTGTGTGTGTGTGTGTGTGTGTGTGTGTGTGTGTGTGTGTGTGTGTGTATGTGTGTGAGAATGAACACAATGGGGATCCTCACATAAAAACATTGAGCCTGATCATGAATGTTTTCAAATGCTTCTCTTATTCTAATCCTTACGTGGGGGGCTGACTGTAACTTTTTGATGACTGAAAACATCTCTGCTTCTGTATGATCAGTATTGCTGTACTTTGAGGCCCTCAGGTGATGATGTGGCAGTATCTGGGTTCTCCCTGCAATGGTACTATAAAGTATTTCCAAAAAACCCAAAAACAAATGTGAAGTAACCACCGACAATTGTCTCATTTGTGGATTGCTCGCGAATAAATATAGGTGAAACACAACTGCCAGTCAGATTTATTTACTTCATAATTATTAGTTCTAACTCACTTTCACCCCTGATGATACCATATTGCAAAATTATGGTAATTAATGACACAGCTGATGTATGCCAAGGGAAATAAACATAAACAGTGCCTTGGAACTAGTTTAATAATCAGCTTGATTCAGAATCCATGAGAAAAGTGGTCTACACACTGACAGTAATGTGGATGCCTGCATGGAGAAACTGGGAATAAAGGTTACGTGGACATTTTGCCAAAAATGACAGCTGACAGTAACAAAAAGGAGAACAGATTCAAAGCAACATTGATCGCTGATGGTTGGTTTAATGGAAAGGGAGTACCACTTCGATCAGCTGAATTTTTTTAAATGATGAAGATTAGGGATTGAGAGATAATTGTGAATGAATAAAGCATACATTAAATTAGAACCTGGTGTCACAGGAATCCGTGAAATAGCCACGGATTCGCTTAACTCAAAGTCCATGGAATAGCCACGGAATCACTCAAATTTCCGTGAAACTGACACGGATTTCGCTACAATGCAAGTTAATATTTTTTCCTATTGGTTTGTTCCAAGTCACGTGACTTTTAAGGTCCCTGCCATCAGAACAAAAAACATGGCGGACAGTTCTCTCATTTTTAGTGAAAAAAATCAATATTTTGACTTAGTTTCTGCATAAAAATGGATTTTGATCACATTTCTAGCGAGAAATATATGTTTTATTTTCTAAATATTCACTCAGTGAATGTACATAATCCCTTTGTATGTTGGAATAGCCACGGGATATGACTGGCATTAACTTGCATTGTAGCGAAATCCGTGTCAGTTTCACGGAAATTTAAGTGATTCCGTGGCTATTCCACGGATTTTGAGTTAAGCAAATCCGTGGCTATTTCACGGATTCCTGTGAGACCTTGTTGTTAAATTAGGTCCTTCTGACTCATTTTACATTGAGCTTAGTATCACTAGCTAAGTGTCAGTATTCAGAATATATTTAAAAAGAGACAGGAAACTGCCATTTCCCTCTCCCTTGGTCTCTCCTTGTGGTATTACATCAGTGTCTCTTACCAGTGGGAAAGCGTGGGAGATCTTGCCGTCTGGAGGGAGTTTAGCTCCAAAGCCATATGCTGGGAAAAGTTTGTCGCTGTCATAGTCCTGAATAATCTCCCCCACAGCCTTCAGCGCCATGGCGTATGCATTCATCTGGTATGGATTCATGTAGTGCAGTGAGGTGGGCTGGGACGGGTTACCTGGAGGGAGAAGCACAGCCAAAACACGGAGGGTAAGAAGAATTATGCGTCATAATTAACTTGACCAAATTGTTTTTAGAGTATCAAGACATGCAAAGTCTTACATCTAATTTTGGAAAAGTCATCAAAGTCACAGAAGTTAATGTAGGGCATATAAATGACACAAGTTGAAATCACAAAAGACTGGCAAAATCTGCATGCAAACATAACACAGGAAGCCACAAGTTTTGAAGTGACTTGCTCTTAAATTCCTTATTTTTCAGTATTGTGAGTGTTGAAAATATTTTTTGGACTCTCTAGCTCATGGGTCTCAAACTCGCGGCCCGCGGGCCAATTGCGGCCCTCGTGACGATATTTTGTGGCCCCCATCTTGATATGAAAGTTTATTCTGAGTTTTATATGAATGGCACTTTACCGTGTTGTGTGTGGAAGGCATAGACTGTATAAAATATGGATGTAGTCTCTGTGACATCACCCATAGGGTTCTGGAGAGCTGAAATTAAGCTTTGTGGGCACAGTCGCCATTTTGGCAAAGCTGACTCTGCCCAACTCCCAGGATACTCCAAAAATGTGCATAGAGCTGCAGCTGAGGCAGCCGAAACACGCCCACTTAGCTTGAAGCTACCAAGCTAGCGGAGGCTACCGGAGCTAACAAGCTAGGCTACATGCTACACCGGGACGGAGAGCAGCCGGCCGGCTCGCTGACTAGCACTGCCGTGATGTTCTGTCTGTTGGTGTCCCAGCTTACACTGCTTAACTCACGGTAAGTTACTCTAAAACTTTACCACAGAAACTTCAACTTGTTTTAGATATATAATTAGGGTCAGGAAGTGGAAGGTCCTTTTTATAATGTTGTGTCTTTTTTTTTAAATAATTTTGTGTCTTTTTTGGTAATTCTGTGTCTTTTTTTGGTATTTTTTTTTTTTTTTTGTAAATTTGTGTATTTTTTTGGTAATTTTGTTTCTTCTTTAAGTAATTTAGTTTAGTTTAGTTTAGTTTAGTCATTTTGTGTCTTTTTTGGGTCATTTTGTGTTCTTTTTTGGTAATTTTGTGTAGTTTTTGGTTATTTTGTGTCTTTTTAAAGTAACTCAGTGTTTTTTCAGTCATTTTGTGTCTTTTTTGTAATTCGGTGTAGTTTTTGGCCATTTGTGTCTTTTTTTAAAAGTAAGTTTTTTTTCTGTCATTTTGTGTCTTTTTTTAGTAATTTTGAGCTTGACATTGAGACATGGCAGTCTTTTTATATAACTTGTTTTTAGACAATATATGTACCTCATGTTTTAGTGCAAAGAGAAAACATGGATGCTTTCAGTCCCATTCAAACAGAACAAGGGGCTATTGTGCATGCATCTGTGCACTCCACTCTGTTGGGTTCAAAATGAGTATTACAACAACACATACTAAAAATCAGAATGAAAGTAAGAAAAGAAATGTGGAAAAGGAGTTTGAAAGAACCCCACCAGTTCTGGTGAAAAAAATAGAAAAAAATCTTTCTTGACTTTCAGGGCTTCCATACTTTTACTTTTGCAGAATGCAAATCTGTTTGTTGCGCAGCGATTATAATATATTTTAGAAATATTACAAAGACGACCAACCAAAACAGGAAAATGCAGTCCATAACAAAAATGAAAACTAAAGTGATAACTCTGACAATCTCAAACACTGTGGGTAGAACACTGTCACTGAACAACAGGCGTTGGCACATTTCCTGCATGCACGGAGATATAACACAGTCCTACCGTTGGATGCTGTGAAGTCTATGGCCACAGTGAAATTGAGTTGTGTCCTGGTGAGAGATTGAGCACATCAGTAACATTCAAAGCAGAGATGTACAGATTGAACCACTTCCAGATGGGAAGCATTTTACAGATGTCCAGGCTAAACTGAGAAACTCATCAACAGCTCACTGCTGTCACTTCAAAAGCCCAAGGCAGGGGATCTGCACCATGATTCACACAATACAGCTTGTAGCGGTGTTTTAAATTCAAGTCCTGATAATCCCCGTATTGTGCTGATATTCAAAGTATTTGACCGTTTTCACGCTCGAGACGTTCTGTGTGTTTTTCCAAGAGTTTAATTCACATCATTTATTGATACAAATCACATACCACATTCTTTACATGCTCTCAAACAGTGGTTCTCAAATGGGGGTACGCGTACCCCTGGGGGTACGTGAAGGCACTCTAGGGGGTACATGTGATTTTAAAATATACATTTAAAAAGTAGCATCCATGCAAAAATCCTTAAAAAAAGAATTATTTAATAAATATTTTAGGAAAAGTATAAGTTCATAGAATTAATTTTATATTCAGTAGGCTGTTAAATTTCCTGATCCTTAAAACCCAGAGTCTCCCCCATACCAGGATGGTTGGACCCAACCTGTCATATGCCACCTGGCATCACCTGTCAATCACAGGTCAATCACACAACTCAAAGATGGAGTCGTGGTTGAAGCGTAGCAGTTATAGTTTTAAATGCTTATATGCTTGCTGTTTTTACTACATTAGTTGAATCACTACATTTTAGTGATGAGAAATATTTGCAATACATTTAGTCACGATTATTAACATTTAAAATGTTTGAAATAGTTGTTGTTTTTCAAATGTTTGAATTTTGTATGTGTTTATCAGTTCCAAAGTTTAATAAATCAGACACTGATGGCACAGTGCTCTGTTTTTAACTCTTTTTTTTTTTCAACCAAAATGCTTTGCCCTGGTTAGGGGGTATGGCTGAAAAAATATTTCACAGGAGGAACATCACTGAAAAAAGGTTGAGAACCACTGCTATAGATCATACCAGTGGTCTGTTGGTAGCCACTGATTTTTAACTGTAAAAAAATATTTCCAGATAACTTGCAGAGACTTACAACCTAGATCACAGAGGAAATAATCAAGTCTGATATTTTAGTGTATAAGGATGGTAATAGATTAAGTCAAGTTCCCCAAATGCACCACCTCCTATTAGAAAATTCTAAGACACAGACTAAAGTCTGTAAAAACTTATAATTTAGATTTTTAATTATTCAGTTAAAATGTTCAGTTAAAGTTTTTGTAACTTCTATTTCCCAACATGAAAGTCTACATGCTTTTTCAAATCCTTCTCCACACTGCCAGGAATAACATTGTGCTGGGAGGATAATGAATACTTTATTTGCTGACCTAAATGTGGACACATTTAAATATACTTAGTCTACAAATAGGCTGCTGGAAGCATCCTATCAAAAGCCCACCATGTGTTAGCTTATTATTTTGATTATCATTATTTGTAGAACTCCCAAATACCCAGGGGGGAAAATGTTTTCAATGCTAACTACATGCCAATTTTTTAAAGGTCAGCTATGGTTATTTTGCCATTTTATTTCAATTAGTTTTCTGCTCATCCAAATTTTAAAATGCTCCAATCCTTTCCTGTCGATATAAACCTCACAGACCCCACAGACATGTGTGATTTGACCCAATTGTATACAGAATTGGGGGTGAGGGGCAGTGGATTTTCAGGGGGAGATAGCAGGTCAACAATAGAAGCCACGTAGAAGTGGTGTCGGTAACACTTTACAATAATCATCATTTATAAATGTTAAACAGATAGTTTATTAATGTTTAATCATCATTTATAAACCGTGTATAGGCCATATAGAATGGTAAATACATAATTTATTAATATTTAACTAACTAAATCATTTATAAATGACAAATAGATGGTTTATTAATGTAAGTTTATAGGTACTTTACCATTAACAAACAATTACATTATAATGAATAGTTTATCAATAGTTTTAATTGGATTATTATCATTATGATTAGATCATTATTTCGCTGAAATAAAGCAAAATTGAAATCTAAAACTTTGTCACAAGATAAAACAGACATCAAGGAGTTCATTTTTAGTTATTTAGTTACTGCAGTTAGACTTTGTAGGGCAGAATACTAAACATCAAAATTATCAAAACAAAAATACAGAAAATATGATTTGGCTTTCTTGCCTGCTGGCTTCACTATAGAGAACCTAGTGTGTTATTTATAAAAAGGGGGACCCTGCAAAAGAATAAAGTTTGGGAATGTCCCACATAACAAGCTGTGGGGACAAAGCGTTGGTGTCTGATGCGCTGGGATGAGAGTCCTCGAGTGTCTTCCCAAAGACCAGCAGTTGTCATAGTGTGTGGGCACAGAGGCATGACAGGTGGGGAGCGTGTGGCCGCAGGGATGCAGAAATAATGTGGAATCTTTTTCACGGTGGAATAGTACACAGAATGAGCTTTCACAATAGCAATGGTGTTGGTTCAGACAGAGAGACTGCAGGCTAGTGATGCACAGATAGACCCACCTCCAGGGAGACAAAGCAGCGTTCCAAATATTAATAAGTTGGTGAAATCTTCTATCCACATTCCCTTCTTCTCTCTCTGTTACTGTCCAACACATTGCTACACAACATGCAGGAAAGTTTCTCTTCCTCCAAAGGGAGAAAAGAACAGTGCTATAAATATTAGGTATGTTAAGATGGAGGCTAATATTCCTATTAATATTATTATCGGTTTATAATCCAAACAGAATAAAAAGGCTCCACCTTAATCAGCATAAACAGGCCCAACTGATTGAAATGCCAGCTGGTTGCAGGGGGGAAGTTTAAACCTTCTCATAAACCAATCAAAAGAAAAACTGTGCCATGTTAACGATGAAAGTGATTACTTTTTGCCTGCATTTTTTCTGAAAATGCCCTCCGCAATACAACATACAAACACAAACAATACAGCGTCTTGTTTGTGCAAAAACAAAGAATGAAACATTAGAGATGGAGCTCTTACCCTCCTCTGATGAAGTCGACAAACGTGCATTCTGACTCCACTTTGAAAGACAGCAGAGTCACCTTTAAGAAGGAGAGAATGAAACAACAAACAGGAAGAGAGCACAGAACACAAGTAGATTACAAGGAAACTAATGATAAACACAACTCATGTCCATTAAATATGTTACAGCTGCTGAGGAAACACATGTCTTACCGTTCCTGAATTGACATATTTCTTCTTCTTGCCTTTCTTTTTGGGATTCAAAACCTTGACCACAAGACAGGAAACAAGAAATGATTTTCTGTCTGACAGAATGTATAACACAAGAAACATTACCTGAATGAATAATATATAACACTGTCAAGGAGATATTGATGTGGTTGCAAGTTCCCAAAACAATGTTTTTGTATTTTCTGATATTCTTTACAAACACATGCAGGAAAATGTCATTTTGGAGAAAGTTTTGGATTTTGAAAAAATATTTTGAAGTTTTAATTATTTGCTGATGAAGCAATTCAACTTTTACCTGGCTATTGATTTTTTATTGTTTTGTTTTTTTTACCTCATAGACATTGAACTGGCTTTGGCCTCTGGAAAGTTCTCTGTAGCTGGTGGTGAACTCTCCGATAAAGTCATGACTGGAAAGAAAAAGATCAATTTAGACAGGAAGAAATGAGACAAGAGAGAGGAAAATAGTTATAGTACATCAGGCATGGCAGGGTAAATTAACGTGTAGTCTGCCACTTTCTGGCAGTGGAACAAGTTGAAAACAGTCTCTTGTCATACTATCATCTTCTAAAGTTGGGCTAGCACAGGGCTGGCTCTAGCCCATTTGGTACCCTAGGCGAGATCCATTGTTGTTGAGCAGCTCCGCTTGCTGTTTCACGGAGGGGGGAGCTCCTGTTTTCATTTGCCCACGGTGCAAACAAGCCTATATAATACAACTGTCTGTCTATATAATTATTAACTTACAAGTAAATTTGCAAAGAAGCACAGCTGGAGCCCGCTAACAAAGTTAGAGACGAGAGAGACAATGAAAGTGCAAACCCCGCGAAAAATGTGCTTAACTGTGTTAAGCTAGCATTGCTTTATTTTAACCTAGCTAGCAAACTAATACAAGTGAAACGTCTTCACACAAAAAGGCATTTAAAAAAAGATTGTCACTGTCGTGACCTGACCTCTGTGACAGTGATCTGACCGTCTAAAGGGGGGCAAGGCAATGACCACATGTCACATGACTCAGCACCACAAGTGACGAAATGTCATTGTTTATCTGTTTCTTTATTTTGTAATATTTATTATTTTCAAGACAGAACACGAAGCGAGGGCGACAATGGGCATCGAAAACTATTATTATTGTTTTTTTTCTTCCCTGGGGGTGCTTGAGGGTGACTGGTGCCCCTTCAGCAGATGGCACTCTAGGCGACCGCCTATGTCGCCTATGCCTAGAGCCGGCCCTGGGCTAGCATGTTAGCAAACAGTTGCCTATTGACACATCCAACTGACAGCAGTGGTGGAAGATGTACCCAGAGCTTTCCTTTAGTAAAAGTAGTAATACTGCAGTGTAACATTACTCCCCAACAAGTTACATTCCAACACTGGAGACAGTAATGTGGTATATTTTCTGTTAAGTCCCCTGCTTTACTAAAAGGCCCCAGTATGACCTCCTGATCATGTAACAGCCGGTTTAAACCAGAAATAACGTGCTGTAGGATCTGGGATTTGTCAGACATTAGAGGTGTTGGGGGGCAGAATATAAACAGTATAAGTTGTATCCTTTTAAGGTTAAAAGTAGACCTAGCAGCGTGCACGTTCAGGGAAAACGTGTCCCATATGTTGGAGGTGTGGGATGTTACAATTGTGGTTTAAAGAATTGTTTAAATGCCCTGACACAGACAGAAAAGAGGGAACTCAGGGCTTTTATTGAGAGGGACACCTTTTTTCAGCAGCCTTTAAGATTGACAAAGTTCTCCTCTGCTGTACCTAGGCAGTGTATTCTGATGTCTGACAATAAAGAAACTAAAAGGAACTTCGACTTGATCTTTGATGAATTTTATCACTCAAGAGAGGTAGTAAATCTACTACAGTAACATTAGCATTTGTTTTTAATCATGATTCCAGTCCAGTCTGCTGTTTGCTGCTGGACAGTATACAGTGGCTATTATCTGGAAACAGCTTCCTGCTGTTGGAAGCAAGGTTAACAAGAGCAGTGAGACTAGAGGTCCAGCTGGAGTCCCACACAGCTTATAAATAATATAAACCTATTTCACTTTAAAACCTTTTTCTGCCCAGGATAAAATTTTAAATAAAGTGTGGCTCTCTGAGCATCTACTTTAAAACACATTTTTGCCATGTGGATAGCCAAGAAAACCTCTTTTTCTTGAGTGTTAGTTCAGCTATCAAATAATTCACAGTTATTCCCTTTCCTAGTTCAGGCAATTTATCATTTTTTCTGTTGGATTAAGCTGATAGCAAGGTTTCCTTCTTTCCATAACCACCCAGACCTCTGTCAAATATATAGTATGTACATTATATTCTCTTCACCACGTTTACTTAGTCTAGCGTTCTTTTTTTTCCACCTGTTATTTCCTGTCACTACCTTTCAAAATTAAAGCAACCGTTTCACACTGGACGGCACCTTTTCAAAATAAAAGCATCACAACATTGTAAAACACCTAGAAAATTTACAAACATGAAAAACAAGCTATATAATACAAAAACACCAAAAGGAACCTTACTAAAGAACATTTACAGTTGTGTTAAAATATGATAAATGGAAAAGTGATACAATGTTTGGAGTATTTACTACTTTTAACAACATGGGTCCAACATTTCATGATGGGCTATTGTGTGTATAATGTTAAGGAAAAATGAATTTAATCCATTTTGGAATAAGGCTGTAACATAACAAAATGTGGAAAGAGTGAAGCGCTGTGAATACCTTTCAGATCCACTGTATGTGTGACAAAATGATACATAAACATGTTAAATATATTAAATATATGAATGTTTTGCCCCTCTTACTGCTAAAGTAATTATTTGAAACAAATTACTATTATTATAGTCATAGGTCATTTAATTTTAAATCAAATTTGGATGAATGAGTCATTTTTGACCTATGTGTGTAAAATTGATGTAATAATACAAAAACAGTTTTTTTTCATAGAGTATGAAAGGAAAAATTGATATAATGATCGGTTGTAATAAAAAAAAAGATATTCAAAGAATACTTGGACTATTCAATCATAAAAAAAATAATGATTTAAAAAGATAGAGCAAAGAAACACACAGCCAGCATGAAATAACATGAAAAATGAATGTGGGTAATTTTTGACCCGTGTTGTGCATCAAAGTGAGGATTTCCTCCTGAAAATGAGACTAACCCTAACCCAAAATTATTTATAGCATTCGTTTGTGCCTTTTTTTTAAGACTGAAGTTTAGTGTGTGGCCCACCATCGGACACCGCACCTTAATATCTGCTGCTGTTTTGGCTTTCTGTGTTTCTGCATGTTTGGTTGGCTTTTAAGGGACATGTGGTGCTTTTTGAGTTGTTTTATTTCTGATATTTGTATTACTTTCTGAAATTGTTTTTTTGTGTTGAAATAACACTGAAATTCTTTGTTACTTTCAATTTTTTGTTTTGTCAGAATTCATTTTTTAAATTTATATATTTCGTTTTTTAGGCAGAGGAAGACTCAGAACACGCTGGAGTGTTTACACTGATGGATGTCTGGAACAGCTTGCTTAGCCTGCTGCCCCTGTGACCCAGCCCAGGGTAAGTGGAAGAAAATGGATGGATTGATGATTTTAATACACCTCATTCAGCCACATCCGAGAAGTTAGCTTTTCTCTCATGTTTTCCTCATGGTTGTGTAATATATATTAGAGGTCAACTAAAACATCGGCCAGCCGATATAGTATGATGACCAGCCATCTGGAAACACCAAATACTATGGATAGATGAATAGCTTACCCATGACATTATCACTCAACTAACTACATAGAGGCTGGTTAATCTTAATTCATTATACAACAAAACCTAAATTTCCCTGTTACTTCACTGCTTCCCCAGTGCATGGTCCCTGCACTTGATCTGTGCCATAACGCAAATCTGTCCCTTCAATCTTCTCCTGTTGAGAGGATCCCTTAGAGAAAGAAGGTTTTCAGGAGTTCAAGACATTATTTCTCATCTGAACATGAAATAAATCCCCTCTAGCATCATCAGACTGGTAAATATCAACTCCCCGCATGCCCTCAGATCATCTGTTTCCTATTATATCACCACCTGAAGCTGTGCATGACACCAACGCTGCCTGCATAATGCTGATATTTAGATGGGAATCCTCAAGGAGCAAACAATGAGTTCACCTCCCAACAGGGAAAAGAGAGGATGAAATGTAAGGAGGGGGAGGAGAAGAAACAGTAACAAATCATTAGGTTTAAGGTAAAAAGCCAGGGAAATGCAGCAGAGACAAAAGATGTGTAAGCAGTTTGCAGTGATGTGTTAATGATCACAGTATTTACAGGCCTGTTTGCCTTTTTTGGATAGTACAGCTGAAGATTGAATGGAAAACGGGAAAGAAAGAAAAGCATGCAGCAAACAGCTGCAGAATCATGCCAATGCTAATCAGGATCAACTGGCATGCCCTTTCGACTTACTAGGAGAATGGAATTCATCATTAAAAGTCAGCGGTTTAACCCTCTAGAGTCCATGAAAGCACCAGCACATTACTTCTTCATGACGTGAAGACATAAAAATGAAGCAATGTTGAGCCATGCCATCAGCTTCCCTCTAAAGTTCTGGCTTGAAACTCCATGCCAGATTTTTTTGGGGTTATATTCGGCCAAGTCAAACCAGAGATAATGTCAAATATATTAAGTATACAAATATAAAACTAGATATTATCCTCATTTTACTAGTTATATGTGATATTTTTGACCTGTAATCATATTAGCAACATTTAAAATTCTGTGTATTGAAATATAATTTTCAAGATCAGATTTTATGTTTTCCTCTGTTTCTTTTGGGTTCAACATTTTTATCAAGTAAGTCAGAGTTAAAAATTAATTATCAGGACATATAGGTGAGATAATGCTGAAAAACTGATACCAACATGGCATGGTAAAGATTTTTTTTACAGATTCTTTAAAGGACATAATAGTCCAAGATTTCAGCGGTTTAAGAACCCAGTCATGGACCTTTCTTTTGAAATATTCTCCTGTTGAGAGAATCCCTTAGAAAAAGGAGGTTTTCAGGAGTTCAAGATATTACTTTTTAAACATGAAATAAATCCCCTCTGGCATCATCAGACTGGTAAATATCAACTCCCCGCATGCCCTCGGCTTCTTTAGAAAGGTCCAAAGAAATGTTTCGAAATTTGGAGGATTCAAACCACAAGAATTCCAAGTGAATCCTAACTAAAATTTATAGAAAGCAGTAGCACAAAGCAAATCAGCCTAAAAACCCCACAAAGGTTTTGAGAGAGTGTGAAGGAAATTAGTTTTTTCCTGCATGGTGGGGTATGAAGTAGGCGGTGACCTACTTGGTATTCAAGACACAAGGCCTTGTGGGAACTCAAACTGTTAACTTAACTCTGGTAACACCATGTGAGAGGGGAACGTGTAAATAAGTGGGGTCTGCCCTAATGTGATGTATAGGGCAGGAAGATAGGACCACATTGAGTCTTGCTGAAGAATCAATGCTGGGAAATACCACAGATATAAATCGTGCGGTGTACGGGGCTTTGTTGTACTATGAAAGAGCCATTCGGGATTGTGCGGTGTATGGAATACGAATGTGCTAATAAAACTTGCTGAACAGAGTATTGTGTGCTTCGTGTTTGGCCAGCTCACCCATTAACGCAGTGCAATCCACAAAATTGCCAGAACAAGAGCCACTACAGTAAGCCACTGTCAGTGAGAAGGTAAAGCTATGTCGGCACTGTGGTCAGTATCTCCAATCCACTGAGCCGCAACCTTCACCTGCAGCTTGGTTGTGATTTATTACACAGTGTGTGCGAGGCGGGTGGAGCCCTCCATCAGCTCTAATGCCTAATAATAAGACCAACCCCCCCTTGGGTCACACAGAGCAAGGTGTGACATTTAACGGATTCAATCTGGAGCTGAAAATGAATAAAGGAACAGGAAAAAGGTCAGAAAAAGAGAGATAGAGAAAGTGACAACTTACCTCCCGTCTCTGTCCCAGTCGTATACGTCCACCTTGACCGTCCTGGAGGAAGGTGAGATGAGGGCGTGAAGGTGAGACAGACAGAGGTGAGAATCACGAAGAGGAGGAGGAGGAGTGTGAGGGTGAGAACGAAACAAGGAGAGAGATCAACAGTTTTGGAAAGTAAACTTTTCTTGGCCTTCATATCAAAGGATGTTTCACATTTTACAAGCAACATAATCCAGTTAATTAAAGAATTCCAATAACATAACAAATTAACAATGTCAGATAGAATATATGAATACTTTTGGTACTGATCCTTACATGGAATAAGAACACAGACACTAATACAACCCTGATTCCAAACAAGTCCAGACGCTGTGTAAAACAAATAAAACAGAATGTGTAATTAAGCTAATTAGGGTAGGATTTCAAATGAGGTACTTTAAAGGGTAAAAACTCTGAAGCAGTCGCGAGAATGTGCCGCCGCACCACCAATTCTTGTCTTTTATGCACTACTTGAAATGTTTTCCATATCATATTGCAGATAAACTAAATTAAACAAAAACCCTTCTGCTGTTATATTGTGATCCAGCACAGCCAAGCTGACCCCTAATCCTGGAGCTGAGGCACCTTGGAAATAAGCACTGTAAACTTGCACGCAGTGAAATGTTGTTGTTTTTTTCCTCGCAGCAATTTGTTTAGACATTGTTTTTTGGACAGTGAGTAGACAGTTGGCATATATACAGTCATTCACATTAAATTTGCATAGTCATGTGTGGGAGGAGCCAGAGCAGGGCTCAGGGCAGGGCTTGAGCACAGTTTGATACATGTGGAGGTGTCTTTGCCTACGCACTTTTCCAGTTATGTGGTTACGCCATCTTTTAGTATGAAAGCTGTGCAGTCTTTGATAGATGTGTAGCCCCCGGTTTCGAGGGGAAAAGAGTGTGTGTGTATGTGTATGTCCTCAGTTGTTATTCTGCTTGACTTGTCAGCTGCGTTTGACACAGTTAACCATAGCATCCTCCTCTCTACTCTCTATATTATGGGCATCTCTGATTTGGCTCTGTCCTGGTTTGATTCCTATCTGAAAGGACGCACATTCAGTGTATCCTGGCATGGACAGTTGTCTATTTTGCATTGACTCTCCACAGGGGTTCCCCAGGGCTCAGTGTTGGGGCCCCTGCTATTCGCTATCTACACCACCTCTCTGGGTCAGGTTATCCGCTCACATCGCTTTTCCTATCACTGCTATGCAGATGACACTCAGTTCTATCTGTCATTTCCTCCTGATGACCCCTCGGTCTCTGCACGGGTCTCTGACTGCCTCTCAGACATCAGCACTTGGATGAAGGCACATCACCTCCAGCTGAACCTTTCAAAAACTGAACTGCTGGTCCTCCCTGCTAAACCTACAATACACCACAACATCAACATCAAAACTGACTCCCTGTGTCTTGCCCCCACCAAGGTGGTGCGAAACTTAGGGGTGATGATTGATGACCAACTCACCTTTTCCAGTCATGTTGCCTCAGTTACCCTGTCATGCCGCTTTGCACTTTACAACATCAGAAAAATCAGACCATACCAAACTCAACATGCCACTCAACTCTTGACACAAGCTGTTGTCATCTCAAAACTTGACTACTGTAACGCCCTCCTGACAGGCCTGCCAGCCTGCACAATAAAACTGCTTCAGATGATCCAGAATGCAGCAGTGCTCCTGGTCGACAACCAGCCAAAAAGGTCACATGTCACACCACCAAAATTAAAAAAAAGACCAAATTAAAATCTCTAATGCTGCCTACAAAGTTGTCTCCAGTACTGCTCCTACCTACCTGAACGCCCTGATTCAGGCACACGCTACCTCACGACCGTTGCGCTCTTCCAATGAATGGCGCCTGGCTCTACCCCCCTTTGGTCCAAGGCAATCCAGACTCTTTGCATTTCTTGTTTCCCATTGGTGGAACCATTACCAGAGCGTCCCTCTCTACCTTTATAAACCTCCTGAAGACCCAGCTCTTCAGAAAGCATCTTCTCTCCTAGCACCACACGACTCTACTCCTTAAAGAATTGTCACTAGCACTTACTGCTGCACTAATGGCTCTTATTGTACTATAATAACCTTGGTTCACATGTGTGTTTCCAATTATATGTACAAGTGGTCATTTGTTTGCCAATGTGAATTTGTATATGTGATTGCATGCACAAGAGTGTGTGTGTGTGTGTGTGTGTGTGTGTGTGTGTGTGTGTGTGTGTGTATCCCTGTACTTTATCATCAGAATCAATATGAATTCTGAACATCACTCTGGCTTAGTTTAAATATAGGACTTGGGTATATGTTTTAAAATATTTTAAAACATTAATGTTTTGTGGTAATGCAAGTACAATAGTTTTGATTTTTGTGAGACTGCTGTTGCATTGCCTCCATGTTGGTCTCAATAACACCAGCACTGGCCTGAGACTGACAGCACGGCCGACTGCTGGCATTATTCTGACCAGCACAGAGTCCAACCTCATCTTCACATATTCAGCACACCCCATCATGACAAGATTTTACTTGGCTTTAACTTTTCACACCAAAGAAAAACAGCATCTTAAGGAGTATCTGCAGAAGCAGTTTTAATTAAGGGAAAGTCACAGTGGCCTGGATAATGAACTCGAATCTAACAAACAATGAAGCAATTTAGCAAGCTGTTTTGTACTCATGTAATCACTCAAAAAGAAATTCTAAACTTTTAAATTAATGACAAACATAACAAAAAAATAAAAATAAAATGGAGACATGTTCTAACATGAGCATTATTTTGCCTGTTATATGAATTGTCTACAGTCAGCAAGCCAGTGGTCAGTGTCATCAGGGGTCTCAAATTACCTGGGGGCCGCTGGAGACAGTATCAAAATGACCAAAAAAAAAGACACAAAATTACTAAAAAAAGACAATAAATAACAGAAAAAAGCCCAAATTACTTAAAAAAGACACAAAATGACCCCAAAAAAAAGACACAGAATGCCAAAAAAGTCACACATTTATTTAAAAAAGACACAAAATTATTTTAAAAAGATACAAAATTATTTAAAAAAAGACACAAAATGACCAAAAAAAGTAATTAAAAGGACCTTCCACACACAACACAGTAAAGTGTCAATCATATAAAACTCACATTAAACTTTCATATCAAGGTGGGGGCCACAAAATATCGTCACGAGGGCTGCAATTGGCCCGCGGGCCGCAAGTTTGAGACCCCTGGTGTACATTCTTGTACATTCAGTTTCTCACTGGATGTTTGTTTTGTTTCAATGTTACATGTTTTTTTGTCATTTAACATTTGGAACCATTTTGGAAATAAGTGTCAAACCTAAATGTCACCTTTTCTCATCTTCTTCTGGATTACCTATCTCAAGCCAGTCCCAGCCAAGTGTCACGAGATGACAATAGCTACTACCATATGAAACCATGCATGTCTGCAGTTGATGTGAATAAAGATGATCTTTTAAAAAAAAGGAAATATTTGAGAATACACGGTAAAGCTCATTGAGATTCTATGCAAATCCCTGATGTAAATGTCATTATACTGTATGGTTTAATCCCTAGCTTTTTGGAGAGAATGCTGTTTAGTTTATCAATGGCACATTTACCACCATCATGCAGTATGAACCTCATTGTATGTCAAGAAGAAAAAGAAAAACTGAAGGTAATTTGCCAGCAGATAAATTATAACTGTCCATAGGGAATGGTGGATCATCATATAACATCTAAACTATGCCCCCTGTGCTGTTGCCTCACCTGTCATAGTCTCCATTACAAAGTGCTCGGACAGGGATCGTAAACGGCTGCCAAACAGGGTTTAAATTGTTCTTGATCACCTCAGTCTTGTGGCAGATGGTGAACCTGGAGATACAAAGAGACAACTCAACTTCACAATAGAAAAAAAATACAGGTAAATGGAAACTGGTTTTCACAGTGGTGTTATCCCACATGCATCGCATGATTGTCTATAGTTAACTGCAAACTACTTGAACAAGATTTTTATAATTATAATAATTAATACATTTATATAGCACTTTTAGGGCGCTTTCACAATTCAAGTCTATTTGGTTAGTCTGATTCAGAATGAAATTGACACATTTGGTAAATTTGCATTTAGTCTGGTTTGTTTTGTCACAGTGCAGAAATGTAAGCGGACCAAATAAAAAAAAAAGATTTGAAGAGCGCCGGTGATTAGCGCCGCTAGCGGCTAATAGCCCCGCTACCGTAACGCCGGTGATCTTGCTATGAGCCGGGGGACAGCGGAGCCGCCGAGAGACCTTTCGCCTTTCAACTTTCGCTCTAAACTATTTAAAACACCATCTACAGCTAAAGACAGTTTCGCATCTGCAGCAGCCATGTTGAATCCGTAAGAAAACTACAAGCTTCCAAGTGCCGAGTAGTACGCGTCATCGTCTTGCCGTCCCTCCCCGTTCTGTGATTTGATCCCTAAAACAGGGCTAAGAAACGGCTCTGGTTGCCAGACTGGATGGAGGTTCGAAATGAAATTCGAGCGTGCAAGGCAGTATGGGTATACCCAGGCTAATAAGACCCCTGGTCTAGAGGCAAATCTTACCTCTAACATTTATGACCAGCGAGATACAACTTTTGGGCTGCTCTTGAATGTTTCCGTGTGATCACAAACAAACCGTTGCAAATGCAAAAATGTAATCTAATTAGACCCTGAATCAGAAAAAGGCAAACAAACTGCAGTTCATTCACACTCATTCACACACATAGCGAATGAAATACATTTCAAGTGAGACAGCAGAGACAAAACAGGCTCATAGAGGTTTCAATTCTGAACTGTAAGACATATTAAAATGTTGAAGGGTATAATAACAACAGATTAGAACTTTCTGTCTCAGTGTGAAAAAATCTATTAGCCCTTCTTCCATCTGACAGGCAGGAAGCTTTCAAACGCCTCATGGGACAGGATCCAACAGAGAAATCTGCTGGCAGATTTTCAGTCGCTGTCAGTAACAAGGGAAGAGTTGGAATAGAGAAGCAGCACACTCGCCTCTGAACTGAAGGACAAACAGATGGACTGTAAGGGATTTAACAAACATACACACCTTACACAAACACAAACTTACGTTCCATCCTCGTTGCTCCGGTAGAAGACAAGGAAAGGGTCAGACTTGCCAAAGAAATCCTTTTTATCCAGCTTGTTGGCACAGAGCTGCATGGTGGCTATGTCCTGGGACCAACAAGAGTTTATTTATTTTTTTACATTGTTATGTTTTTTGTATAGACCCTGGACTTTAAATTAAACACAGTTTACTTATAAATTCACTTGGCCTTATCGCTTGAAAGACCCGACACCCTCCTCATTTTGTTTATTTAACCTTTATTTAACCAGGAAAGATTAAGAACCTCTTAAAAAAACACAAAATACAGTTACATATTTACATAAGACACAGACCTTAAACGTGTTATGAGAAACAAGTGCATATTGTTGAATTGGCCTGTATAACTCTCAGTTTGGATTTAAAAGTGCTCAAAGAAATTAAGTCAGTTAGTTTCCAGTCTTTCTGTAGCATATTCCAGCATAAGGTGTAGAGTAAACAAATGCCCTTTCACCAAACTCTGTACAAGCAGAAGGGACAGAAAGCAACAATTGATCTTGTGAACGAAGAAAATAATGGATTGTATAGGACTGAAAACAAAATTATTTTATAGAGAATTGAGGGTTTGGGGGCAGAGATAGGTCAGAAGTATATGCCATATAGAATGGGTGTGGTGCACAATTAATTTCATATGTGATGATTAATTAAGGCAACAAGGTGTAGGCAGTTAAGTGTTGCTTATAAAATGATGCGTAAACATGATTGTGACACTTGATATGCAATGGCTGCTCTGTTGGCGCTGGAGGATTAAGTCACTAAGAAAACTAAGGGATGGTGTTTTTAGGGACCAAGCTGATTTACTGGCCCAGGATGACGACTGATATAGATTGCCAAGAGCTATCCTTTTGGAACTCTATGGTACTCTGTGGCTCAGTTCGTAGAGCGTTCGTCCAGTGGTGGTTTGATTCCCGAATATGGCAGTCTACGTGTCGAAGTATCCTTGAGCAAGATACTAAACCCCAAATTGCTCCCGATGCTGCGTTCATCGGTGTGAGAATGAATTCCCAATGGTGGCAGGTGGCACCAGTGTGCCCTTGTAGCCTCGGCCACCAGTATGAATGTGTGTGTGAATGGGTGAGTGTGTAGTGTAAAGCGCTTTGGATAAAAGCGCTATATAAGTGCACCCCATTTACCATTTACCATATGGTGAACTGGGCCCAGATTTAGAAAAGGCGAGTGCAAGGTCCCATGCTTTACCAGTCCCATTTCAAAGGTAGCTGTCTGACTGCTCCAGTTTCTCTCAGTCGTCCCTGGGCTGTGCCATGCCCGCCGTATGGGATGCCTTAACCTGCATGTTTCCCAGGTATGTCAAATTTAATTACACTGTGGGTGAGCAGGCCACCATCAAATTGCAATTTCCAGCAGCGAGCCAATTTCTAAATGTACTCCGAGCCATCAACTGCACTCACTCAACGGCACCCTCGTGGAATGAATTTGTCTATGTGAATAGAAATCATTTTCACTACATCAATGTTTAAGTCAAAGGTGATGCTTGAATGTGTATCACAAATGTTGTAACAAAGTGGTCTGGCTCAACCCATGACTCCTTTATCCTGAGGAATAGCAGTGTAGGGAACAGACTCAGACAAGTTCAAGTTTAAGCGTGATGGTTAGCTTCTTGTTAAGATATGGTGTTAACTATAAGATGGTGATTATTGTTGCAGTGTTTTGTTAATTTCCTTCTTATGTAAGTTGGCTTCTAGTTCAGTTTTGTGTTTTTTCCCCTGTAGCTTCCTTCATTATTCTATTTTTGATAATTAGACTGGGCTTGCATTTTTTTGTTCAGTTTTGATGAACTGTTATTAACCTTTATGCATTTGGTAAATAAATATTAAGATTTAATCTTAATATTGTGTGCTTTATTGTCCATGCAAATCTTAACCTCACCACCTCATCAGCTCACTCAAAGCCTGTTACTCCAGTACTCCTCCAGGACTCGTCGTGCAGCAGCAGCTCTATGCAATCTGTCAAAGCCTCTTTTTAATTACTTTTTCTGGCAGGTTGCATTCATTGCTGTTAAAGTTGCCTGCTACCTCGATGTTACCCTCTGCAATTACAGTGCTTCAGTTTGTCAGGCTCAAGGTTGGGTCTAGAGTTTCACTGTGTGAGAAACAAACACAAACAGGTGTGCAGTTGTACCTGTAGTTGCATTAATGTGAGTAAATCTAATGTCTGACACATTGGTGTGTTAGTGCATTTAAAACCTTAAATAGATACCGTATTGGGCTCATGTTAACAACTTAAAGGAGGACTGGTTGGGGTCAGGGGTCAGGTTGGTGCAGGTTAAGGGGGACACATATCGACGGGGGAACAGACTTTGACATAACACCGGTAAGACACCCGGCTTATAAAAGAGGCTGGCTTTTATTTACTAAAAACTGTTTTTACACCCGGTTACTAAATGAGGCCGGTCATTAATAGGAGCCCGGCTTTAAATTGAGGAAATACGGTATATTGAAATAACATAAAGGCACAGGCAGATTTACTGGAAATCCAACAGACCCCATGAACCATAACAAATGAACGTAAACATGAAGTTCTGAAGCCCTCCAGGACTCTGCATTGCACAGTCATCACTCCTGTACAGCCCTCAGTGTTTGTTTCTTATGCATGATACATGAGGTCAAACTTTTATTACAGCAAACGTTAATGTAATTACACATGCTTGTATGGATAAGCACATACTGTAATACCACAACAAGCATGTGTGTGTGTGTTTGTGTGTGTGTGTGTGTGTGTGTTTCTCTCTTTGATTGGAATATCTAATTATTTAACCACTGTGGCCAGAAAAGTGAACTTTAAGACTGAATAAATAATTCATGAGCAGCTCGAATCACAACTTTGAAGGAAAAATATAAATTCACCTTCCTTCCACTTGAAGCAGCTGGCAAAAATGATTCTGTCTATGTGGTCATTTAAATTCACTCAGCAAAGTTAAAAATGGAAACACAGAACGTGACTGTCATGCATTCGGACATGAGTGCTTAACTTTCTGACCCCTGTCTCGGACTGTTTATATCAGTGTTTGTGATAGTGGTGATAGTGTGTGTGTGTGTGTGTGTGTGTGTGTGTGTGTGTTAGCCTAGAGAAACACATTGTGCTGAGTATGCTCTGATACTAACCCGGCAGTTACTGAGCTCCTCTGCTGAGAAGACGATGCTTCCACACTTCTTCCCAGGAATCCCACTTAGAAAGAATGAGAGAAAGAATGAGTGTGTTATTAAAAATGTATCTAAAAATGTGGGTACAAATTCTGGGTTGTATAGATTTATAAATAGTTGGAATAATGGATGGATAGATGGTCATACTTTAATTTTATACTTTTATGCGTGTGTGTAGATATATATATATATATATATATATATATATACACACACATTTTTTCACACATATTAACACACACACACACACACACACACACACACACAAATTCACTTTTATTCTATCATCATTATTTGTGCATTGGTCTGATCTTTGCTCTATATCCATCCAGAATCGATCATGTATCATGACACAACTGTGATGGGACTGATGAGTCTGCCTACAGAGAGGAGGTTCAAAGGCTGACAGAATGGTGCTCAGAGAACAACCTGAGCCTCAACATTCAAAAAACAAATGAACTGATCATAGATTACAGGAAGAAGCAGGACACACATACACCACTACACATCAACGGAGAGAGGCTGGAGAGAGTGTCCAGCAGCTGGACTCCAGCTTCAAACTCTTGGGCATACACATCTCAGAAAACCTATCATGGACAACAAACACCACAGCAATAGTAAAGAATGCACAGCATCGGTTATACTTTCTCCGCATACTCAGGAAAGCCAATCTCACACAACAACACCTGAGGTCCTTCCATCGCTCCATTGAGAGTATGCTCACCTACGGCATCCTGTCGTGGTATGGTAGCGTGGTCTGCTGCAGACAGGAAGTCACTGCAGAGGACTATAAAAACCTCCCAAGTCCTCATCAACAGACAGCTACTATCATTGACACCATCTTCAACTCCGGATGCTTGCAGAAGACACACAACATTCTGAAAGACTCATTCCACCCTGATAATTATCTGTTTGAACTGCTGCCCTCAGCAGTTACAGGTCCATCAGAACACGCACCACAAGATTCATGAACAGTTTCTATCCCAAAGCTATCACCATCCTCAACTCAGACCTGAAAACAAACCCACAGCACTAATCAGGGACATCCACACCAAACACAATGCTCTGCTCTTTATATGTTTTGCACTACTGTTTTAATGCATACAATGACACTGAGTTGATGGTATAGTGTATGACGACATGAATGTACTGATTGATGAGAATGTTTTTTTTTTTAGATGTTTTATTGACTATTTATTATGCTTTTAACCTTCTGAGTCCAGTCCATGAGTGCATTGAATTTCTTGTATTCCTGTACAATGACAAATAAATCTAATCTAATCTAATGTAGGACCACACCTATCAAGTGTTTAGCCCATTTCTCTCTTTATGCTCCATAATATGCCCAGCTCTTGGTGCGGAGCACATAAAACTGCAGTATTAAAAGTTTTCAAGTTGGAAAAACCTGCTATCATCCACTGATAATTCCCTGTGTGTCACAACATGACACGGCGATTCGTTCCATCAGCTAGAAGCTGCTCCGCTGTGATGCTGCGCTGTGATTAAAATGCAGATTAAAGATTCAAGGATGTTGAAACATCTGCGACACATATGCAGGTACACACACCCCCTGAGTACACACACACACACACACAATCTATTATGCTGGAGGGATTATACTTTACAGGTATAAAATATGTTATCCTTGAGAAACCTTTTCCTGTACCTTGAAGCTTTAGCTTTGCTTCAGTCAGTCTATTGTCCACTCCTCAGCCTCTGTAGTGGACACAGTTATGTACGAGGGCAAATAAAGCTCCTCACCTAAAATGCTTTCACTTGAAACAGTAATTAATTCCTAAACTTTTAACTTCCTCTCAATTTAGTTTGCTTTTTAATCAAGCTCTGCTAACCCTATATTACGTATATATTCTTTATTTAACCAGGTAAAAAGTCTTTTACAAGAGAGACCTGGCCAAGAAGGCAGCATAAAAAGTGGCAAGTTACAACATTTAAAACACAATTAACATAAACAATTAAATACAAATACAGCCATCACAACATCAATGAAAGAGCCTCAAGTAGAGACTTATAAGGAGCAGTCACACTGACTAAGGGAAATTATTTCTTCATCCTTTAAAATCGATTTAAACTCATCAATTGTGATCAACTCAGACAATTTCAGATCTTTTTGCAGATTGTTCCATGATAAAGGGGCGGCGTAACTAAAAGCTTTCTTACCTAAATCAGTTCTCACTCTTGGCACCAGCATCTGTACAATATTTTGTGAGCGTAGACCATGTTTAGTTTGGTTTCGACACATACATGTATGCACACAGGTAAGAGGGAAGCAGCCTAAGAATACATTTATAGATTAAAAACTAACCAATGAGACTGCCTGCGAACATACAAAGATGGCATTTCAGCCGTGGCATACAGAGTACAATGATGTGTATGATTTCCGAAGCCAGTAATGAAACGCAGAGCATAATGATAAAAACAGTCCAACTTCTTAAGGCTCTGAGTTGTTGCATTCATGAAAAGCAGATCACCGTAATACAGTAGAGGCAAAAAAGTTACAGCAATCTAATATTTATTTTAAGGAAGAAAGCTAACAGTGATGTATGAGCGTCTGCTGGCTGTAATCTCTCTGATAATGACTTTTGTATGGTCACGTGGGGCCATGGGGGTACTGGCAACATGGCAGGCACACTCTGACACACACATACCTACACACACACACACTCACACTGTCACCACTTGTCACAAAGGGTCCTGCAGCACGACTAAAAACTCAGCGTTGGTGAAGCTACAGCTGCATAGCTGGAGCAGAAGCACAGAAGGATGGAAGAAATAGATATAGCAAAGATGAAGGGAATAACTTGAAAATGGAAGTCACCAAACAATGTGTGTGTAGATGTGTCAAGTCCTTCAGTAGGAGTCTTCCCACACATTTCTAGTCCTCCTACACTATTTTACACTGCCTGATGTGGGTCCCCACTCCCACACATGTTCCACACAAGCTCACTCTCACTTTCTCTCTCTTTCTCATACACACACACACACACACACACACACACACGTTTACTTTGGTTGCTTTTGGGAACACTAGGGAGACAGCTGTGTCCGTTTATTGGACAAGAAGGGTCCAACTGATTGTTGAAACTCAGATTCAGGAGAATCAATGCAGATTCAGTCCTGGCGGTAGAAGAGAGGACCAGCTCTTTACCTTTGCAGGGCTCCTGGAGAGAAAATGAGAGTTTGCCAGTCTACATGTGTTTTGTGGATTTGGAGAAAGCTTCCCAATGTGTTCCCCTGGGAACTCTGTGAAGGTGCTGCTGGAAAATAGTGTACAGGAGTCATGGCTACAAGCTTATCCAGTCCTTGTATAACCACAGTGAGAGCTGTGTCTGTGTACATGTTCCAAAGTCAAGCATGTTTTGTTTGTGTGTTGGCCTCCGCCAAGGTTGTTGCTTGGCACCAAATCTGTTTGTGATTTTTATGTACAGGATCTCAAGGTTCAGCTGGGGTAGCAGCGTCCAATTTTTGCGACCTTAGACCTCTTTGCAAACAATGGGGCTCTGATGGCTTCATCAAGCTGTGAGATGCAGCATGGAAAATATGAAAAAGGTGAAAAATTAAACAATTTGTAGCCATCGGGATAAGAGTCAGCACACTGCAAAAAAGGTGTGTCTAAAAACAAGATAAAAACAGTAAATCTGAGGGAAATGATCTTGCTGCATGGACAGATAATTTCACTTGACAAGATTTCTTACATTAAGTTTATTAAATCCAGAAATAAGCATGTTGAACACTTAAAATAAGATATTAACTCTTAACACAAGATCAATTAAAGCTGCAAGCAGCGATGAACTGGGCCTAGCAGAGTGCGATGCAAATGATTTGTTTCTTACCAAGATATAAAAAAAAAAGATTTAGAAGTGTTGCATAATTTACCTTGTTTTAAGACTTAATTTCTTATTTTACGCGTTCAACATGCTTATTTCATTTAATAATCTTAATTTAAGAAATCTTGTCAAGTGAAATTATCTGTCCATGCAGCAAGATCATTTCCCTCAGATTTAGTGTTTTAAAAACAATAAACACCCCTTTTTTGCAGTGCACCTCCTGAAGGAGAGCTTTGAGTTTCCTTCGTAGGGTTGCTGGGCTCAGCCTTAGAGATAAGGGTGAGTAGCTCCGTCATTCGGTGGAGCTCTGATTAGAACAGTTGCTCTTAAGTGTCAAAAAGGTCCAGGTGAGTTGGTGTGGTCATCTGATCAGGATGTCTCCTGGGCGGCCGCATGTTGGACATTTTTTTCAAGCATGCACAGCCAACTATTAGGGGCCCAGAGCTAGACCCAGAGCACATGGGAGGGATACACACATTATATATCTTGTGTGACCTGGGAATGCACAGATGTCTGTTGTAGATGCTGACTTGATAGAACCCTCAAAATGAAAGTGGCTGCTTCTAGAGCTTCATCTTGTTTTCAAGGGCACAACCATCAGCTTACTCCAATACTGGGAAGACAACTTCTATGTAAGTTCTGAATTGTAGAAGAGGGAGCTTTTATACTCATCTGAAACAATAAAAATGACACTTGGGCAGACGCAGTGCCCTGCACATCTGGGTGCAGAAGCAAGATTCTGCAGTAATGACTTCCTCTCAGCAGTACAGTTCTCAAATCACTGATTCCAGGGAGGTGCACAGGGCCGAGCTAAACAGCCCATTTGCCCTCTTTGGCTGAGCCGCCCCTCACGGAGGACAAAAAAGTTGTAATTTTAATGCTGTGGTTTCATAAATGCCATAGCAAATACTTGCTATAGTTACAATAGATATACAATAATATACAACCAGTCCATATTACCCAGACATTCAGTTCTTTTTGAAAAGCGGACCGTGAGGCGAGATGTAGCGACCAAGTGATGCAGAGTGAAGTCCTAGTCATGTGACACTGTAGCATCCAAACTTGGTATTGTTATTATTATTAATATTATTGTGTTTGTAGTTAAGATGTTTAGGTTAGTCTTAAGTTGTGGAAATGATTAATTATGAACAGTATAACAAATAGGATGCCCTGTGTAGAGATATGGAGATCTGCCATTTTTTTAAGGTTAGAGCATGTGAAGGAGATTTGGTGTTTCTTGTCATTGTGGGGCATGAAGTAGACTGTAACCTACTTAATATTCAAGACGCAAGGCCTTGTGGGAACTCAAACTGTGAATTTAACTCTGGTAACACCATGTGAGAGGGGAACGTGTAAAGAAGTGACGTCTGTCCTGATGTGACGTATAGGACAGAAGGTTAGGGCCACATTGCTTCTTGCTGAAGAGCCAATGCTGGAAAGTGCAACAACCACAAGTGGAGCGGTGTACGGGACTTTGTTGCTTTGTAAAATAACCATCTGGGACTGAGCGGTGTATTGGAGTACGGATGTGTTAATAAAACCTGGAGAACTGAGTATTGTGTGCTTCTTGTTTGGCCAGCTCACCCATTAACACACACATCCCTGATTTATGTTGTATCCTTTGAAGCCAAGACAATGGAGATATAAGGATACCATTAAGAAAATATTTTATGCCAACAATAAATTACAATAGAATGTTTCCTTCACATATTACCAGGGAAATGATGAAAACATGCGGGCAACAAGAGAATTGCTGTATTTTGTACGTACACAACAGCTACAACTGCAGTTTTCAGATTTTACACTCAAGAGACATTCATAATATTGTTGTTAGGTAAACTGCTATATCTCCAAAATCTCATCTTTGGTGAAACTCTCAAAACCATTTGCAATTTCAAGTGCTTGTACCGGTAACACTTTACAATAACCAACTAAGTGATGTTTATAGATGATTTATAAACCAGTTATTAACCATTTACAAAGTGCTATACATATTTAATCCTTAAATGTTTTCAACCAATTTCTTAAAGGTATATGAATCATTTCAAAATCATTAACATACTTAATATGGTGTTAAAAATGTTATAATGAGTGCAACTAAAACTATTGATAAACTATTAATTATAATTGAATTGTTTGTTAATGGTAAAGTAACTGTAAACTTACATTAATATACCATCTATTTGTCAATTATAAATTATTTAGTTAGTTAAACATTAATAAATTATGTATTTACCATTCTAAATGGTCTATATACAGTTTATAAATGATGATTAAACATTAATAAACTATCTGTTTACAATTTATAAATGATCGTTATTGTAAAGTGTTACCCATGTACCTTTACCATAGCACTGAAGTCAGAAGTCTCCTCAAACAGTGTTGTGTCCGCTCACTCTACTACTGTAGTAACTCAGTCAACTGAGAAAGCAAATAGTGGTGGGAAATTCTGTTGAGTTGTGTAGTGTAAAGCTGCGTTTCTAGAGATTACATGCACATTATGTAAGCTCTCTGTGGCCATGTTAGGACATCATGTACTTGTGGAGAATATAGATCCAGGCCTCTCACCAAGCAAACCATTGGCCTAATGACCACGTGTGCAGTTCACAGGATCCCTGTCAGAACTATAAATGAATGCATGGAAATGAAAATAGATGCAATGCTTTCAAGCACTGTGGATCAGTGTAGCGCCTGGATGGCTTCTACTGCTGCCTTTAATAGATGATAGTGTATCGTGTCTTTGATGTGAGAGTGTGTGATGGCTGTGTGAGATGATTGAAGAGGAATATATTAATGCATGTGTAAGTATATGTGAAAAGTAACTAAGTAAGTATACTTCAATTCTGTAATTACAGCGGAACTAATTTGACACATCGGAGAGATTTACTCAGGAGGTCCAGTCAGCCAGTGGAAAACTGTTGTATAATGTATAATGTCTGTGGCTCTGGAGGAGCTAAGTCAAGCCTGAGTAAATAGCCCTAGTGATGCCATAGTGATGTCATCTGGGGGTGTCATAAGGGCTGTTTCCACTACCGGGCAGGAACGCCCCTAATTTGAATATGAGCAGTATGGAGCAGGCTTTTGTCTGGACTTTCTTCATCCCTGTCAAAGAGCAGGGTATTTTCTCCCCTGAAAAAAGCCTGGTTGCTGATTGGATAGACACGACAACAAGCCATTTGTAAAAATTGACAAAGCAGATTTCCCGCCCCGAGCACTGGTCCCTACAGCTATTGCTGTATGGGACCAGTGCTCCGTGGCCCTAATAAGAACTTTAACACATTAAATAACATTAAAACTAAACTCAAACAAAGGTCATGAGATGTTTATGTTAAAACAGTTGCAGTGTTTTCCAAAGATTAGACAGTGATTGTGCTTATGAATACCGGGGTGATGATGACTTTATTAATTTTAATCAAAAAATAATATTTTTGCCACTGTGCTTGGACTCAATTTTGCGGTGATCCATTGCACTTTATATATGTTCATAAATCACTCGAACCATTCTCTGAACCAGCGAGGCTTCAAACGTCATCAATGACGTCACTCGCCCTTAAAGAAACAAGCCTCGATACGTGCTTCATAAAAGACTTCCCAGGTTTCCCGACACGCTCCCAAGCTTCGGCACAGTCTGTCCCATTACTAGCCATGCTCTGTGATGTTGTGTTTGTATGCTTGCATACCCACCTCACTGTGGTCACCTGTCTCACTTTCACCTGGCTTGGTCCCCATTGTCTGCTAGTTATTGCCGGCTGTTGCCAATAAGTCATTAAAATGTTTTCCTGTTGTCTGTTGTGCTGCAATTGGGCTCACACCATACCTACAGTTTACAGTTTTCCTCTTTTTAAATCTTAAAAAATAACCGGTGAAGGTGACAGTTAGAGATGTGAAAAATCAGAGGAATGGGGACAGCTCCCTCAGATCTGCTTTAACAGTGATAAGCTGTACATCACACAACACATCATTAACAATGGTCATCCAGTAAAACAGGACTTTTTTAAATCTTAATTACTATATTATCATCATTATTTTTGTTACTACTGTGACTATGAATGTAATACATATTAATATTATCCTCATTTTGTTAATTATATTTATTGATTTTATCAATACGAATATGCTTATGACTAAATATTATGATTAGGACTTTAGATGTAAAGAAGAAAACATCTCATCCAATTGGTGGGTAACTTGAGTTTAATTCAATTGAAGGACGTAAAACTTGGAGTTTCATTTTCTACTGGAGAAAAATGATGTCCGAAATGATAACAATTTCCAATTTCTTCCTTCAAATGTTCTTTATTTCTTTTTTTAATCACACTTGCTGCACATGCAACATGGCAGGTGTATCCCACCTTTTGCCCAATGTCAGCTGATTTTGGCTCCAGCCATACTTAGGATAAGCAGGTTATTCCTACAGGCCACCAAGGCGGCTGCCTAGGGCGCCAAATTGGCAGGGGGCGCCAAATTGGCGCATTTGTACATTTTATTTATTTTCAGTCTTTACAATCAACAGATCTGTGTTTTCTCATTTATTTATTCTTATTTTCAATTCAGTTGTTGTTGGTAAAGTTCCAAAGTTTCTAAAAATTAAAATGTTGAGACCATTATATTGCCTGTATGTAGTTCATGTATCAAATATAAATGTACATTTAAATTTCATTTTTATGTTTATTTTTATTGCATTTGTATGTCTACATTTTATTTATTTTCAGTCTTTGCCATTCTTAATTTGATGAAGATCTGTGTTTTCTTATTTATTTATTCGTATTTTGCGCAAAATCTCAATATCGCCTAGGGCAGCCAATGGGCTAGAACCGGCCCTGAGGATAAGTAACAGATAATAAATGAATAAATGCTCTACACTAAAATAATATATTTTTACTGAATTTTGCTCTATATATGATGCATTCTTGATTATATTATTAATCATATGCAAATCAAATGCATCATGAGAGAGTTGTGATTTATCTTTGTTTGCCTTCATTTCAATCAGGTTAGTCCCAGTGAGATTTAAAAAAGTCTTTTTTCAAGGGAAACAAGGTCACAATAGCATCATCACAATATGCTAAATAATGCTGATAAGCACTGATATTCAATCATTTTAAGAGTAGAATGAGGTCAAACTGAACCCACTATCAAAAGAGACCAGTTTTGCCGAAGAAAAACACATTAGGCTTTCATTCACATTTTAGTGCCCTTATCAGAATCTGAAGTTCATCACAAGCCAGAATTGTTTCCCTGGTAACACCTGGAGGTTTGACTAATGCCTGAACCAACATTCCCATCCCATGAGGTTCTTTTGCAATAAAAACAATTTTTACTACCCCAGTGAATAAGAAGAACCTTATACGACTTGACACCAGGAGATATTTCTTGTCCGCCCAACTCATGACCCCTTTGGCTCAGCTGTCAGCCAGAAAGCTAACGTTATGCTAGTAAGATTCAAAGTCAATAACCCACAGTTAACTTAATTTGACAGTGTGTTAAACAACACTACTAGCATGCTAACCAGTCATGCCATTGTCTTCAAATCAACATTTTCTCAATCAAGAGATACACCATGTGTACTGTCAGCCGCAGCCTGAAATGGTGACTTGCATAATAATCGGGATGTGAGTTGATCATTTATGTAATGTAAAAGTATTTTTGCCTGTAAGTTCAGAGGGAGAGAGTACTTCTTGCAGCTTGTGTGTTAGTCTAATTCATTTGGTGTTCACAGGATGAGACATTGAAGAATGTAGTATATTTTATGTTACAAGTGGTATGTTTTATGTTACTTTTAGCTACAGTCTGGCCTTTTGTTCAGAACAGAACTGTAATAACTGGTTCAAACCAGAATAATGAACGGTAAAGATCTGGGAGTTGTCAGACAGTAGAGGCGTTGGAATTTGAATACAAACAAGTATAGGTTTTATCCTTTTAAGGTTAAAAAGTAGACTTCGCAGTGTGCTTGTTCCCGCTGCGTTGCGTATGGGCTGGAACATTCGAATTAAATGATCTTACACACAGACAGAAAAGCCAGAGAGAACTGAGGGTTCCATTGGACTCGGGACCACCTTTTTTCAGCAGCCTTGAGATTGGACACAGTTCTCCTCCGCTGTACCTAGACAGTGTATTGTGATGTTTGATAATAAAGAAAACTAAAAGGAACTTTGACTTGGTCTTCAATCCACTTTTCTCACTCAGAGAGGTAGTCAATTTACACAACAAGAACTACACTCAGATTTGGAAATAGTTGCAATAAATTATAAATGAAAGTTTGACTGTGACCCTGTTGCTATGGCTAATACAAACCAGAGCATCAAGTAAGTTAACAATATTGAGATTGTCTGTGATTTATTATCTGCTAGTTTTATTCTGCCTGTTTTCCAAACTTCTGCAAGCATTTAAACAATGGTATCATCAGCATAAACGACAATTCTGGATAGGGTTTGTTTGGAGTAGGTTTCAATTCAAAAGTATTATTTCATCCATCAGCTTCAACTCTCCCCTTGAATTATCTGGAAAACCAAACAGTTGTAACGTCCAGTATTCTTGTTGGTTTATCATTTGACAAAATTAGAGGATTGAAGATATTTGCGCCAAACTCACCAACTGTTATCGAAACAAATTATGTGAGTCTCAATGACGTTTCCTGACATCATGCACTCCTGCTACAGTCCATAATAACAATTCTACTGTCAAAGCTGCTTTCAGAGATAGGAAAATATATCAGTGCATCATTTGACGTGTTCTCACGTAAATTCTCACCTTCAAAGCACTTCCTATAGAGAAAAATACAGCACATGCCTCCAGCAGTTTGCCCCATATAGGCCAGTCCTCATCACATCCAATCAACGGAAAAAGAGCGAGATGTCCTCTGTGGTGAGTGTGACGGCTCTGAGAGCAGCACCATGTCAGTGACCCTGGGTTCACTGTGGATGAATGGTTGCCATGGTGACATGTGATCATTAATAGTCATTAACTTTACAGTGGAGAATTCCTAAGTAATGGAGTTTCAGTGAGTGAGGAACACATATAGAGCAGGTTTTCTTTGTATAACATCATGTTCCTAATGAGGCAAGCCTTCAGCTGACTCTTGAGTTTGAATGAATCCTTTCTTTTTGGCATTAAAGAGTATTCTGGTATAATATGTTGTCATTGGAGCCTACACAACTAATGAACATTGGAATGCTCTCTCACTCACGCCTTTTGAGGTGCATATACTCTCATCGTCCACTTTATTAGGTACAACTGTTCAACTGCTCGTTAAAGAAAAATATCAGCCAATCACATGGCAGCAACTGAATGCATTTAGGCATGTCGACATGGTGAAGAAGACCTGCTGAAGTTCAAAGTGAGCATCAGAATGGGGGAAAAAGGTGATACAACTGTTTACAATTCTTCTCTGCTCTCTGTATCGCACAAGCAACCTGGTCTCACAGAAATCCGTGAAATAGCCACAGATTTGCTTAACTCAAAATCCGTGGAATAGGCACGGAATCACTCAAATTTCCATGAAACTGACACGGATTTCGCTACAATGCAAGTTAATGACAGTCATATCCCAACCTGGTATTTTTTCGTATTGGTTTGTGTCCAAGTCACGTGACTTTCAAGGTTCCGGCGGTCAGAACAAAAAACATGGCGGACAGTTCTCTCATTTTTAGTGAAAAAATCAATATTTTGACTTTGTTTCTGCATAAAAATGGATTTTGATAACATTTCTAGCGAGAAATATATGTTTTATTTTCTAAATATTCACTCAGTGAATGTACATAATCATTTGTGGCAAAGATCTCGCCAGAAAAAGACGATCCGCTGTGTTTTATTTTGAAATCTGTTTTATTTTGTAATCTACCGGATGTGGTGCGATCTTATTAAATCGCGCTTTACTGTAAATGGCCCAGTCTCTGCTCTCTTTTAGTTAAAATATCTTCATTAAACAAATATTGTTGTCTTTTTTCAGCATAGATAATATACATACAGTATAATTATTTATTAGACAGTGTGTGATATTCGATATATTGGGTAGAAATAGGTTTTCACACCCCTAAAACGGAAGAACTACAACAAGTATGCTGATGTCGACATAAGTACTGAAGAGAGGTCTAGGGAGTTGTAGTTTTTTTTATAAAACAGGGTTTCCCCTAAAATTGGAAGTTGGAAATACTTAATTAGTGGCTTTCCAGGGTTTTGAGGGGATGTCAATCACATTTTTGGCATCAGACAAGGAAAAATAAGGAATTACTCTATTTACATATTGTCAAGTAACACTGGAATATCCAAATACTTTAGATATTTTCAAAATATTAGTTGGTAAATGGTTTAACAAATATAAAAAAATCAATACATATTTTAATTACTAAACAGAGTTCTGTGGATAAAAGCATGCACTGCACCAAACACCACTGTCAAGATCTGACAATCCCATCATGAGGAGTTTCCAGAGGAGCAGAATTCTAAATGGAGGAGCTGTTCCTGGTAGAGAACAATGTGATCAAAGATCTTATTAAGGACAAGCCTTTGTCTGTAATGTTTGATGAGACCCCTGATGTGGAAGGACACTGTGTGCTGAATGTTCTTGTCTTTGCCACAGATAATGCTGCTGCAACACAGCTCTGAAAGCCTTTGTCCCAATGCCAGCCATGTGACCTGTATGACACGTCATTATTCTTGTGAGGGAAGCATTCAGAAAACCTTTCACTTAAGTGAACACCTTCATGCGATACCTCACACTTGCTTCTATATGGCAGGACCAGGGAAGAGAAGATACCTCAGCTTTCTCTCTGCTGCTGGCATTAAGGCCAATATGCCTCCCAACCAAGCGGCAACCTCCAGTCCTGAGCTGCAGCCGATGCGGAAGTACCAAAAAATGAAATTCCTTGAGGCCGGCTGCAAAAGGGAGCAAGTTAGATTGACCTTCATGTTAAAAAGTCCGATTTCACAGTAGTAATAAACGTGTTTACAGCCTGGTTCAAACTGTATCCAAATGCTACTTCTTTTACAAACTTCCACTCATCTTTACACCACACTCCTCTCTCTCCTCTCTGCGCGTCTCCCTCTGCCATGGCCTGGGATCGGATCTGGATGATTGTTCGCATAGCATGCATGTGACACCTAGCGTCCTCAGCACCCGCAGGTACTTTTCTAAACAAGAAAAGTTAAAAAAAGAAAAGAAAGAAGAACGGCGCGTTGACAGACGTTAGCCGGTTCCCATCGTTCACTTAAAAGAGACGGCTCTTTGAACCGGCTCATTCGTGACTGACACATCACTACATACCTGGCTATGACAAAAACTTGCAGGAGGATCATTCTCGACTTCACAAAGTTCTGTCCTGCTACAATCACAGCTTCAGCATCTAGCTTTGTAGACACTGACCTTTTCTGGGACAGCGTGCAGGATCGACTACCTCACTTTTCCAAGCTGGCGAAGATGTACAAAGACTGTCTGAACTACTCTGCAGATGTTGAGAGATCAAACAGTACCTACAAAATTATTCTGTCAGCTCGAAGGCATTTGTGTTGTTATTTATAAAATGTGGACTTTATTTATTAAAGGTGACTTTTAAAAAAAAGATAAGATAAAAATCCTCTTCTTTGGCAGAGTGTGCGCTGGTTTCTACATTTGGTTGATGATTGAGGGCCAGTATCTCTGGCTTTGAATTCGTATTACCCAATTGTGAATTCACAGGGATGAAACCCTTTTTCATGAAAAATAACTAAAATTACCCAGGGACTTTTTAGCTATAGTTTGTTTAACCTGAGTGCACTCTCTTTTTAGATGGTTTTCTATAAATCTTGCATCAAAGGCCCGTTGGCAGGCTTAAAGTTGGATAAACAGGATAACAGAACCTCTGTGTGGGAAATGGAAACAACTCATACCGCGAGGAAAATCCCTCTTGTGCTTCCGTCCAAAGCAGCACAGCAGCGATGAGCAGCAAGGTCCCCAGCTTCACCCAGCAGCAGGAGCAAGCCATCCTCAACACCTGACACTGAGATCCGTGGTCTCCTCTGACGTCCGTACAGGGGACGGATGCAAGCGGCATAAGCTAATTCAACTCAGTCACTTCCCAATAAAAAAATAAAGCTGCTCCCTGTCAACAGTACAAAAGTATTATAGTTTACAGAAGGTCTACCTACCTATAGGCTACCTGAATTTCTGAAGTGAACTATATTTCTAAATATGCTATTGCTACACTTAATGGCAAAAATTGCACTGGTCTGCTGGACTTGAACAAAAATAAACAATATTTTTGTTGCTTAAGCTTATGTATTCAGTCATTATTCAATGGTATACTAAAAGTCCATGTGAAAAAAATTACTTCTCACTGTTCTCAGGTCAAATATTTATATGCAATTAAAATGTGATTCATTACGATTAATTAATTAAAAAGCCTCTAATTAATTAGATACACTTTTTTAATCGAGTCCCGGCCCTAGTTTAAACCAGCATTCTGCAGGACGAAGGTAAGTCAGAAGAAGAAGATGACTATTCTGCCCAGCAACATGACCCTCTGCTGCTCAGCTCTGTCATGGACACTTGGACATGGAAAAGGAGATGCAAAAGTATTGCGTGTACATATGAATATGTATGCAGCTATGTGTGTAAAGCAAACACATTGTGTGTCCATTCCTGACTATGAATGGTGAGCGTGTCCCTCTGTCAAAGTATCTCTCCCCGTGAGGCTTTCTGCATGGGAAGGCTGATGTTCATTTCGATTACAGGACAGGGAATGGGAGTATAGAACGAGGATGGGGAAGTGTATGGGGGTGACTCGTAACGCTGGCCTCTGCTACACATACATACACATACACACACCATCCATTCCTTTCTCTCCTGTCACCCACTGATGGGGATGACAGGGCAACAGGGCGACTGACAGCATGAGCAGCTCATTCAATTACACAGCTCTCTGATGAAAAGCTTTCCTGTCTCCAGAGAGAGGAGAGGATGGAGGGAGGAGAGAAGGTAAGGGAAAGTGGCCTGCGTTTGGGAATAGGCAAAGGGGATGTGAGTCAGGCTGATGATAAGTGGGAATCACAGTAAATGAATGGAAGTAGGAAAGAGTTGAAAAATGTGTCCAATCACACAAATAAATTGGTAATTGAAAAGAGCATGTATACACAAAGTATCAGGCTTTTTAAACAGATTTGTTTGAATTAATTTCTGCAGTTTGGTTTACTTGGTAAGGTACGATCAAAACCATTCAACAATTTCTGACACCAAGTCATATTCCTGTCAGCATTTCAAGCTGGCAAAGCAGTGAAACCCTGAAACAGTATCTTGGAGCGTGCTCAGTTACATATTTTACAAGGTTGAAATTGCATTTGTGCAGTTGTTTCAAAATTAGCTACACTGTTATGTTTAGGCAACAAAGGAATATGTCACCAAGCGCAACAGCAGGACTCTTATTATTTTTTATTTTTTTAGTTGACAGTAGAGATCTACACTTTTTAAAAAATGTCTGTAAATTTTACAGTAAAAAAACTGCTAAACCATGACAATGAAAGGCCGTAAAATGATAAATGGGTTAATTCAGTTTCAGTAACAATGAAACACTGTAAATGTATATATCAGTCAAAAAAAATACATTACTCCACTGTAAAATACACTGGCACCGTGAATATAAAAAAAATATACTAATACATTTACAAGCCATCACTGTAATTTTTGCTTTTGTTGTTGAAAAAATACATTTTCTCACTGTTAAATGTACTAAACATCATATCTCTAATAAAAAAAATAATGTAATATTTAACGAAAAAATCTTTAATTTATGCAGTATTTATAAAGTATTTTCTTGTCAATCTGGCAGAACAGCGTTTCTTCTGATGGAAAAACTTTTTACTTTTTACGGTAAAATATGGAATAAAATGGCAATCTTTAACAGGAAATCAAAAGTGCTAATATTATTTTACCGTCATATTACAAAAGGTGCACCGTAACCACAACCACAGCTATGCATAGAAAGTCAGTGTTGGTGTTTGTCTATTTAAGGTAATTGTTTGTAATATGATTTTATTTTATTTTTTTAAATAACACTAGGTTTTGTTTTAAAACAGATGTTCCCATTTTAGGTTTTAGTTTTTTGACCCCATCTATGTATTTACTATTTAACGAAGCACAATACAGTATGTAATACAATAATTTCAACTCTTGTCCAACGAAATAGTTGGAATTCACATCACACTGGATGGTCTCACTCAGCCAGTCCAACTTTTGCTTACCTGTTAGTTTCATCATTAATCGTTCATTTATTGTTGTTGAACAACACATGGTTGTGCAATTAAATGCAGTTTTAATCCATTTGTCCTTTATGAGCCGTCTAACTTCCAATTTATGGGCTGCACTTCCCTTTGATCACTTCGCTCAGTTAATTTAACTAGTTTATTTAATAATGTTGTGGGAGCACTAAAAGAAAATCTAAATTGAAATGGCAGGTTAGTGCCAGATCGTCACACTTTTATTAAGTGAGAGGAGGACATGAACAAGTGGCCTCAGATAACATACAAGGACTTTTTTTTTTAATTACTTTGTGTTGCCTCTTGGGGTGAATGGCTCTACAAGGCGCAACTAATCTTACAAAGAGGCTTATCAATACCTTCTACTGCAGTGGAAAAGATGGCAATGTATTAATAGACAATACCGAGGACCTGTATTTATGATGGCTGATGTCCAGCCTAAGGTACACTAGCATATTCAGCTACTAATTGGGATTCTGATGGGGAACTAAGCTGTTATCTATTCTCTTCAAACATACCAGATTCCCTTTTACCTCTCATAACATGGGAGTTGCTGGTTTAAATCTGCCTTGATCAGTTTGTTGGTTGGTTGGTCTTGCTTTTTCCTTACTGTTTTAAATCACCAAAGTCACATGATAAAACAAACTATCTAACTGATCGATGCAGTGCTAAACCAGCGTTATATGAGAGGTAAAATAACTGTTTTTGAAAATACATCTGGAATGTTTAAAGCAAGCATAGATTAAATTGACGGCTTCCGTTTCCAGTTGGAAAGGGCTGTCAAACAAGCAATGTAAAGAGGAGAAAATATTATAAATAAAGCGTACACTTAATTTGACATTGATTTTTTTTTTGCAGAGCTTCGGTGTCGATATCGTCTCTCCTGCCTGCTTCTCTAGTAGATAATACACTGACTATGGATAATAAATTCCTCAGACAATCCAACTTCAACTATCTCTCAAAATATCCGTTTTAAAAACAAATCAGTATAAGATAAAGCTCACTGCCACTTCCACTAACCCACCAGAAGTTACACCCATATTCAATTTTACAGTGGAGCTCCTAACATTAGGTGGATACTCCGCAAGAAAAATATATAAAAATAATTTTAAAAAACAGTAGTGCATTCCATCAAAAAAAAAAAAAAAAGCACCAGGAGGCCATATAAAATGGCTTTCAAAAAACAAAATCAGCGAAACATTGGCATGGCACACTTCAACATGTCATTCCAGGATGCTATGGTCTCTACTACATGTGAGCATAGTAGTCCCTGATCTACCATTGTCTCCCATTCAAAATTTAACTACATTTTTAAAATTCAGTTAATTCCATTAATGTTTTTAACATTACTGAATTTGAGCCTTTCTTCCTTAAGACCATAACTGCATATTAATTTACCCCAAAATGGGTCTGAACCCCAAAGTTTGGAAAGGATGCTTTAAAGCCATATGTGTAGGATATGTACAGTATGTGATTAATGGTCAAGTTATGCTGAGGATTCTGTAGAAATTGCAGTTCATGTATGACATTCAGCCTATTTTCCTCAAGCCCCTGTATCAGATCCATCGAGCAGCTTTTATTGCTTGCCACAGTAGCACTTAAAAGTTATACATACACAGTGAAAATGGCTGAATCAATAGTATTGCATATTGAGATTTTGAGAGGTTCTGTATACTGCCCTACAAAGCCTAACTGCAACAACATTTTTGGTCAAAACTGAGTTATAACTAGAAATGAACTCCTTGATGTCTGTTTTATCTTGTGACAAAGTTTTAGAATTTAAATTTAAATTTTGCTTTAACTCAGAGCAATAATTATATAAAAGCCACAAAATCCAACTCAAAACCAAGCAGTAATTGCACTTACCACGGTCTACTTTGGATATATATATTAATTTAAACATAAAAATGAAATAAATTTGTAGTTGATTTGAAAGGGAAATTATTATCTAGATAGTGATGAATTAAAAAAGTGAGATAAAATTATATGACTAAAATATAAAATGTATTAATAATATTAAGTCTAAAATATGCAAATCTTTGACTAGAGTTGCACTGATAACAAAATAAATTTGCAAATGTTTATTCACTAAAAAACAAAATATAAAAGCTGAAAGAAGACAACAACATTGTTGTTACTCCACTCTGTTTTTGCATTACTATTAGAAGCTTTTACATCAATGCAGTAACTACGTTTATGGGGTCAAAGGTTAAAATAAATCATCATGATTTTTTAGCATAAAAATTACATCATCAATACATGTAGAAATAAGTGTCATATAAAGAATCTACATGTAACCAATTTGACTGGCCGGTTAAAAAAATGTTAAAAAAACAACTTTTAAGCAGTTTTTCTCAGTTTGACCTGTTCTGTAGTTACTGCAGTTAGACTTTGTAGGGCAGTATTCACATCTTGAAGTGCATGAGGAGCATAGATTCTAACAGCATGCTCTTTGAGGAGAGCCCATTATCATAATATAACCTACTGTATATGGTTGCATGGGCTTTGTACAAACACATGAATGACTGTATACACAGACCTTGGAGTTCTATCTCACAAATGCTGAGGGAGTGCTGGGGGCATCAGCAGTAGCAGCCACCCTCCTCTGAACAGACAAGGAAACTAATAGCACCAACTCAAAAGCAACTGGCAGAAATTCCAAGAAGCTGATCTTGGGTAACTGCAGCACATTCGACTCTGAGACTGTGCAGTAAAAAATATAGGGCATTACCACTTGAATCCCCTAATTTTCTTAATTGCACTACCAATAGCTGCTTTGTTATGTTGGTGTATGGGTAGCCAGAAACCGGTGAATGGAAACAAGAACAAAATGACAACTAAAAGGCAAAAGGAATTAAACTAGGTTATAGCCTTTTCTTCTGTCTTTTCACTCTAATTAAAGTCTGAATCTGTCTCCTTTGTTCCCTGATAGTAATTAGATACAGAGCAGCCAACTCCTACCGAACTGCAAAGAAAAGTTTATTGTGTGTGTGTGTGTGTGTGTGTGTGTGTGTGTGTGTTTACTTGTACTCCAATTATAGTGAGGACCAGAATTAGTTCTTAACTCACTGAGTGAGGACATTTTTGTGAAGTGAGGACATTTCAGGTCACTTTTTCAAAGGCCCTAAAATGTTTGAAGGTTAGGACTTGGTTTCAGTTTCAGGTTTAGGTTAGGGTCAGGGGCTACAAATTCATTACATTAATGATGTGTCCTCAAAAAGATAGAAGTACAAGGATACGTGTTTGTGTCTTCTCGTACGTCCTACATAGTGAGGACCATGGCTTTAACCAGCAAACTGAGGACATTTTTTCTTTGAAGGACTGTTTGAGGGTTAAGACATGATTTTAAGGTTCAGGTTATAATTAGGTTTAGGTTAGGTGGTTAGGGTTGGGGTAAGGCATTCAGTTGTGATGGTTAAGGTAAGGGTCTAAGGAATGCATTTGATGAATACAGAGTCCTCACAAAGATAGAAGGACAACAATGTGTGTGTGTGTGTGTGACTGGATTGGACTGGGCTGAAAACAGATGCTGTCCGAAATAAACCTGCAGCAATAAAACCTGGACCTCACCCCATTTTGGTTCTGGGTCAGTTACCAAGAACGAGGAAAACCTCTTCCTTGTAACTTGTGACTTGAACTCCGATAAACAGCAGGCTAAGGAAGGGAGCCTGGATGTTCCTCTCTTCAGCCAGGTCTTACGGCTCTTCCTGGGGGATTCCAAGCAATCACAGACCAAATGGAACATATAATCCTTGCAGCAATTTCTAAATCTGCCCCTGGAATCTCCTCCCAGTTGCACATGACTACAGGAAGTTATCCTCCACAATATTAAGAGGTATCCTATGGGCTGAAATATGTGCCACCAGAGACTGAATTTAATTATTTATATTTGAATTTGAATTGCTTAACTTGAATAATTGCATTACAAAAACTGAATTTAAATAATTTGAATTATAATTATAATTTGTATTTTCAATTTGAATCATTACATTGAAAAACTGAATGTAATGTGCGATTTGAAATTGAAATTATTAGTTTGGAACTGTACATTCAGTTTTCACAATTCAAATTAAATTTGAAATTGATTTTTGAATTTTGCAAACTGAATTTGAATTATGAGAACTGAATGTTCAGTTACAAACAATTCAGATTCAGTTTTTCAACGCAATGATTCAATTTGAAAAATACAAATTCAAAAAATGATATGATTCAATTGCAGTTTTTTAATGCAATTATTCAAGTTAAGCCATTCAAATTCAAATATGAATAATTAAAATTCAGTTTCTGGTGGCACATATTGCAGCCCATAGTATCCTACTTCAATCTGCTTCCGGATATCTCAGCTTCTCACTTTAAAAGTGAGCACAGCACGAAGAGCTTAATGTGATGTGTCCTGAGAATTGCCTGTTTTTGCCTTTTGCAGCTGATGTGGTTCTGCTGGATTCATCAAGGCAGAAAGTTTGCATCCTAATATCAAACAGCAAGGATGAGGATGTTCCCACTGTGTGGAAAATGAGTCCCCAAATGTAGGACTTCAAGTATATTGGGTCTTCCGGACATTGGTACAAAAATTGTTGTAGTTGGACAGTTTACCAAGCCAAAAGAAAACAACATTAACTGACCCAGTCAGGAATCGTGGCAGAAAGAAATCTTTACATCCACAAATACGTGGGTAAAACAGAACCGTGGTAGCAGATGAGAATAGCAGGAAGATGCTCACCCTTCTCCAGGTCCCCCTGGAGATGATAATGAAAGATAAAACATGTCCATTGGCCCCTTTCATAAAAAGGAGGACAATTCATTATGCATGTTTGTGTTTCTCGCTTCACGCTCACCCTTCTGTGAAATGTGATGAGAGAATTCACACAGGACGAGAGAAGAGCTTTTTAATTGGCAGTGAGGGGGGATTGTGGGGAATTCTCTTTCGGTTGTACTTAAGTGGATGGATTCTTGAGGACTTTTGGATCATAAAGCAACAGGAAGTGTACAGGAAGAGACAGAGAAGAAATTTGCTTGTGTTCTCTTTCTGGAAGCTTTCCAGTTTCGTGCTGGTTTGGCCTACATACAAACACTGAACGTCTAATGAGAGGAAAACAAACAAACACCAGAACCACAGCTGGATCCTTTTCAGATAAGCGTCAATTTAAAAGATGACGCTCCAGGCAGAAAGGCATTTTTGTTGTGATCATGACTCATCTATCAATACGAGGGTGAATTCAGTTAGTCAGGTAGAATCTCTGTTAGAATGAGACAGCCTGATGGCTGTAGGAGAGAAGGATCTTTTGAATCTCTCCGTCCTGCAACAGAGAGAGAGGAGCCGTCCACTGATGTTTTTTTGGTCCATAAAGGTTTTGTGTAGCGGATGATCTGGGTATTTCAGGATGGCCTGGAACATGTTGACAGGTCATCTCTCCACCACCTCCTCCAGTGTGTCCAACCTGGCTCCAACCACAGAACCAGCTCTTTAGACCAGTCTGTCCAACCGCCTTCATCTCTGTGTGTGATGCTGCCTCCCCGTCTATGTTTAGGGACTAGTCCAACTTATTATCCAGATATACACCTAGATACTTAGAACTTGGCACCAAATGTGACATTGGTATAACTTGACTTTAACAAAAATGTTACAATAAGTACTTACTCATTGGCTTCTGTACTGAAAAACGATGACGTGGAAAAACTTCAGGATGTGTTGTAATTAGGGCCGGGACTTTAATGCGTTAATTAAGATTAATTAATTACACAAAAATTAACGTGTTTTTAAAAGTAATTAGTAAAAAGTGTGTGTATATATATATATATATATATATATATATATATATATATTAGGGCTGGGACTTTAACGTGTTAATTAAGATTAATTAATTACACAAAAATAACCCGTTAAAAAAATTGACGCATTTTATTCACACTTATTTTTGCACCGCGGAACATTTCTCTCTGGATGAGTTTCAGGCGGACCGATTATACTGGAGCACCAACTAGCGTTCATGAGTTCAGACAACAACAAACCACAGTGAACATGAAGGATGAAGCTGATGAGACGCTTTGGTTGGCCCCGTGGATGATGGGACATTTTGTTACAAAAAACCAACGGATGGTCGATCCGTCGATAAGAGCATGGTTGTGTTGCTATGCAACAAGGAATTCACATATCACCGCAGCACATCCAGCCTCAAGTATCACCTCAATGCAAAACATATAGCAGCTAGCGGCGAAATATGCTATTGCTACATGGCAAAAATTGCACTGGTCTGTTGGACTTGACCAAAAATAAACAATATTTTTGTTGCTTAAGCATATGTATTCAGTCATTATTCAATGGTATACTAAAGATCCATGTGAAAAAATTACTTTCACTGTTACTCACTGTTCTCAGGTCAAATATATATATGCGATTAATTTCGATTAATTAATTACAAAGCCTCTAATTAATTCGATTCATTTTTTTAATCGAGTCCCGGCCCTAGTTATAATAATATCAAATGATCATGACTCTGATAAGCAGTGAAGGACAATGGATGGACGGATTGATGAATAATAACAAATCAACATGCTACCACTTTATTTTATGATGACTATGACTAGAGTAACAAGAAGTAACAACAAGCCTATCCAACAAGCTACTTTCAGCTCAGCTTTTGTTGTTTGAAGCCTGTCAAAATAGGTTAAATCAATTGAAAATATATTTATTTACAAAATAATGACATTTTCCCTGCATAGAAAGTTTGGGAACTGCTGGGTTAAATCGTGCAAATGTGGACGCTATTCTTTTTCAACACAATGCAGTCACACACCAGGCTAAAAATACATATCTACACATACGTATAGTATATTTTTTTAAAGGCTATGTTAAAATGTGAAGGATGGTGTGTGTGTCTGTGTGTGTGTCTGTGTGTTTTCTTGTACATCCTACATAGTGAGGACCGGAACACGTTTTTTTTTTTTTTTTTTTTTTTTTTTTAAGATATTTTTTTGGGCATTTTGTAGCTTTATTGAGAGAGAGAGAGATATTGGGAGTGAAAGGGGGAGACAGAGGGGAAGACACGCGGGAAAGGGCTCCGAGCTGGACTCGAACCCGGGCCTCCCGCTCACGAGGACTGGGCCTCTGTGGTACGCGCTCTACCAGGTGTGCCACCGGGAACGCCCCGGAACACGTTTTTAACTAACAGAGTGAGGACATTTTTGCAAAGTGAAGACATTTCGGCCGGTCCTCACTTCTTTAAAGGCTTTCTTGATATTTAAGACTTTGTTTTAAAGGTTCAGGTTACATGATAATGATAACTAACTGAAACTGTATTTTGTAGTTACAAAACTAACTAAAATTATAGTGAAAATGTCCTTCGTTTTCGTCTTTATCAACTTTTTTCATACATAATGAAGATGGACCAGAATTTATTTAGGAAATAAAGGCAAAATTTACTGTGACCTCTTTGAATCTCACACCCAACAAATACCCCATTACAAAAAAAGTTAAAACTAATGAAAACTAAACTAAAACTAAAGCATTTAAAAATAAAAAAAATACTAAACTAAAACTCGCAAACTCACTCAAAAAACTCATTAAAACTAACTGAATTTGAAAACAAAAACTCACAACGAAATTAAAACTAAAACTAATGAAAAATTCTAAACTATTATAACCCTTCAAGGGAATTCACTGTTCCAATGAGGGCCCTCACAAAGATAGAAGTACGAGTGTGTGTGTGTGTGTGTGTGTGTGTGTGTCTGTGTGTGTCTGTTAGAGAGAGTTCATGTCTTTAGTGAGGTGTAACTTGTTTTGCTGCTATTTTGTAATACAAAGTTTATTTTACCTATATCTTCCCACTACTGTGGGCGGGGGAGAAAGAGAGCACTTGAGTGCTGTGGCACTTCGTCCTGACAATGTGCTACTATGATCCATAAGGTTGGAGGTTTGCGGGGGGGTTGGGTTCAGGTGGTTGATTAATTCATATTCTTGCAGGTCGGTGCTGTTGTTTTGGTATTGTGGGTGGGTGCAGGTATTAAAAATCTCTGCCAGTGCGTCACTGCTGCACGCTCTGCTCCGCCGCTTGTGAAATGTTGGTAAATTAAGTTATTCAGTGCATTTTTATTGGGCATCAGTCTCAGAAATAGAGTAAATAAGAGATTCAGTTCAGGTCGTGGTAAGGCCTGTGAGATGCAACTGAGGCAAATTAAAATGAGAACATTTCTGTCAAGGTTTCCACCAACTCTTAGTTGTATTCAGCTGACTTTGTTTTCATGGCATATTATTAACTCCCCTGTCATTTCAGATCCTGCCACTCCCTCTTGCCAGGCAATCAACTCATCCCCTTCACCTGGTTTCCCTGCTCATCTCCTCACCTGCAGGCCATTCCCTCTTTAGTTCCTCTGTATTTATACTGGCCCACTTCCACTTGTTCTCTGCCAGATGGTTTTGTGTTTTCACCAAGCCTTCCAGCATACCCTAGGCCCCGTTTACACGAAGGGAAAACGCAGATATTTCCATGTGGTTTGGCCTCTCATTTACACGAAAACCCTGTTTTTATCACAGAAAACGATTATTTCTAAAAAACTCCGGGCAAAGTGGAGAATTTGGAAAACTCCAGTTATGTGTTGTCGTGTCAACTGGGAGAAACAGGGTTTAAACTTATTGGGGCTGAGATGGATCAGACAAAGAAATAAAGGAAACATTTATTATGACCTCTTTGAATCTCACACCCAACAAATACCCCATTACAAAAAAATTAAAACTAATAAATACTAAACTAAAACTAAACATTTTCCCAAAAAAAAAACTACTTAAAACTAACTGAATTTGAAAAGAAAAAAATCACAACAAAATTAAAGCTAAAACTAATAAAAAATCCAAAACTATTATTACCTTGGTGTTCACAGGGAACTTGTTGACAGTGTCATCACTATCAGTGTTTTTTACAGAAGTTTATAGTAAATGCAGATACTAGCAGACCACTAGTCAATGCTAGTGTCCCCACAGTCTTATATGACACAATTATCAGCTTTCCTTCTTTATTTGAGTCCAATAACTAGAACAGCATGATACAACAATTTGCTCAGGTTTTGAGTCTGGATTTTATCAGACAATGGCACAAAGTACAATCTGTGGCAGTGCAGCATCCAACCACGCTGTCGGCTTATGCATATGTAATGTGCAATATAATGTGCATGTAATATGCATGTTGTTGGTGTCACCTCACATCCAGAGTGAGCAGTCTGGACGGAGCACTGGTTGAGCCAGCATCCTATCTAGGTTAGACCCAAATCCCAGCTAGCAGCTATTAGGTTGCCTTTAATAATAAATGGGCAGTAGGATTGAGGTTGAGCATCTGGGCGGTGAAATATATTGTAGAATGTGTTCAACAGTGAGTGTTGCAATCCCTGCCATGCTCATTACACTTATTACACTCGGGGGAAACCGCTAAGGGCCATGGCTGCAAGCATCACCACTGAGTTGGAGAAAAGGAGCATGGAGGTGTAATTTATGTTCTGGGTGTGGGGAGTTACTGTTATTTGAGAAAATAAAGTATAAAATAAAAAGTTTTAATCAGGCTCAATTTATTGCATATACAACTTGGTTATTTTTCGGATAGAGTCAGTTAAGAGCAGTAAGAACATGGCTTTTTGATTGTAGTATGATATCACTGTTATATTCTCATTGATTATTAAGTAATGGCTGGACTGAATAGAGTACATGCTAACTGGAGGTTATGAGAGGTGCTGGCCTGAAGCTATTGGCTCGATGTGAGGAAATAGAAATAAATCTCCAGAGACACTCTGACCTCCTTTTGCCGCTCCTGTGAAGTATGGGGGGTAGTGATGGAAAGAGTGACGGATGGAGATACAGAACAGGGTTTCCCACTGCTAACCCAGTATGGGGCCACATTGTCTCATTCTAACAGCCTTTATATACCTTATATAGTATATAAAGGGGTCTTGGTTTCCAGATGGTCAGAGAATTAGTTGGCCAATCTGGTACCAAGAGCATACAATTTGTTGCAACACACACAAACACACACACAAACACACACACACACACACACACACACACAAAGGGAAAATGTGATAAATGGAAAAAATGTAAAGGAAAGTATTTCTTTAAGTTGAAGAAACATGTGAAACACATAAGCCAGAAGAGCCACATATCACTGTCCTGATTCAAAGGCGTAGTCGTTTATAGGCCACTTTATAGATTATTGGCGGATATTACAAGACTTTACTTTTGTGACTTTTTCAAGTTGCAAATCAAGGTCAATTGAGTTATTATTATTATTATTATTATTACACTGATTGGTTAGATGCCATGGTGGCACTATCTTTGACAGCGTGATCTTTGCTGATTAGCTGGGAGAAATCCATGTGGTTGTATGACCTCACGGAGAGGCATGGGACCCCATTTTGGATGTCCGCTGAAGTTGCCAAATACGGTTCTTTGCCCGATATAGCATTTAGGAACGCTTATCATCATGGTGAGAAACTGCTCACCTGCAGCAACCCAATCTAAACCAGCCCTGTGTTTGGCACCTTCAGCTGAAAGCCTAACAAATGTGACTCAAGCTTTACTCTTTACACTGACAAAAACAACAGGACCTAATTCAATGATACAGTAGATATAAATGGAAGATGAAGACCATTTTAAACACAAACACAACACAACACAAATTTGAAAACATTAAAGGGCTGTGGGGGTTGGAGGCAGTTATACCTAGTGTGTATACCTATATCTGAGCCTAGTTCTTTTTAGGTTTTTTACTGAAATGTCAAATCTAATAACAAGTGTGAAAGTAGCAAGAACAAAAACAGCTGTACGAAGAAATGTAATGAAGTGAAAAAAACATCCTGGTGCTTAACAGCATTGAACTGTATGAGATTAGTATAAAGTGGGCATGTCTGTAAAGAAGAGACTTGTTTTTACCAACCAATTTTCATTTTGATATGTTGAGGTCAAAGGTCAAGGGAACCCTTATCAGTTTTTCCCTCACTAACATATAGCTGAACTTTGGAACAGTATTTCACCCCTACCTGACAAGATAACACAACGGTTGTCATCAAAGGATTCCCTTCGATCTTTTAGATTCATATGATACCATATGCGCCATTGTTTTTTCTGTCAGAGGCTATAGAAAAGATAAACGGGCTTAATAAAAATCAACCCTCACAGTTTCCAATCAGCTATATTAATAGGGCTGTTTCCATTACTGAGCAATACCCGGAATGAGACAGGTCTCTCCAAACGCCCCTAATTTGAATACGAGCAGTCCGGAGCCGGCTTTTGTCAGGACTTTTTTCGTCCATGTTGAAGAGCAGGGACTTTTTTCTCCCTTTAAAAAGGCCCGTTACTGATTGGATAGATCGCTAAGCAGGATGTGACGTAGTACTCGACGCCACAACAACACACACCATTTGCAAAAGTCATCAAAGCAGTGTTGCCAACTAAGTGACTTTGTTGCTATAATTAGCAACTTTTTGGCTCTTCTTAATGAGCTCTGTAGCAGTACAGTGTGTATGTGCTGCTGCTACAGGAGGTGTTCACTTAGCGATCTCTGTTTGTTTACAACAAGCACCGGACACTCTGTGCACAGTTAGCGATGCCGGTTAATTCACCATCACTATGTTTATGATCAGCGGAGACGCTTTGCATAATTAGCCATGCTGCTTTGTTTATGATCAGCTGCTGACGTTGTGCACAGTTAGCGACGGCGGCCACAGTTGTGTCTCCTGTGTTTAATCCGTTGCGACAATCGAAAACCATACGTCATCTCCGGAGTCTCGTAAATCCCTCTGGAGGCCTTTTTATAATGGAGACAGGCAGAGTGAGCAAACTTTTGATAGGGTGTGGCCTGAGACTTTCCCGGTGGCCACTCTTCCCCCTAAAGGAAACACGGCTATTGTAATATACTTGAAGACTACAAGAATTTAAGAAACCTACACTTGTTAATGAGTTGGATTTGTTGATGCTCTCAGAACAGAAATCCTATTCCTTCCAGCTATGTGAATAAGAACTGCACACATTACATTCTAAAGGGAGACTTATGATTATGTGTGCGTGCTTACGCGCATGTGTGTGTGTGTGTGTGTGTATCTGTAACTGTAATCACATCAAAGATCAAAGCAATCAGATCAAAGCAATCAACAGAATTAACTGCCACATGTTCCAGCACAGTGACAGCAGAGGTGGACAGACTGGAATTTCTGGCCTCGAACAGAAAGCATTTTTAGCAAAACCATAATTCCTATCATTGATCCGACTTCACTTTGAGCGTCCTGAGTTCTTCCTGAACGTCTACATATGTTGTTGTTTTTTAAGAAAAATGAAAAAATAGCTTTGTTAGAGCGATCTAAAAAAACTGTTACATCTCCCTTTTTCAGAAATCTTCCTGCGTTTTTAATATGGGAGCCAAAGAGGTTGTTGGTGCGTGTTGGTGGATTATCTGTGCGTCCTACGCCCAAACTATGACTCTGACAGCTTTACCAGAGGATTGTGAGTGAGAAGACAAATTTTCCTACGTTTCTATGTATAAATTATTTCTGTAGAGTGGAATTTGCAGCCTGGAGCGCAGTTTTAAAATGTATCTTTTGACAATTTTTTCTCTCCCTCTACACTCTAGCGATGATGTCACACACTGTGACACAAACATTCCTTGCAATACACACCCATTATAATCTCAGAATTTCTCCACAAATGATCATGGTCATTGAACAGGGATTGATAAAAAACTATATGACCTATCAAAACGTGGATTAATACACAGATACACCGTTTAAAGTTTAAATGGAGTCTCTAGGTGAAATTATGCCGCAGAAGTAGACATTTAAAAACCTCCAATTACTGTTCTTTTTCGCTCATTTTTTTTCGGCGGTCCCATTCATTTTAATGCAAAATTTTCTTCACGAAAAATTCATATTCTGTAGAGAAAAGTAATAGCACACCGATCCCAATCAAACCGCACGTTTTGATATATAATTTGTACTGCAACTCTTCAAGTTGTACGACTAGTAGCGGGACGAAATTGCGTCCTGAAGAGGAAGAAGAAAAAATCCACAGTATAACCCCTGGATTCCACTGGATGCGTAACGGCTGCAGATCCGTCGTTGGAGCCGTTACGCACCCATTATAATCAATGTGTGAGATTCCACCGACTGCTGATCCGCTGCGTAATGAGTCCGACGACGCATGGCCATCCGACAGCCCTCGCAACACTTGCGCAGAGCTTCTATTTTTGTCAGACGACGGAGCACGGCGCATAAATTCAGCAGAGCAGATCGTTCGGGACAGGAAGTCGTGCACAGACACAAAATAAAACATCCGGTATATTTTCAAAATAAAATACCTCAGGTTCACGGCAGCTCGTATTTCACAATGTGAAGACGTCATGATGGGCGGGAACAGACCTGAAGTCAACAGGTTAGAGGTTTTCACTCCGCTCACTCCGGTGCTTGTTGTAAACAAACAGAGGTTGCTAAGTGAACACCTCATGCAGCAGCAGCACATACACACTGTACTGCTACAGAGCTAACTGTAGCTAACTGCCGATAACGAGGTCGGCCGGCTCGTTAACAAGCCGGCCAACCTTGTTAGCGCTCGTTAGGACGGAGTCGCTGGATTTGTCTCCAGTCATTAATGAGGGGATGTTGATTCTCTTCCAGTTATATCAATTGATTACGCGTGACTTTGCGAGATCTCGTGCGTCCTCGGGACTCAGCTGTACGCAACAGCTCCGACACAGACAGATCCGGTGTGTGTTGACGGACTGCGGAGATACGCAGCCGTTGCGGACAGACCCCTTTCGGAGTAGTTACGCATCCAGTGGAATCCCAGGGTAACAGTAGTGCAGCACTGGTCCCTACAGCTATTGCTGTATGGGACCAGTGCTCGGTGCGATTGCCCCGAGGCCCTAATAACAAAGAGAAGACATGAAGCCACACTCCATATCTTTTTGATCAAATCAGATCTGATATTCAAGGGCTTTCCACTTGGCAAGGTATCTTTTGTTCCGATGTAGGTATAAAGAGAAAGAGACAAGAGAGAGCCCGGGGGAAAGAGAAATATTACTTTACTTGGCAAAGGAGACACTTGAAGGTCTTACAGCACTCTCCTTTTTTTTCTCTGAAAATGTTTTATTATTTTTTCTGAAACCCTCTGTGATCTTCTTCATTACGCAAAACGTTGGTCTCGCTATATTGTTCTTCTCTGATGATCCCTCTCAACCTTTCAGGGACATCATGGATGCTTAGGAGCTCAGGCACACACACACACACACACACACAGCAAAAAAGGTGTGTCTAAAAACAAGATAAAAACACTAAATCTGAGGGAAATGATCGCTATAGGGAATGATTGCTGCATGGACAGATAATTTCACTTGACAAGATTTCTTAAATTAAGATTGTTACATCTAGAAATAAGCATGTTGAATGCTTATCTTGTTTTAAGAGTTAATTTTTTATCTTAAGCATTCAACATGCTTATTTCCAGATTTAACAATCTTAATTCTTAAAAAGAAATCTTGTCAAGTGAAATTATCTGTCCATGCAGCAAGATCATTTCCCTCAGATTTAGTGTTATCTTGTTTTCAGACATCCCTTTTTTGCAGGACACACACACACACACACACACACAAGCACTCCACAGCAGGGAAACTCAGTGTCATAGCTCCCATTTCACCGCACAAGCTGTTTGGAGATGTCGTTGTCACAGCTCTGTGGGAGCCACATGGCCACAGGCCAGAATAGAGTCTGACTGACAGGAGGAAAAAACTGAATGTAAGGGTTGCTGAATGGGAGAAAGCTGAGAGACTGGCATGATGAGAGTATTTGAGCATCTTCTAGTACCAAATATCTATCTTGGGTGGACAGGGGATCTTTAGGGGGCAATAACAGGTGAACAATAGATGACACATAGATGTGGTGTGCATCATCTGAAAGCTGGGGACCTTAATGTTAGATGCAGCTCAGCACTGTCAGTTAAGATGCTCTAGTCATACATTTGTATTTACATAAGGGGAAGAAAAAAATTTTCACCATTTTCCCCTTTTTCTTCAGTTGCTAACATACATTGCTTTGACCACATTTTCAAAAACCATGGGACTCTCATTCAGACTCCACACCTGCAGAACACAGCGTTTGCAACACATTTAAAACAGAATGATGGCAAACTTTGTGCATTTCTGCAGTAAACATATTGAAAATATCAAGAAACTCTCTGCAGAATATTCACAATAAAATAAAACAATAATCATTCCAAACACAGCTGATTGCAATTTCTGCTGAAAGCCACCATCATTTCCTGTTTCTGTTTCATTACCAAACAAACAAACAGGTATTAATACTGAATTATATTTTCATGAGACTAATCAATTACACCTCAAAGGTAAAAGTTCATTATTTCTCTAGTGCTCCCTGTTGTTTTTTCAGTCAGTAAGTTCTGTGACGGTGTATGTATCTGACTGAGAATTGTTGTTATTAGAGGTGAGATTAACCCTCTGGAGTCTCCAATTTACCTCTAAAGTTCTGGCTGTAAACTCCATGAGGCCAGTTTCAGTTTGATGATGATATACCAAATAAAACTGGAGACAAGCTCAAATATATTTAGCATAAAATGATAGGACTGGATGTAACCCTCTTATATGTTAGATTTGCAACCTTTGTTCACATTTTAAGCATTTCAAATTCTTTATTGAGCATGATAGTGTTTTGAAAGTTACCCGAGTAAAAAAACAATTCAAAATCACATTTTATGTTGGACTAAAGGACTAAAAATGACACAAAATGACCAAAAAAAGACAAAAAATTACTTACAAAGACACGAAAAGACATTCAAAATGGACAAAATACCCCAAGACTCCATAGTGTTAACAGTCTATGATGGAAGTTGGTAATGCAGTCTGTATGAAGAGAAGTGACTTCAGTATTGAGATGCTTTTTAGAAATTGGAAAAACTGCAACTTGTCATTATGCTCAGCTTTTTTTAACCGTCAAAATGAAAAGATGTGGTCTGTAATGGACATGAACATTTCTCATAAAAGCACTGATATATTTTCATTGCAATGCATTTGCTTGTATTGCATTTGCAGTAGGTGTTCAGGCATCTGATCAGGATGCCTTCTGGTATTCTGGAAATAGGCAACTTGTAGGATAACCCCAGGGAAGACCCAGGTAGAGGGATACATATCCCATCTGGTCTGGGAACACCTCAGCGTCCCCCAAGAGGAGCTAATGTCCATGAGAGGGGGAGATACTCTGCTGCACTGCTGCACCATGAGCGGAGTGGTAAATGGATGAATAGATGAATTGGTTTGTTCTTAGAGAGCTTTAACTTATGTTCCATATGCCTTCTTGAATGACAGCAGCAAAAATTATATATTTCATCCAAACTAGAGACACAAGGATACAGTAATGATAAGAGGAAGCATTCAGCCTCAGTACAAGCCAGTTAGTGAGCCTTAATAAAATATGGTGATCTCCTGCAGGGTAAATGCCACTATAAATAGCCAAAGTCAGCAAAAAAAAACACACAAAAAACCCAAGATCTCTCCTGTCACTGAAGCCAGCAGGAGCAAAATAGATCTGTTTTCTTTGCCAGCATCTCCTCACAGAAACGTGTGACAGGGAGACGGTAGGCGGCTTGCTGTGGCATCTCCAGCTAATTATCTATTTGGACAAAGATCAAACACCCCACTGTGGAAATTATGTTCAATGTTTATGCAAGTCTGAGCATTGGATGCGCCAAAACGTCTGCTTTCAGAGACGAGAAAGTCAGAGAAAAAGGCACAAACAGAAAATATACTTTAAGTGACACATGACACTGCATACTTAATGTTCTCTATAGATTCGAAAGCTCACATTATTTGACAACAAACGGATTTAAGATCAACAAACACCGTTGTTTCTTTCATTCTTGTAGTTTTAGGTGTGTGCACGTTTGTAGTTTTTAGAACAATATATATATATATATATATACATATACGTTTAGTATACCATTGATTAATGACTGAATACATAAGCTTAAGCAACAACAATATTGTTTATTTTTATTCAAGTCCAGCAGACCAGTGCAATTTTTGCCATTAAGTGTAGCAATAGCATATTTATAAATATAGTACATTTCAGAAATTCAGGTAGCCTATAGGTAGGTCGACCTTCTGTAAACTATAATACTTTGGTTTTTTAAGTAAAACACAATCCACGCTAGCTACCACACTAGCCACTAGCTGCTATATGTATTTTATACAGTCTATGATCTGTAGTGTATGTGATCACGGATCACGGTCGAAACTGTCGCTAAGCGATTAGCATACTTCACCTCTGGAGTCTCATTAATCCCTCTGGGGGATTTTATTTTTTTATTTATCTTATTTTAACTTTTATGAATTTTAGTTTTAGTTTCAATTTGTGGAAGAGGAAGTTTATTAAAAGCTCATGCCTCCATCATGCATGTAAAGAGTTAATAATAAAACATTTCAAAATGCTTGTCCAACTCGGTTAAATAAAAGTCTGTTGGTCCGGTCATATATTTTGTCATTGTAGTTTTCTTAAAATCTCGTCTCGTCTCGTTCTCGTGAACCCAATATCGTGTCTTCTCTGAGAGTATCGTCACACCCCTATTATTCATAGTTTACAAAATGGAAGCAAACCCATGAGCACCCTCCAGTTCTCATACTAAAATCAGTGCTGCAGTCATCTGAGGTTGTTGGAGTTGGTGCACTGGGTGGAACTAGTCGGGGCTTGTGAGTCTCCATCAACAGCTCAGCTGTATTATCTTCTTGTGAGGTTTTAAACTCGTAGATTGTCCTCTTTTCACCTCAACACTTTGAATCACTGTTGCCTCTTGCTTCCAGGTTTTATTATTTATGTGCAAAGACATCATTCAAAATTAAAACGAGTCCTAAATGGTGCACAGCATAGTTGTGTCTTGGTCTCTAAGGAACACCCTTTTTTGCACTGTATTACATGCAGCATTCACACGACTACTGAACACCAGAAAAGTCTGAGTCTGAAACAAATGTGAATTGAAATAGCTGCAGATCACTTCAACTTCTGATAGCAGAGATGGAGAGAGCAGAGAGCAAGAAATCAATTGATATATTCATGGTCTTCCCCTAATTGCAGAGGGAGCACAGTTTAATTAAGAGGGTTAGAACCAGTGGTCACTGAGTTATAAAATGCTCAGAAGGAGGGCGATGTGAATGAGGGGAGAAGGGGAGCCTGCCACAACATATTTCATCTGAATCTTCATCTTATCAGTGCTAAGAGGCGCTCATGATGTGGAAGGTAATTAATGGAATTTAAGAGGCAGCAAGTCTCCACGATGCTCTGCACATCTATAGAGAGAACAAGCACAAAGCAGCTAATAAAAATACCTGTCGGCATTGAACATCCCAGACATTTTGAGTCAGACTATTGTACCCAGAAGTGATTTAACTGTCTGTCACAGTCAGTCAGTGTAATAACTTTGTGAAAGGTTTTAGTCCAGCGCTACATTATTCCATTCTGAACCACATTCTACATGAAAGGACAGAAAATGAGCAAAAGGATGCATTCATTGAGCTGGTCACTGCCTGTCTAAACCAAAAATAGAGAATGAGAATGAAAAAGGACAATGAAAGAAGTGATTTTATCATTAATTTCTCTGCTTTCAAAGAAAGCACTGTTGAGAACACAAGGCCTGTCATGTAATGGGAGGTTTGGGGGATTGGGTGGTGGTGATGGGGCATCCTGTCACCTTCCTCCTCTGCTGATTTAGCTTGGAAACCCCAGCTCATACATCTCAATGAAGCACCGCGACAGCTTGTTCCTGCTGTAGATTGATGTTTGCTAGACTTAATTTATTTTGGGAACGGGAGGATGTACTGGGCATCCTCTGTACTGGGGGAGGTTTAATTAAGCATGTATGAAATAAATTGCAATGTATGGTCGCACAGTGACCTGTTGATGAGCTCAGTGTTATTGAAACAGAGAGAGGAAGTGCCATCAGAAAACCATTTTAGTTTAAGATGGAAAGCAGAACAAATATGGACTCATTGTGAGTGCACTGCTCCAGACTCCCCAGGACCTCTCAGCTGCCGAGGCTTTAAAAATGATGAAGACGCGTGAGGAGACGTCTGTTCTGATTTATTCCATGAGATGTTAGAGAATTGCTTCTCAAGGCATTAAGCAATAGCTGGGATACAGAAAAGTAGGAGCTGAAAGTTGAGCTTGAGTAACTTAATGCAAATTAAGTTACTCATTAAGTTACATTTACACACACACACACACACACACACACACACACACATTCTTGTACTTCTATCTTTGTGAGGGCCCTCATTGGAACAGTGAATTCCCTAGTAAGTTTATAATAGTTTTGGATTTTTCATTAGTTTTTGTTTTAAGTTTGTTGTGAGTATTTTTATTAGTTTTAGTGTTAGTTTTATTTTTTTGTAATGAATATTTGTTGGGTGGGAGATTAAAAGAGGTCACAGTAAATTTTGCCTTTATTTCCTTTGTCTTATCCATCTTCATTATGTATGAAAAAAGTTGACAAAGAAAAAACGAAGGACATTTTCACTATCATTTTAATTAGTTTTGTAACCACACAATACAGTTTCAGTTAATTATCATTATCATGTAACCTCAACCCTTAAAAAAAAGTCTGAAACCTCAAAAAAGCCTTTAAAGAAGTGAGGACCGGTCGAAATTTCCTCACTCTGTTGGTTAAAAACATGTTCTGGTCCTCACTATGTAGGAAGTACAAGAACACACACACACACACACACACACACACACACACACTGCAAAAAAGGTGTGTCTAAAAACAAGATAAAAACACTAAATCTGAGGGAAATGATCTTGCTGCATGGACAGATAATTTCAGAAGATTTCTTAAATTCAGATTGGTATATCTAGAAATAAGCATGCTGTAATAAGAAAATAACTGTTAAAACAAGATGACCGAAAACGAAGGACATTTTCACTATAATTTTAGTTAGTTTTGTAACCACAAAATACAGTTTCAGTTAGTTATCGTTTTTTTTAAAAACTCTCGTTTTTAATTCTATTTCAGTTAACTAAAATGTGTTTTCAATTCTAGTTTTCATTATTTCGGTAGTTTTCGTTATATAATAACCTTGATCTCTACAGGCCTTAAAGCCATTCTCTCACCCATACAGATCTATCTGAAATTAGAGCTAGATATAAGATAAGAACGTGTTGCTTGATTGTAAACATATGTTGTTTCGGGGTTGATACTGTTGCTTCTTTCTGGAATCTTGAACCGACACACAGAAACACAGAAACTTGGGGCAAGCAGTCTTCCAGTGTAATAGTAAAGTATCCACTGGTTGGACTCTTGGCAAAATGGGTTTGGGAAATATGTGTGCCTTGGGGTTTACCAGGGGCCAGCAGCTCATTTCGGCCAGGGCCCCCATTGCGCTTTAATCAGGTCCTGAAAGTAAGGCTTTATGTTTAGATCAGTCTGGGAGTTACATCACAGCAGGAAACGATGGCCCACTAAAAAGACATGGGCTATAGCGTAGACATGAGAAACCTGGAAACAGATTCTCAGAAGGCCTGTCAAGGTTCAGGACCTCCCTGAAACCATTTCCCACACAATCTGCTCCCAAGAGTCCCCATGGGCATAAAAGAAAGCTCATCTCATTTCCACGGTCCTGTGCTGTTGCTCCATAGCAAACTACAGCTCTGGCTAAGGACTCATAGCAGCCACAGCCTCACCACCCAGAGTCTCCCACACACAAACTCAAGTCTCCTTTCCATGGCAACCTCCTCTCTCAACACCTCAAAATAAATACAAGTGAGACATGCACAAGGACGCACAGATGACAGGCTGATCAAAACACAAACTTCCTGCTCTGTCAAACCCATCCAACATATCAAAGGCAAAACTCCTGCTTTGGTGTTACTTTTAGATTATAATCTGCAGCTTTCAGAGAGAGAAGGGGATCTCCAGGTTCATGTCAGATGAGCTGATGTTAAAGTCAGAGAGGGCCATAAACAGAGGTACCATGGAGTGAAGTGACAAATTAATGCAAGGCTCTGTTAACAGACAGGAGTGATAGCGATTGATCAAAGAGGTGAACTCATGCCAGCTTGCTGTATCAGTGACACGCTGGGAAGAACATCAAGCATCCATCTACATATGGCTTTTTAATATTTAATCAGACGGACTGCCAATAGAAAGAGATTTACATCTCAGGAGCAAAGCCCTCATTAAGCACAAAAGTTAATAAAGTGTGCCAGCTGATATGTGGGCTGCTCATTAATAATCCTTTTGTCAAACCTCAGATGACTATACTGTGTGAAGTATTTGGTTTTGCTGAGATTAATGGCAAAACTTTGTCAAAAACCTGCATTTGAAGAAGAAAGAGGCATCAAGCGAAGAGCCGTGTGTCAACAGATATCTGCAGAGCCAGACGGCACAGCTCAGGAGGGCAGAGAGCAAATCAATTACGGCTCTGAAGGGCTGACGACCTCCCATCACCCCCCTCCACTATTCACTGCTTCACATTTGAGAGCAGAGAACTAGCTGCACTGTAGATATGAACCACAGGGACAGGCTTGGGTCTCTCCTCACCATATTTAAACCAATTTCATTAGTGATGTATGATACAGAAAAAATTGTTGGAGAGCAGTAAAGCCTGCGTGGTGTGTTTTGCCATTGAAATGAAAGAGGGAGGAAAGAAATAATTTACAGAGCACAAGGATGACTCCTTCTTGTATGTTTGGGGGTGCAGGCAGTGGGAGAGATGACGAAGATAAAAGAAATCTAAGCAATGCACACAAATATGTATATATAGGTAACTGACAAATATTCACAGTATGCTTAATACGAGAATGATAACACTGTAATAGATAAGTGACACTGACCCTATATATAAAATAGCATCACAAGCACCCTTCTTCTGTGTTCACAGAGGCAGGCTTTGCTGGTGGACCCAATGATGCTGGTTGCTATGGATACCATTCAATCATTGCAGGTCATGGCTCTCTGAAACTTCTCTTGAAGTCAGCGGGCGGTATAGTAAAAATAGCAACAGTGAAATTAAATGTTCAATAGGGCTTGTTTTATTTATATATATATATATATATATATATATATATATATATATATATATATATATATATATATATATATGGCTTTACAAGTTGATGAACTGGCCCATGATGAACTGG